>NW_026089551.1:600000-987003 GCF_000143185.2 Schizophyllum commune H4-8 | reverse complement strand
GTTCCTTGTTCCCGGCCGTCACCGTCGTTCCCCGTGTCTGCGCGCCGCCCCGTCGACCGCCCCCTCGCTGTGCAGGTGACTCCGGCAATGTCGGGGGGCCTGTCTTCTCACTCAGTCCGACTGTGATATGCCAATTCCATCTATTTTGCTCATTTCGCTGCGAGAAAACTTACGAAGCGAGCCCTCCAGCGGCGACCTCTGCGTCGAGCGTCGCGCTGCTCGAGCACGTTTATCGGCAAGGACAAGACCTCTTCAACTCAGGCACCCGCGCGGAGTGGCCTAGGCAAATTCCCCGCACGGGGAGGAATGTCGATTTGTTGACTCCGACAAGCTTCTTGTCAAAACCTTCCGACTTTGGGAGGTTCCCCCGTCTGTCCGCGACCCTGAAACCCGGAATCGGGGCGATCGGTCGCTCTCGTGCGCTCTCGGACCGCCGACTGCCCGTCTCGCCGCCCGACTTTCCCATCCGTGGTGGCGCTTTGCGCCGCCGTGTCCTTCCTCTCATACCATCTCGTCGTCGGTGTCGAGCTCACAACAGCTGCGAGCGCTTTTGCTCAACTTCCACGTCTGCTGATTTCGACCCAATGCTGAACGCTCGGCATTCGACATCCAGGGACTCGCTATGCGCAAATCGCCGTAGTCGATGGGTAAATGGATGTCTTCGCCCGGCGAGCGGGTATATACGGTACGTCCTACTCTTTACCCCGCCAGGAATCCGCGCTCACTCTGCTCTAGACCGTCTCCCTGTCGTCAAATCTGTCCCCCGCCGCTGTCAGAGTCCTTCGACAGCGCCGAGACTCATCCTCATCACCGTACACCACCTTCGAGTCGGATACAATGCTGAAGCAATTAATCGTCGTCCGCCAAGTGGTGACATACGGTGTGTAATGAGGTTCTTGCAATCTATCCCGACGCTTACAAGTGCCCAGATCACAACGACACGAATGATTCTCGTCCGCCGAATGAGGCCGGAAGACCCCCGGCCCAGATCTCCGTTCGCCGACCACATGCCTCGCCATCCCACGACTCGCAGGCTCGTCCACGAATGAGAAGTCCCCTACGTCGCTCCCTCGTCCTTGCCAACCACCTCATCAATCTCTGAAGCGATGTATTCTCGTCCGCCGAGCAGGGATATACGGTGCGTAACCTGCTTCTCATACGAGAGCCGACAGCTCACAACGCTCCAGAATCCTGCGGCGGTGAAATTGATGTTTGGCAAGCGGAAGATTAGCCCTCGAAGCCTCCGCTCGCACTCAAGAACTCGCTGACACCGCCATCGACTCAGCAGCACCATCTTCGTCGCGCAAACCCGAGCATCAGACCCCCAGCGCTATCTGCACGTCATCGACGCTCCCAGCATCGTTATTCCCGCCGTGCAAGCTCAACGACCTTCGCTTCACCTTGATGACTCTTGGGCGACTGTGGCTTCGCCGCAACTACTCCTCGTTGACTCTCGCGTGTCGGATTCAGCCCCGATGCTCTCCCGTCGATTCAAGCGCTGAAGCAATAGAATTCCGTCCGGCGAGCGGGGTAATAAGGTACGTGCTCTACTTCATACTCGTCGGTCAAACGCTGACTCTTCACTGTCTTGTTCAGCTGTAGCCTCTATCATCGCTCTCAAGTCAACTGCCATGCCTGTCCTCCCAAGGCAATCGCCTCGCCTCCCCCGAGCGCGACCTTGACCCTCGCCTTCGCTCTGAAGCAGGCCCTTCCACTTTGCCCGCCATCCTCGCTTCCGCTTCCGCTCTCGAGCTCGTCATTCACCCTCGCTTTTCGCTTCAAGCGCGACCCCTCTATGAATCTGTCTCGCTTCGAGCTTCCCGTGCTCACCCTGAGCCATTTAGCGCTTACGCCAAGCTGCCCAGCGCTCACCCCAAGCTTCCCGGCACTCTCTTCACCCTCCTAGATCTCCCCATCATCGTCCGTCGCCTCCCGAACGATCTCATAACGCCCGAATCCCTCCGAGCGATCTACGAAGGCCCCCGAGTGATCTACAAAGCCCCCCAATTAATATGTCCATGGATCTTTGTCCGCCGAGCGAGGTGATACGGCCGGGGCAGCCTTACCTACTCGAGACCTTCTCGACCACACAGATAGGCTCTCGAGCACTTTGCTGACCCGCGAGCGTGTTGCCAACCCGCGAGTGCGTTGCTGGCCCTCGAATGTTCCGATGCAGCTGTGAGCATCTCACTGACCCCTCGAGCGCTTCTCTGACCTCCCGGATACCTTTCTACCTTCTCGAGCGCTTTCTCACGACTTCACTGTTTCTGCGAAGCCTTCTATACTCCTGTCATGATGTGTACTATGCAATATGACCTTGGCTGTTTAGCTCGTTTGTTGGGCTTGCACGGTCTTGACTTGCTCGTTCTCGGTCTTGACGTGCTCATTCTCGGTCTCAAGTTGCTCATTCTCGATCTCGACTTGCTCAGTCTCGGTCTCGACTCACTCATTCTCGATCTCGACTTGCTCATGACTGACTTGTGTGGCAACCCGACGAGTCTCGACTCTACCCTTGATTTCGGCTTTCGATCCATTCGACTTGATGCTCACCATGCTCGAATCGACTCGACTGAGTCTCGGTCTTCTCGTCTCCTGCTCTATCTTCTCACCCCCTCGACAGCCTCTCGAACATCCCCGCAGCCTCGACCACGGCTAGTCTCGCCCGTCGGCGTCTCATCTCACCCTCGACCTTTACATCTCATCCGTCAACACCTCGGCTGCACTCTCCATCCCCCTGCGCTCCGTCCATTCTCTCCCACTCACCCACAGCGCTTGTCACCTATACGCTTGTAGCCTATCTCGAGCCTTGTACTCGTTGTGTTCACTGTAGCATGTAGCATGGGCAGAATGTGCACCCACCTCACGCCCCTACCTTATATGTCCGACCCATGGCCGTGTCTCGAGCAGCTACGGATCAGCTCGCGGAAGGTAAATGAGAGCTCGTACGACGGAAGGGGGGCCGAGGCGAGCCCTCGATGGCGATTAATAGCCATCAAACGACGTCCGAGCGAGATCACGGAATAATTTTCGTGGATAACGGATGATTTTTGATGGCTCGAGCAGGGTCTGTGATGTCTGGAGCGGGGTCTGTGATGGTCTGTGATGGTGGGCGCTGGTGGCAGAGGAGAGTGACTGGGAGAGAAAAATCGAGAGGAGGGGAGCAAGGAGGGGGAGGGACTAGTTGTTTTGCAGAGAGGTTGGCCTACCCACACCCTTTAGTTTTGTCTTTGAACGACAAGGAACGGAGAAGGACTCGAGCCTGCACAATTGTTAGAGCGGAGGTGTCACGCTTTCCCAGCGAGTTCGGAGGGAATAGTAAAGGAGCGAGTAATTGCAGCGACTTGTAACCTCGGGGACCTCTTAGTTTGGTGAATGCACTCCCGCCGCACGCTGTCCGAAGTCGCTAGCTGCAGCGGATCGCGAGATAGCAATTACAGGAGGTCGTAGATGCGAATTTTCTCACTTTTCACCGATTAGGAAACGCGACGGTTGATGTTCGGTCACGTCACGCGGGGCGCGCAGGGACGACCGTCGGAGACCGCCATCTCGATGCTGACTCGAGTCTACCTAGCCTCGCCGTCTGGCCACCGCTCACCCGACAAGTCGCGCGGGACTCGAACGCAGACTCGGAAGCCCGCGGCGATGACGTCGCGCCTTGACAGCTGGCGTGCCGGCAGCCTTCGCGCCCTTCTCTCCTCCTGCGATCGCTGGCACACCCAACCGCGTACCCGCTGACAGCTCGTCGGAGCCGGCGCGACAGCGAGCACATCCCACCAAGCAGCCACCCTCCCGTCCCCGCGTCCTCGCGTCCTCTCTACGCCGTCGCAATCGTGTCGTCATCCGCGGTTGCCGCGTCGACGTCCCCAGTAGTTGCGGGAAGAGTGAATGCCAAGCAGCGAGTCGATGCGGGCAGCGAGCGCGACACGTCGACAGGGGCTACACGCGAGCGGACGACTCTCCTCTCCCAACGCCCATGACCAGCAGGAACCGCGAGCCTCGCTCACGCGCCGCATCTCTCGTTCGCGCCGCGCGTTCTGCCACCAGCTCTCGTGCATCTACTCCGGGATCCATTGATCTCACTGATAGTGTGTCTACGACCGGATCATCGTCTGGAAGTAGAAAGCGCAAGCACAGATCAGTCAGCCTGCCAAGGCAGCCCAAAAGATCGCGGAGGATTGCTGCTATACACGCTCCGCACGACGGATCAGAAATCGGTACATTCTCGGCGGGAAACACGCAGGCTCTATCTGGCGAGGGCCCCGGGGAAGTTGGCTTTGACCTGACAGTCGCGGACGTACTGGAGCAGCCGGAGCAGTACGCCGACGTCGAGACTTTGCCCGACATTGGGCTGGGGGTCGTTGACAGGCCCCCCTCTCCTTCTGCCAACGCGAAGGGGAAACAGCGCGCCGCTACGCGCTCACCTACACCCGAGCCCAAAGCGGAGCCCGCTTTGCCCGCGCCACCGCCCAAGCAGACGCCCCTCGCCGAGTACACTTGCCCAATATGCTTCTTCGCGCCGACCAATGCGACACTGACTCCCTGCGGCCATATCTGCTGTGGGAGCTGTCTGTTTACGGCCGTCAAGACCGCGATGTTGCGTGCGGCGCATACGCCGGAAGGATTGGAGGCAAAGTAAGACACAGAAGCGTATTCATTGTGTGTATCATTCTAATCCTTGCTGCAGGTGCCCCGTCTGCCGTGCCACAATCCCAGGCTGGGATGGTCGTGGTGGAGGCGTGATCGGTCTCAAGTTACGTTCGAAGGTCACTATAAGTCTCTAAACTGGCGGCACTTCCACCTACACGATATACTTTTCACATGAGGAAAAGTCCAGCTTGCCGAGATGGATGCCCATGTTCGCGCATACCCTTCCCCACATCTCCTCTGACATTCCGGGCTCTATGCGCTCTATCCCTCCCTTAAGAAAGACGCTCGTCAGGAAGGCCGCCACTGGCTTCACCTGCGCGTACGACAATACCGAGCACATGAATTCCAACACGATCGGCCTGTTTTCGACGCGCTCGTCCTCTCGCAGCTCCACCGGATCGGGTATGTCGGAGAGGTCCAGATACGTGAGCAAAAATCTCCTCAAGTTCGGGCAGTGCCGCGCGAGCGGGATGAGCGTGCGCAAGGTCACTCGCGGGGTATACGGGGCAAGCGCATCGTGTATGCTCCACGGCGCATCCGGCATTATCTCCAGCTCCTCCAGCTCCGGCCACGCCTTGCACATCAGCTCGACCGCGCCGTCGATGTCCGCGTCGCCGCTCTGCCACCCGATGGCGGCGCTGGTGATGTGCGGGAGCGCAAGGAGGGGGAGTGCGCCAGCCAAGCCGGGGACGACGTTGACCTGCGTGAGGCTGTCGCGCGCGATGCGCGCTCGTCGTCGAAAAAGTCGAACGCGTGCTGGTTATCGGTGGCGAGCGCCTCGTGCGCGCGGGGATTTCCGAGTTCGGGATCGAAGGAGGGAGGGGGAAGGGATTTGTAAACAGAGTCAACAGCAGAGTTCGTCGATAGAATGGTAAACTACTCTGTCTGGACGCTTACTACCAGCCGCACCGCGACTTTTCTCGGAATCCCTAGCCATCGCCTTCACTCGAAAGCCTGAAAAGCGTGAGTGAGAGCGACATCCCCCTTCCCCCCGCGTCGCTAAGGGACTCCCTATCACTCAAAATCCATCCTATCTCATCCCCGCTCGCTCATTCAGCCCTAATCAAGTCCCGCTCTACCGAAATCGCGAGCTTGCCACTCACCCTCCCTGCTGGTCCCCCTGCTCAAGAAGAACTGACAAAACGTCAGGTCGCTGCACATCAAGACGACCACGGGCAAGCCCGTCCGCTTGTTCTAAGCGTTGTGCATCGCTCTATCTAAATAACAAAGTCATAATTATTTGAACTCGTGAGCTACACCCCACCCGACGCTTGCAGAGCCGTCGCGTCGTCGAGTGCGAGTCAAAGCGACTCGAAAACCCACCCCAAGTCTCGAGAGAAGGGCGCGTGACATCCACCTCGCCTTCTGCTCATTACGAGCCCCCTTCTGCTATCCCTTCCCTCGCTCGTGAAGACCGAAGTGCTCGCTCTCCTCCCCCTCCCTCCTCCACTCGCGAAGGACGAAGGCGGCTAGCGCGTCAACGCAGTCGTTCCATCGCACCAGAACTGCAGAAACGTCAGCGCGTGAATGAGAACGCACGCCCCAAGCGCACCAATTCCCATCTCAGTGCCCCTCCCTCGCCGTCGCGCACCATCTCACGGTTTCCCAGGCTTGAGAATCGCGTTGAAGGTGGCGCGCGTCGTGGATAGAAGGGGTAACGGAGGGATATCGGAGGGGAGGGTGTAGATGAGAGCGTGAGGGTGGAAGGGGAAAGCGCCGAGAAAGGGCAGGGAGGGCGCGGAGGGGAGACGGGGAGGCGACGGGAAGGAGGAGGGGATAGGAGGGAAAATTGGGGAATATGATAGCTCACCGCCATGATATGACATCCGCTCTCGCCGGAGAGGGGGAAGGGGGAATGGGGAGAAGTCCCCTCCCCCCTCGCCTTCGTCATACCGACAGCAGGCGTTGATCGTCGGTGACCAAGCGGGCACAAACTGCCGACAGCGGTAATTCGTCGATAGTAGGAAGGGAATGGGGAGGGGCTGAGCCAGAGTCAATACGCGTTCAAGAAGGAAAGGGGAAGGGGTGAGGGTATCCCACCCCCTTCGCAATGCTCACCTAGGGCGCCCGCGCACGCCTCCGGCGGCTCTATCCCAGCGAAAAATCGCCTTAGTACAAGGCGTCGGCACGCTCCTGACGATTTTGAGGAGATGGGGGAGGGGGAGGGTAACCTACCCCCGCCACAAATCTCATCTAGGAACCTCGCTCTTGCCTCCGGCGGTGCGGTCTCACCGAAAGTCGCGCGAGATCCTGCGAAAGGAGGTTAAGTCCGCTTGCGATTAGAACGGAGGGGGGAGGGGGGAGGGTGACCCACCCTCGTCGCTTTTCTCATAGAGTAACCCCACGCGCGCCTCCGGCGGATCCCCCTCGCCGAATTGTCGTCAAAAACATCCTGTATAAGTGAGTCAGTGGCTTCACGACAAGTAGGGGGGCGAGAGGGTGACCCACCCTCGTCGCATCCATCACCGAGGGACCCCCCGCGTGCCTCCGGCGGCTCGGGGTCGACGAAAAGTCGTCCAAATATCCTTCAAAAGGGGGTCAGCGGGCGTATGAAAAAGGGGGAGTGGAGGGAGGGTGTCCTACCCTCGACGCTTCACTCATTCGCGGGGCCCACGCGCGTCTCCGGCGGCTGGACCCCGTCGAAAAATCGTTAGGCTTTGGAAATGGGGGGTGGGGGCGGGTCCCCACCCCAGCATGCCACCAACGGCTCTACCTGGTTGTGAATGCGAGGCACTCGGTACGCTGCAACAGAACGAAAGGGATGGAAATGACTTGCCAATGACCCCATCCCCCCTTTCGCGAGGGAAGGCGCCCCTCGCCCACTCCTTCGCGCTCCCAGAGGTAGAAGGAACCCCTCCCCCAGCGCTTAGCTCGCCCGAAGCACCGTGTGCATGCCTTCGGCTGCTCAACCTAGCGAAGATGCGAGTTAGTAAGTTTGACCAAAAACAAGGAAGGGGTATAACACACCGACAACTTCACCCCCTCCCGCATTCAAGCGTCCCCATGTCCATCCCTTTTCCTTGAAAGGGTGGGGGAGAACCCTCCCCCGTCGCGTCATCCGCCCGAGAGAGCCCGCGCACGCCTCGGCAGCTTGCCGCCGTCGATAATTGTCTCAAGGTCTATAGAGGGCGGGTCAGTACGCTTATGACAGGGGAAGGGGAGGGAGACCCACCCTCGTCGCCCCCCTCAACGAGGGGGCCCGCGCTCGCCTCCGGTTTCTCGAATACGCCTGAAGTCACTCAAAATCATGCGAAGGGGGGCCTTGAGATCAGCGGATGGAGGGATCCCCCACCCTTGTCACAACCCCCCTCGAGGGATGTCCCGCACGCTTCCGGAAACTCAGGCTCAGCAGAAGGACATCATAGAAGGGGTCAAGGTCCCCCAACCTGACTCAAGTCGGAAAGAAGGTGGAGGGCCCCCGCCCTCTTCGCGGCCTTCACTAGGGGGTGCGCGCGCGCCTCCGGCGGCCCGACCTCGCCAAAAAATTGGCCGATGGTCGCGTAACATGGGATTAGTCTGTTTGTAACTGCGAAAGGGAAGGGAGGGCACCCCGCCCTCATCGCATCCTTCACCGAGGAACCCCGCGCATGCCTCCGGCGGCTCGGGGTCGGTGAAACTTCGTTCCAAAATCCATCAAAAGCGGGGTCAGCACGATGAGGTCGAAAGGGTAGGGGGGCGAGGTACCCCCGCCATCGCCGTGGTCTTCATCGCAAAGGAGCGCGAGCGGTAAAGGGATCAGCTCACCGATAATCTCGTCCCCCTCTCGCGTCATAGTGCCTCCGCATATCGCTCCCACTTGGCGTGATGCGGGGCGAGTCCCCTCCCCCATCGGCTACCTCGCCCGAAGCAGCGCGCGTATGCCTTCGGCGTTTCAGCCTTGTCTGAAATTGGGTCGAGTAAGTGCGCTTTGCAGAAATAAGAATAAAAAGCGCATAACTTACCCAGCATCCCACCCCCTCCCAGCGCGCCGCTTGCCCTCAAAGAAGTGGGGAGGGCCCCTCCCCCATCTCATGCTCTGGAAGAGGGAGCGCGCGCGTGCCCCCGGCAGTCGGGGGACCTAAGAGAAATTATGGAAAAAGGGGTCAGCGAGGTTAATATATGATGAGCATAATCCACCGGCGCGCCGCAATGCCCCCTCTCCTCCAGTTCTCAAGGAGATATACCCCTCCCTCTTCACCTGGATCGGCAAAGGGGGCTGGCGTGTGCGTCTCATGGCGCGAGACATGTCGATAATTCACTTTGGAAGGGGGTCAGCGGGACTATCAATGCGGTTAGGGGGCGAGCAAACCCACCAAGACCGATGGCGGACCACCCTCATCGCCTCCTTCGCCCGAGAGCGCGCGTGTATGCCTCCGGCGGCCCGGGTGTCCACGAAAAGACATCTGAGAACGAGTCAGCACGACGTGAAGGCGGGAAATGCAATGCTGTATCACCCTCCAGTGTAGGTCCCCCCTCACCCCCAGCTCGCTATTACGGCTGACTTGGGTACCCCCGCCACCGGGTTTCGAGAAAAGGCCCCCTGCATCATCGCGTGCTGTCGGAATTACCCGGGAAAAGGGCCTAGAAGGAGGGGGGAGGTGTCCTGAATCGCTGCGCGTGGTGACGACGACAGTCGGGAATAGCCCAGGCGCCGACATAAACGTCGGAAGGGTGCGGGCAACGGCAGGCCGAACGCCGCGCTCATCGCCTGCGCTGAAGTGAGGCATGGGACGCGACGGAGGGGTATTGGCTCACCGACACTGACGACGCTCGCACGCCTTCGAAGTCGCGTCGAGAGCGAGGAAAAGGGGGCGGGGCTTCAGGGTGAGATCGCGCTCCATGCCTTCGTTGAGTACGTGAAGGTGAGAAAGAGCGCTGACTCACCGTGAGCAGCACGGTAGTGAGACCGTCTTGTTGCTTCTCGACAGACACGGCATCAGACCTGCAGCCCAACCACCGTCGGAGGCCGTATGGCGGCCCGCTCCAACCCGAACACCGTCGAGCGGTCTCCCTCGAGCGCGTCAGGACCAACATGCATAAAAAGATAATGCCGTGCTTACCGCATACCACAACGCCATCCGCATCGCCCGGAGTGCTAGACGCGCCGAGTCAGAGAGTTCGGGAGCTACAGAAGGAGTCGACCGCGTCCCCCGACCTTCAATTGCATGCCTGCTGAGCGTGCATCGAGGCGCGGAAGATGAGCGCGGCGTCGGCGTTGATGGTGGTGAGATGAGAGTTGCCGTAGCAAGTCGGGGTGGTCGACGTGATGGCCTAGAGCACGCCCGGTCAGGGTGGCGCGACACCGAAAATCCAGCCCGTGCTTACCCGGCGAGCAAGGGTCAGGCAGCGACGTGCAGCGCTATCACTGTCTAATGAGTTAGGAAGTACAACAGATAGATAGAGAGCTATAGACATGCCCGTGGAGCATCGAAACCGGCAAGTGCGTTTGGTGTCGATTGATGGTGCGCGTTGCAAGAAGCCTGTGAAAGCGATCAGTAAATGCGTAGAGCGCTCGTAGGAATGCAAGCGCGAGCACCAATAGTTCGTAGAGCATCTGAATAAGGAGTGGGGTGAGTATAACAAGTAGTAGCGAGTAAGGGAGGCAGACTTACCAGTGAATGTGCCGAAGAGAGACGGTTGACCTAAAGGCAAGAGGTTGTGAGTCTCAGAACAAGCAAAGGATCAGGGGAATCACATACGACGGTGGTCAGAAATCCTTCACGAAGGGACGGTTAGGCGAAGGGGAGGTAGGAGAGAATGGGGAGGGGGTGAATTGCTGATTGGAGCGGTTAGATGCCCTACCCTTTATACCTCGCAAACGGCCCAACGCCGTGCCCAGTCGCCGCCCAATCTTCCAGACCGGCGTCGCATATTTCCGGATCAGACCTCGGCTATCCGCGACCGGGACCCGCCCACCGGAAAGTCGGAAGATTGGGGGGATGCGCGCAGAGCGCGCATTCGATCTTCCGCTGCTTCCCCTGCGCGAATGTCAGTCAGAGCGTGCAGAAAGTGCGTCGAGACTCGCTCAGCCGGGCTTGGGATGCCGCGCACGTGGCCCCCGGCGGGGAAGTACGAGGGCTTATGCGATCTGTCCGTTGGGTGGCGCGCAAGTTGCAGGACGTTGTACAGCACCTACTCGACCGCGTCCACCGGGAAACAGCGTCAGTAAGGTCGCAGAGAGCGCGCGACACGTGGCGGTGCTGACGTGGCGCGGGTGCGACGCAGCAAAGACCGGGAAAGAGTCCAACTTGCTGCCATCAGGCTCTATCTCCATTTAGCAGGCTTTGAGCTGCGCGGAGGGCGGCGCGCCAGAAGCGCCTCCTCCTCACCAACTCGCTATCTCAAAGCTACGGCAGTAGCGGGACACGTGTATGCGGCGATGTCAAGATGGTTGGCGGTCCTCAGCAAGGGCACAATGGGGCTGGTCCATTGTTCTCGCCAAGGGGAGGATAGCGGAGTGGCCACGGACGCGCCGAGGCCGCCGCCGGCGCGCAATAAACTTCAAAACTTCTGATCCGATATTTTAGTGTCTAGACCATCGCGTTTGGAAGGATCCACGTACCGTAAAGCGGAGGATGTCGTCGGGGAGGTGCATGGCGGCGAGCAAATGCTCGGCGATTTGCACGCCGAGGCCGAGTCCGGGGAGCGTCGTAATGCTCTAGGTATGTCCGGTAGTGTAGCCGCAGTGACGTACATGGGACTGGGCGTCGTGTATAGGGCATGTTCGTGATGGGGAAGATGCGGGAGGACGAGGAGACGGTGTGTATCGCAAGGTGGGAATGGCGCCGGGGCTGTCCAAACCTCCCGAGTCGCATGTATACTACTCGAAGACTATTTATCTGTGTTTCTCCGGTCAGAGAAGGCTCATGCGGTGAATGTACGAACGCACCAAAAACGACGCCACATATTCAAAACGCCCTTCCCGATGTCCTACAGACCTCAATGTGACGCGGAGGCGAGTCGCATTGGCAGATAACGTATCTATACGGTCCCCCCTTCTATCCTTGGAGGTCAAGTATTTCCACGCAAGTGTCGACTTACCATGGATATTCGGGTCGGGTATGCATACATCTTGCTTCGACCTTCAGTTACGATAAGAGAGGACGCGCTCCCTGCTGACCGACACCAGGTGCGCCTTCGGAGATGTTTTGGAGGTGCGTCTGGGACATGCCTGGACCCATCGTGGGTGCTGGGGGTAATGGGGGATAGGTGCCGTAGGCTGAGATCGCGTCATGAAGCAGTAGCCGCGTCGTTCGAAAGCTTTCGAGCGATACCGTTGTGCTGTCTGTTCCGTTCGTTGGAGATGCGAGGGGAGTCACTTGGCGACGAGGATGCCGTTGTCGCAAGTACGGGGGGCGACGGCGATGGGCGCAGAACGCGGGAGGCGGGCGGGGGAAGCGCGGTCGGCAATTGCCGACGACCGGCGGGGCAGGGCGGAAGCCGGTAAGCGCCCGGCGCTTAAGGCACGTTCCTTGTTCCCGGCCGTCACCGTCGTTCCCCGTGTCTGCGCGCCGCCCCGTCGACCGCCCCCTCGCTGTGCAGGTGACTCCGGCAATGTCGGGGGGCCTGTCTTCTCACTCAGTCCGACTGTGATATGCCAATTCCATCTATTTTGCTCATTTCGCTGCGAGAAAACTTACGAAGCGAGCCCTCCAGCGGCGACCTCTGCGTCGAGCGTCGCGCTGCTCGAGCACGTTTATCGGCAAGGACAAGACCTCTTCAACTCAGGCACCCGCGCGGAGTGGCCTAGGCAAATTCCCCGCACGGGGAGGAATGTCGATTTGTTGACTCCGACAAGCTTCTTGTCAAAACCTTCCGACTTTGGGAGGTTCCCCCGTCTGTCCGCGACCCTGAAACCCGGAATCGGGGCGATCGGTCGCTCTCGTGCGCTCTCGGACCGCCGACTGCCCGTCTCGCCGCCCGACTTTCCCATCCGTGGTGGCGCTTTGCGCCGCCGTGTCCTTCCTCTCATACCATCTCGTCGTCGGTGTCGAGCTCACAACAGCTGCGAGCGCTTTTGCTCAACTTCCACGTCTGCTGATTTCGACCCAATGCTGAACGCTCGGCATTCGACATCCAGGGACTCGCTATGCGCAAATCGCCGTAGTCGATGGGTAAATGGATGTCTTCGCCCGGCGAGCGGGTATATACGGTACGTCCTACTCTTTACCCCGCCAGGAATCCGCGCTCACTCTGCTCTAGACCGTCTCCCTGTCGTCAAATCTGTCCCCCGCCGCTGTCAGAGTCCTTCGACAGCGCCGAGACTCATCCTCATCACCGTACACCACCTTCGAGTCGGATACAATGCTGAAGCAATTAATCGTCGTCCGCCAAGTGGTGACATACGGTGTGTAATGAGGTTCTTGCAATCTATCCCGACGCTTACAAGTGCCCAGATCACAACGACACGAATGATTCTCGTCCGCCGAATGAGGCCGGAAGACCCCCGGCCCAGATCTCCGTTCGCCGACCACATGCCTCGCCATCCCACGACTCGCAGGCTCGTCCACGAATGAGAAGTCCCCTACGTCGCTCCCTCGTCCTTGCCAACCACCTCATCAATCTCTGAAGCGATGTATTCTCGTCCGCCGAGCAGGGATATACGGTGCGTAACCTGCTTCTCATACGAGAGCCGACAGCTCACAACGCTCCAGAATCCTGCGGCGGTGAAATTGATGTTTGGCAAGCGGAAGATTAGCCCTCGAAGCCTCCGCTCGCACTCAAGAACTCGCTGACACCGCCATCGACTCAGCAGCACCATCTTCGTCGCGCAAACCCGAGCATCAGACCCCCAGCGCTATCTGCACGTCATCGACGCTCCCAGCATCGTTATTCCCGCCGTGCAAGCTCAACGACCTTCGCTTCACCTTGATGACTCTTGGGCGACTGTGGCTTCGCCGCAACTACTCCTCGTTGACTCTCGCGTGTCGGATTCAGCCCCGATGCTCTCCCGTCGATTCAAGCGCTGAAGCAATAGAATTCCGTCCGGCGAGCGGGGTAATAAGGTACGTGCTCTACTTCATACTCGTCGGTCAAACGCTGACTCTTCACTGTCTTGTTCAGCTGTAGCCTCTATCATCGCTCTCAAGTCAACTGCCATGCCTGTCCTCCCAAGGCAATCGCCTCGCCTCCCCCGAGCGCGACCTTGACCCTCGCCTTCGCTCTGAAGCAGGCCCTTCCACTTTGCCCGCCATCCTCGCTTCCGCTTCCGCTCTCGAGCTCGTCATTCACCCTCGCTTTTCGCTTCAAGCGCGACCCCTCTATGAATCTGTCTCGCTTCGAGCTTCCCGTGCTCACCCTGAGCCATTTAGCGCTTACGCCAAGCTGCCCAGCGCTCACCCCAAGCTTCCCGGCACTCTCTTCACCCTCCTAGATCTCCCCATCATCGTCCGTCGCCTCCCGAACGATCTCATAACGCCCGAATCCCTCCGAGCGATCTACGAAGGCCCCCGAGTGATCTACAAAGCCCCCCAATTAATATGTCCATGGATCTTTGTCCGCCGAGCGAGGTGATACGGCCGGGGCAGCCTTACCTACTCGAGACCTTCTCGACCACACAGATAGGCTCTCGAGCACTTTGCTGACCCGCGAGCGTGTTGCCAACCCGCGAGTGCGTTGCTGGCCCTCGAATGTTCCGATGCAGCTGTGAGCATCTCACTGACCCCTCGAGCGCTTCTCTGACCTCCCGGATACCTTTCTACCTTCTCGAGCGCTTTCTCACGACTTCACTGTTTCTGCGAAGCCTTCTATACTCCTGTCATGATGTGTACTATGCAATATGACCTTGGCTGTTTAGCTCGTTTGTTGGGCTTGCACGGTCTTGACTTGCTCGTTCTCGGTCTTGACGTGCTCATTCTCGGTCTCAAGTTGCTCATTCTCGATCTCGACTTGCTCAGTCTCGGTCTCGACTCACTCATTCTCGATCTCGACTTGCTCATGACTGACTTGTGTGGCAACCCGACGAGTCTCGACTCTACCCTTGATTTCGGCTTTCGATCCATTCGACTTGATGCTCACCATGCTCGAATCGACTCGACTGAGTCTCGGTCTTCTCGTCTCCTGCTCTATCTTCTCACCCCCTCGACAGCCTCTCGAACATCCCCGCAGCCTCGACCACGGCTAGTCTCGCCCGTCGGCGTCTCATCTCACCCTCGACCTTTACATCTCATCCGTCAACACCTCGGCTGCACTCTCCATCCCCCTGCGCTCCGTCCATTCTCTCCCACTCACCCACAGCGCTTGTCACCTATACGCTTGTAGCCTATCTCGAGCCTTGTACTCGTTGTGTTCACTGTAGCATGTAGCATGGGCAGAATGTGCACCCACCTCACGCCCCTACCTTATATGTCCGACCCATGGCCGTGTCTCGAGCAGCTACGGATCAGCTCGCGGAAGGTAAATGAGAGCTCGTACGACGGAAGGGGGGCCGAGGCGAGCCCTCGATGGCGATTAATAGCCATCAAACGACGTCCGAGCGAGATCACGGAATAATTTTCGTGGATAACGGATGATTTTTGATGGCTCGAGCAGGGTCTGTGATGTCTGGAGCGGGGTCTGTGATGGTCTGTGATGGTGGGCGCTGGTGGCAGAGGAGAGTGACTGGGAGAGAAAAATCGAGAGGAGGGGAGCAAGGAGGGGGAGGGACTAGTTGTTTTGCAGAGAGGTTGGCCTACCCACACCCTTTAGTTTTGTCTTTGAACGACAAGGAACGGAGAAGGACTCGAGCCTGCACAATTGTTAGAGCGGAGGTGTCACGCTTTCCCAGCGAGTTCGGAGGGAATAGTAAAGGAGCGAGTAATTGCAGCGACTTGTAACCTCGGGGACCTCTTAGTTTGGTGAATGCACTCCCGCCGCACGCTGTCCGAAGTCGCTAGCTGCAGCGGATCGCGAGATAGCAATTACAGGAGGTCGTAGATGCGAATTTTCTCACTTTTCACCGATTAGGAAACGCGACGGTTGATGTTCGGTCACGTCACGCGGGGCGCGCAGGGACGACCGTCGGAGACCGCCATCTCGATGCTGACTCGAGTCTACCTAGCCTCGCCGTCTGGCCACCGCTCACCCGACAAGTCGCGCGGGACTCGAACGCAGACTCGGAAGCCCGCGGCGATGACGTCGCGCCTTGACAGCTGGCGTGCCGGCAGCCTTCGCGCCCTTCTCTCCTCCTGCGATCGCTGGCACACCCAACCGCGTACCCGCTGACAGCTCGTCGGAGCCGGCGCGACAGCGAGCACATCCCACCAAGCAGCCACCCTCCCGTCCCCGCGTCCTCGCGTCCTCTCTACGCCGTCGCAATCGTGTCGTCATCCGCGGTTGCCGCGTCGACGTCCCCAGTAGTTGCGGGAAGAGTGAATGCCAAGCAGCGAGTCGATGCGGGCAGCGAGCGCGACACGTCGACAGGGGCTACACGCGAGCGGACGACTCTCCTCTCCCAACGCCCATGACCAGCAGGAACCGCGAGCCTCGCTCACGCGCCGCATCTCTCGTTCGCGCCGCGCGTTCTGCCACCAGCTCTCGTGCATCTACTCCGGGATCCATTGATCTCACTGATAGTGTGTCTACGACCGGATCATCGTCTGGAAGTAGAAAGCGCAAGCACAGATCAGTCAGCCTGCCAAGGCAGCCCAAAAGATCGCGGAGGATTGCTGCTATACACGCTCCGCACGACGGATCAGAAATCGGTACATTCTCGGCGGGAAACACGCAGGCTCTATCTGGCGAGGGCCCCGGGGAAGTTGGCTTTGACCTGACAGTCGCGGACGTACTGGAGCAGCCGGAGCAGTACGCCGACGTCGAGACTTTGCCCGACATTGGGCTGGGGGTCGTTGACAGGCCCCCCTCTCCTTCTGCCAACGCGAAGGGGAAACAGCGCGCCGCTACGCGCTCACCTACACCCGAGCCCAAAGCGGAGCCCGCTTCGCCCGCGCCACCGCCCAAGCAGACGCCCATCGCCGAGTATACTTGCCCAATATGCTTCTTCGCGCCGACGAATGCGACTCTGACTCCCTGCGGCCATATCTGCTGTGGGAGCTGTCTGTTTACGGCCGTCAAGACCGCGATGTTGCGTGCGGCGCATACGCCGGAAGGATTGGAGGCAAAGTAAGACACAGAAGCGTATTCATTGTGTGCATCATTCTAATCCTTGCTGCAGGTGCCCCGTCTGCCGTGCCACAATCCCAGGCTGGGATGGTCGTGGTGGAGGCGTGATCGGTCTCAAGTTACGGTCGAAGGTCACTATAAGTCTCTAAACTGGCGGCACTTCCATCTACACGATATACTTTTCACATGAGAGAAAGTCCAGCTTGCCTAGATTGATGCCCATGTTCGCGCATACTCTCCCCCACATCTCCTCTGACATTCCGGGCTCTATGCACTCTATCCCTCCCTTAGGAAAGACGCTCGTCAGGAAGGCCGCCACTGGCTTCACCTGCGCGTACGACAATACCGAGCACATGAACTCCAGTACGATCGGCCTGTTTTCGACGCGCTCGTCCTCTCGCACCTCCACCGGATCGGGTATGTCGGAGAGGTCCAGATACGTGAGCAAAATTCTCTTGAACCCCGGGCAGTGCCGCGCGAGCGGGATGAGCGTGCGCAAGGTCACCCGCGGGGTATATGGGGCAAGCGCATCGACCGTGCTCCACCAGCTCCCCAGCTCCGTCCATCCCTTGCACATCAGCTTGACCGCGCCGTCGATGTCCGCGTCGCCGCTCTGCCACCCGATGGCGGCGCTGGTGATGTGCGGGAGCGCGAGGAGGGGGAGCGCGTCAGCCAGGCCGGTGACTACCTCGACCTGCGTGAAGCTGTCGCGCGCGATGCGCGCTCGGCGTCGAAACAGTCGAACCCGCGCTGGTTATCGGCGGCGAGCGCCTCGTGCGCGCGGGGATTTCCGAGTTCGGGATCGAAGGAGGGAGGGGAAAGGGACCCGTAAACAGAGTCAACAGCAGAGCTCGTCGATAGGATGGTAAATAGCCTGTCTGCACGCTTACTACCAGCCGCACTTTGCTCGGAATCCCTAGCCATCGCCTTCGCTCGAAAGCCTGGAAAGCGCGAGTGACAGCGACATCCCTATCGTTACCTCCCCCCGCCTCGCTAAAGGACATCCTTCCGCTCATAACACATCCCATCTCATCCCCGCTAGCTCATTCAGCTCTAATCAAGTCGCGTTCGACCGCAACCGCGAGCTTGCCACTCACCCTCCCTCCGCCTGCGCATCGACCTCCTGGTCCCCCTGCTCAAGAAGAACTGACAGAACGTCAGGTCGCTGCACACCAAGACGACCACGGGCAAGCCCGTCCGCTTGTTCTAAGCGTTGTATATCGATCTATCTAGATAAAAGTGGTAATTATTTGAATTCGTGAGTTACACCCCACTCGACGTCGCGTCGTCGCGCGCGAGTCAAAGCGACTCTAAAACCCCACCCCAAGTAGCTCGAAAGAAAGGCGCGTAGCATCCACCTCGCCATCTTCGCATCACGAGCCCCCTCCCGCTATCCCTTCCCTCGCTCGTGAGGAACCGCGCGCTCGCACTCCTCACTTTCCCTCCTCCCCTCGCGGAGAACGAAGCCGGATAGCGCGTCAACGCGGTTGTTTCCATCGCAACCAGAACTGCAAAAACGTCAGTGAGTGAATGAGAAAGCACGCCTCGGGCGCACCAACCCAAATCCCAGTGCCCCTCCCCTCGCAGTCGCGCCCCACCTCACGGTTTCCCAGCCTTGAGAATCGCATGGAAGGTGGCGCGCATCGTGAGGGAAGGGGTAATGAAGGGATATCTGATGGGAGGGCGTCGATGAGAGCGGGGGGTGGAGGTGGGAGGGGAGGGGCAAGAGGAGGGAAGGGGAGGGGACGGGCAGGAGGAGGAAAGGGGAAGGGGACGGAGGGGAAGGATTGGGGGATAAGATAGCTCACCGCCACCATGAAATGACACCCGTCCTCGCGGGGGAAGGGGAGGGGGGTAGGAAGTCCCCTACCCGGCCGCCTTTGTCAAACCGACAGCAGGCGCTGATCGTCAGCGACTAAGCGGGCACGAGCGCACTGCAGACAGCGGTCAGTCCCCGATAGCGGGAAGGGGGTGGGGAGGGTATCCAACCCTCCACGTAGAACTCACCTAGGCAGCGCGCGCACCGCTCCCGGCGATTTTGAGGCACCCGATTGTCTGCCGAGTGAGAATCAGTACGCGTTCGAGAAGGAAAGGGGGGGGGAAGGAGAAGGGGAGGGTTCCCCCACCCCCTTCGCAATGCTCACCTAGGGCGCCCGAGCGCGTCTCCGACGGCTCGGCCCCATAAAAAAAATGCCTCACAAGGCGTCGGTACGCTCCTGACGATTTTGAGGCGATGGGGAAGGGGGAGAGTACCCTATACCTCCGCCACAAATCTCGCTCTCGCCTGCGGCGTTGCGGCCTCACCGAAGCCGTGCGAGATCCTGCAAAAGGGGGGTAAGTCCGCTTGCGATTAGAAGGGATGGGGTGGGGGGAGGGTAACTCACCCTCGTCGCTTTTCTCATAGAGCAACCCCACGCGCGCCTCCGGCGGCTCCCCCTCGCCGAGTAGTCATCCAAGATCCTGTATAAGAGGGTCAGTAGCCCCACAACAAGGAGGGAGCCGAGAGGGTGACCCACCCTCGTCGTATCCTTCACCGAGGGACCCCGCGCGTGCCTCTGGCGGCTTGGGGTCGACGAAAAGTCGTCCAAATACCCTTCGAAAGGGGGTCAGCGGGCTTATCAAAAAGGGGGAATGGAGTGAGGGAGTCCTACCCTCGACGCATCCCTCATTCGAGGGGCCCACGCGCGCCGCCGGCGGCTGGACCCCGTCGAAAAACCGTCAGTCTTTGGAAATGGGGGGTGGGGGCGGGTCCCCACCCCAGCATGCCACCAACGGCTCTACCTGGCTGCGATGGCGAGGCACTCGGTACGCTGCGACGGAAACAAAGAGATGGAAATGACTTGCCAGTGACCCCATCCCCCCTTTCGCGAGGGAAGGCGCCCCGCACACACTCCTTCATGCTCCCAAAGGTGGGGGACCCCCTCCCCGGCGCTTAGCCCGCCCTAAGCAGCGAGCGCATGCCTTCGGCGGCTCATCCCAGCGACGATGCGGGTTAGTTAGCTTGACCAAAAACAACTTGAAGGGGCATAACTCGCCGACAAGTCTACCCCCTCCCGCATTCAAGCGTCCCCGTGTCCATCCCTTTTCCTTGAAAGGGTGGGGGAGAACCCTCCCCCGTCGCGTCATCCGCCCGAGAGAGCCCGCGCACGCCTCGGCAGCTTGCCGCCGTAGAAAATTGTCTCAAGGTCTATAGAGGGCGGGTCAGTACGCTTATGACAGGGGAAGGGGGAGGGAGACCCACCCTCGTCGCACTCCTCAACGAGGGGGCCCGCGCTCGCCTCCGGTTTCTCGAATACGCCTGAAGTCACTCAAAATCATGCGAAGGGGGGCCTTAAGATCAGCGGATGGAGGGATCCCCCACCCTCGTCGCATCCCCCTTCGAGGGATGCACCGCACGCCTCCGGCGGCTCAGTCTCAGCAAAATAACTTCTTACAGGGGGTCAAGGTGCCCCCAACATAGCTCAGGTCGGAGAGAAGGGGGAGGGCCCCCGCCCTCTTCGCGCCTTCACTGGGGGTGCGCGCACGCCTCCGGCGGCTCGACCTCGCAAAAAGGTTGGCCGATGGTCGCGTAAAATGGGATCAGTCCGCTTGTAACTGCGGAAGGGAAGGGAGGGCACCCTGCGCTCGTCGCATCCTTCACCGAGGGACCCCGCGCATGCCTCCGGCGGCTCGGGGTCGGCAAAAATCATCTCCAAATCCTTCAAATGCGGGGTCAGCACGATGAGGTCAAAAGGGTAGGGGGGAGGTAACCCCACCCTCGCCGTGGTCTTCATAGCGAAGGAGCGCGAACGGTGAATGGAGCAGCTCACCAATAATCTCTCCCCTCTCTCGCGTCATAGTGCCTCCGCATATCGCTCCCACTTGACGTGATGCGGGCGAGTCCCCTGCCCCATCGACTTTCTCGCCCGAAGTAGCGCGTGTATGCCTTGGGCGGCTCTGCCTGGTCTGAGAATGGATTCAGTGAGCGCGTGTTATAGAAATATCAAATCCGAAAAGCGCACAGCTCACCTAGCGTCTCCCCCTCCCAGCGTGTTCCTTTCCCTTGAAAAAGTGGAGAGGACCCCTCCCCCTCGCATACTCCAGAAAGGGGAGCGCACACGTGCCTCCGGCGGTCGGAGGATCTAAGAGAAATCAAGGAGGAGGGGGTCAGCGCGGTTAATGTGTACTGAGCATAACTCACCGGCGCGCAGCAATGCCCCCCTTCAACAGATGTAATCCTCCCTCTTCATCTATATCGGCGGAGGGATCCCGCGCGTGCGTCTCATGGCGCGGGGCATGTCGATAATCCACTTTGGAAGGGGGTCAGTGGGAGTTTGAATGCGTTAGGGGGGCGAGCAAACCCACCAAGACCGAGGGTGGACCACCCTCATTGCGTCCTCCACGCGTCCTCTACGCGAGAGCGCTCGTGCACCCCGATGGGGACCCGGGTGTCCACGAAAAGGCATCTGCAACAGAGTCAACACGACGTGAGATATCGCCCTCCAGTGTAGAGCTTGACGCGCGTTCGTGCACCCACCTTCATCCGCCCCCGGATTGGGTACCCTCGGCCTACGAGGTTCGAGAAGAAGGCCCCCTGCATCGTCGCGTGCTGTCGGAATGACCCGGGCAAAGGGCCTAGAAGGAGGGGGGAGGTGTCCTGAATTGCTGTGTGTGGTGACGACGACAGTCGGGGATAGCCCAGACGCCGACGTAGAGGAAGGAAGGGGGCGGGCAACAGCGTGCCGATCGCTGTGCTCGTTGCCTGCGCTGAGATGAGCCACGAAACGCGACGGAGGGGTATCAGCTCACCGGCACTAGCGACGCTCGCACGTCTTCGAAGTCGCGCTGGGAGCGAGGAAAAGAGGGCGGGGCTACGGAGTGACTTTAAGCTCTGTGTCTTCGTTGAGTGCGTGGCGGGACGAATGAGAAAAAGCGCAGACTCACCGGGAAAATCACGGTAGTGAGACTGTCTTGATGCTCGTCGACAGAGACGGCAGTAGGCCTGCAGCCCAACCACCGTCGGAGGCCGTACGGCGGCCCGCCCCAATGCGACCACCGTCGAGCGGTCACTGTCCTCGTCAAGACAAGCGAGCCTGAACGGATAATGCCGTGCTCACCGCATAACACAACGCCATCCGCAACGCCCGAGGTGCTAGACGCGCCGAGTCCGAGAGTTCGGGGGTCGCGGAAAAGGTACGACTGCGTCGCCCAAACTCCAGTCGTAAGCCTGCTGAGCACGCATTGAGGCGCGGAGGGTGAGCCCGGCGTTGGCGCCGATGGTGGTGTGTTGAGAGTGGCAGTCGCGGGTCGTGTTGGTCGATGTGATGGCCTAGAGCAAGCCTGGTCAGGGTGGTGCGACGTCGGAAATCCAGCCCGTCCTTACCCGGCGAGAAAGGGTCAGACAGCGGCGTCTAAGTGCTATCGCTGTCCAACGAGTTAGGAAGCACGATAGTTAGATAGAAAGTCGATAAACATACCCGACGAGCATCGAAACCGGCAAGTGCGTTTGGTGTCGATTGATGGTGCGCATTGCAAGAAGGCTGTGAAAGCGATCAGTAAATGTGTACAGCGGTCGTAGGAATGGAAGCGCGCGCTTCAATAAGTAGTAGAGCGTCTGGATAAGGAGTGTGATGAGTATTACAAGCAGTAGTGACCAAAGAAGGTAGACTTACTCGTCAATGAGCCAAAGAGAGATGGTTGACCTCAAGGAACGAGGGCATAAGACTCAGAACAAGCGAATGATAGGAGGGCTCACATAGGACGGTGGTCAAAAAGTATCCAAGAAGAGATGGTGAGGCTAAGGGGAGGTAGGAGAGAACGTGAATTGCTGATTGGAGCGGTTAGATGTCCTTACCCTTTATACCTCGCAAACGGCCCAACGCCGTGCCCAGTCGCCGCCCAACTTTCCAGACCGGCGTCGCATATTTCCGGATCAGACCTCGGCTGTCCGCGACCGGGACCCGCCCACCGAAAAGTCGGAAGATTGGGGGGATGCGCGCCGCGCGCGCATTCAATCTTCCGCTGCCCCCCTGCGCGAATGTCAGTCAGAGCGTGCAGAAAATGCGTCGAGACTTGCTCACCCGGGCTTGAGATCCCGCGCACGTGGCCTCCGGTACGGAAGTTCAGGGGTTTATGCGATCTTTCCGTCGGGTGGCGCGCAGGTTGCAGGGCGTTGGATAGAGCCTACTTGACCGCGTCCACTGGGAAACAGCGTAGGTACGGTCGCGGAGAGTGCACTAGACGTCGCGTGACACGTGTCCGTGGTGACGTGGCCCGGGTGCGACGCAGCAAAGCCCGGGAAAGAGTCGAACTTGCTGCCATCACGCTGTATCTCCATTTAGCAGGCTTTGAGCGGCGCAGAGGGCGGCACGCCAGAAGTGCCTCCTCCTCACCGAGTCGCTATCTCAAAGCTTCGGCAGTGACGGGACACGTGTATGCGGCGATGTCAAGATGGTTAGCGGTCCTCAGCGAGGGCATAATGGGGCCGGTCCATTGTTCTCGCCAAGGTGAGGATAGCAGAGTGGGCGCGGATGCGCCGAGGCCGCCGCCGGCGCGCATCAAGCTTCCAGACTTCTGATCGGATATTTAAGTGTCTAGAGCGTCGCATTCGGAAGGATCCACCTACCGTAAAGCGGAGGAAGTCGTAGGCGAGGTGAATGGCGGCGAGCAAATATTCGGCGATTTGAACGCGAGGACCGAGTCCGGGGAGTGTCGTAATGCTGTAAACATGGTAGGTAGTGTAGCCGTAGTGACGTACAGGAGGCTGGGCGTCGTGTATAGGGCGTGTTCGTGATGGGGAAGATGCGGGAGGACGAGGAGACGGTGTGTATTGCAAGGTGGGAATTGCGCCAGGGCTGTCCAAACTTCCAGATTCACGTGTATACTACTCGAAGACTATGTATCTGTGCTTATTTGGTCAGCAAAGGCCCATGTGGTGATTGTATGAGCGCACCAAACGCGACGCCACATATTCAAAACGCCCTTCCCGACGTCCTACAGACCTCAATACGCGGTGGAGGCGAGTTGAAATTGCATAAATCGTCTCTCCCAGGTTCCCCCCTTCATTCCTTGGACGTCAGGTATTTCCACCCAAGTGACGACTTACCATGGATATTCGGGTCGGGTATGCATACATCTTGCTTCGACCTTCAGTTACGATAAGGGAGGACGCTTTCCCTGCTGACTGACACCAAGTGCGCCTTCGGATATGTTTCGTAGGTGCGTCTGGGACATGCCTGGACCCATCGTGGGTGCTGGGGGTAATGGGGGATAGGTGTCGTAGCCAGAGATCGCGTCGTGAAGCAGTAGCCGTGTCGTTCAAGACGTTCTCAAGGAGCCCGTAGCGCTGTCCGTTCCCCTAGTTGGTGATGGGAGGGGAATCACTTGGCGACGAGGATGCCGTTGTCGAAAGTACGGGGGGCGATGGCGATGGGCGCAGAACGCGGGAGGCGGGCGGGGGAAGCGCGGTCGGGAGTTGCCGACGACCGGCGGGGCGGCGCGGAAGCCGGTAAGCGCCCGGCGCTTAAGGCACGCTCCTTGTTCCCGGCCGTCACCGTCGTTCCCCGTGTCTGCGCGCCGCCCCGTCGATCGTCTCCTCGCTGCAAAGGTGACTTTGGTGATATGCCGTGGGGCTCTCTTCTCACTCAGGCAGACTGTCATATGTCGATTGCTATCTATTTTGCTCATCTCACGGCGAGAAAACCTCGCGGGGCAAGCCCACAAGCGTCGACCTCTTCGTCGAGCGCCGCGCTGCTCGAAACACGTGTATCGGCAAGATCAAGATCCCTTCAACTCAGGCACCCGCGCGGAGTGGCCTAGGCAAATGCCCCGCGCGGGGAGGAATGTCGATTTGTTGACTCCGGCGGGCTTCTCGTCAAAACCTTCCGACTTTGGGAGGTTCCCCTGTCTTTCCGCGACCCTGAGCGCCCGGAATCGGGGCCTTCGGTCTTTCCGCTCACCGTCCGTCTCGCTGCCGGACTTTCTCGTCCATGACGGCCCTTTGCGCTGCCGTGTCCTTCCTCTCATGTCACCTCGTCACCGGCTTTGAGCTCACGACAGCTGCGAGCGCTTCTGCTCAGCTTCTACGTCTGCTGATTGCTACACAAGGCTGAACGCTCGGCCTTTGACAGCCAGCGATTAGCTATGCACAAATCGCCGTAGTCGATGGGTAAATGGATGTCTTCCCCCGGCGAGCGGGTATATACGGTACGTCCTACTCTTTACCCCGCCAAAACTCCGCGCTCACTCTGCTCTAGACCGTCTCCCTGTCGTCAAGTCTGTCCCTCGCCGCCGCCAGAGTCCTTCGAGAGCGCCGAAACTCGTCCTCATCGCCGCACGCCACCTTTAAGTCGGATGCCATGCTGAAGCAATAGATCGTCGTCTGCCGAGCGGTGACATAAGGTGCGTGTTACGACTCTTGCAATCTATCCCACCGCTTACAAGTGCCAGATCACGACGACACGAATGATTCTCGTCCGCCGAATGAGGCCGGAATACTCACGGCCCAGATCTCCGTTCGCCGACCGCCGGCCTCGCCATCCCACGACTTACAGGCTCGTCTTCGAATGAGAATTCCCCCACGTCGCTCTCTCGTCCTTGCCAACCACCTCATCAAGCGCTGAAGCAATGTATTTTCGTCCGCCGAGCAGGGATATATGGTGCGTAACTTGCTTCTCATGCGAAAGCCGACAGCTCACGGCGCTTTAGAATCCCGAGGCAGCCAATCGACGTTCAGAAATCAAGTCACCAACTTCCGAAGCGCCTGCGCTCTGACTCAACAACTCGCTAACTCGCTGACGCCGCCATCCACTCGGCGGCACCATCTTCGTCGCGCAAAGTCGAGCAACGAACCCCCAGCGCTATCTGCAAGTCATCGACGCTTCCAGCATCGTTCTCCCTGTCGTGCAAGCTCAACAACGTTGGATTCGTTCCAGTGACTTTGTCTGCACCTCAATGACCTTGGCTTCACCTCGGTGACTCTCGTGCGATTGCGGCTTCACCCCAACTACTCCTCGTCAACTCTCGCGCGTCGAATCCAGCCCCGAAGCCCTCCCGTCGATTCAAGCGCTGAAGCAACAGAAATTCGTCCGGCGAATGGGGTAATAAGGTACGTGCTCTACTTTGCACTCATCTGTCCGTCAAACACTGACTCTTCACTGTCTCGTTCAGCTGTCTTCTCTGCCATCGCTCTCCCTCCCAAGCGCAACCTTCACCCTCACCTTCGCTCCTAGCAGGCCCTTCGGTTTTGCAATACATCCTCGCTTCCGCTTCCGCTCTCGAGCTCGTCATTCACCCTCGCTTTTCCCTTCAAGCGCGACCCCTCTATGAATCTGTCTCGCTTCGAGCTTTCAGCGGTCGCCTCGAGCCACTCAGCGCTCTCCCAGGCTGCCAAGCACTCTCTTAACCCTCCTAGATCTCCCATCATCGTCCGTCGCCTCCCGAACTATCTCACAACGCCCGAATCCCTCCGAGCGATCTACGAAGGCCCCCGAGTGATCTACAAAGCCCCCCAATTTATATATCCATGGATCTTCGTCCGCCGAGCGAGGTGATACGGCCGGGGCAGCCTTAACTACTCGAGACTTTCTCGACCACACAGATAGGCTCTCGAGCACTTTGCTGACCCGCGAGCGCGTTGCTGACCCACGAGCGTGTCGCCAACCCGCGAGTGCGCTGCTGGCCCTCGAATGTTCCGATGCAGCTGTGAGCGTCTCAATGACCCCTCGAGCGCTTCCCTGACCTCCCGGGTACCTTTCTACCTTCTTGAGCGCTCTCCACCTCCTCGAGCGCTTTCTCACGACTTCACTCTTGCTGCGAAGCCTTCTATACTCCTGTCATGATGTGTACTATGCAATATGACCTTGTCTGTTGAGCTCGGGCTTGTCGAGCTTGCTCGGTCTTGACTCGCTCATTCTCGGTCTTGATGTGCTCATTCTCGGTCTTGACTTCTTCATTCTCAGTCTCGACCTGCTCGTTCTCGGTCTTGACTTGCTCATTCTTGATCTCAAGCTGCTCATTGTCGATCTCGACTTGCTCATGACTGACTGTGTGGCAATCCGACGAGTCTCGACTCTACCCTTGATTTCGGCTTTTGATCTGCTCGACTCGACCTTTGATCCGCTCGAGTCGACCCTTGACCCTCGGCCGAGCCTCGAGCATCACCGCCATCCCAACATCTGCCCCATGGTCTTCTCATCTCCGTCTTGGTCTTCTCATCTTGGTTTCGGTCTTCTCGTCTCCTTCTCTATCTCCTCAGCCCCTCGACAGCCTCTCAACCATGCCTGCAGCCTCGACCACGGCTAGTCTCGCCCGTCGGCGTCTCATCTCGCCCGTCGGCGTCTCATCTCACCCTCGACCTTTACATCTCCTCCGTCAATGCCTTGGCTGAGCTCTCAATCCCCCTGCGCTCCGTCCATTCTCTCCTAATCACCCACAGTGCTTGTCACCTGTATGCTCGTAGCACGTCCTGCGATTTGTACGCTTCAGACTTGTACTCGTTGTGTAGCATGCGAATAGAGAGCAGAATCACTGTGCACCCACCTCACGCCCCTGCCTTATATGACCCGCCCATGGCTGGGTCTCGAGCAGCTGCGGATCAGCTCGCGAAAGGTAAACGAGAGCTCGTACGACGGAAGGGGGGCCGAGGCGAGCCCTTGACGGCGATTAACAGCCATCGAACGATGTCCGAGCGAGATCACGGAATAATTATCGTGGATAACGGACGATTTGTGATGGCTGGAGCGGGGCCTGTGATGGTGGGCGCTGGTGGCAGAGGAGAGTGACTGGGAGAGTAACATCGAGAGGAGGGGAGCAAGGAAGAGGAGGGACTAGTTGTTTTGCAGAGAGGTTGGCCTACCCACACCCTGCGACTTCGTCTTTGGACAACAGGAAACGGAGAAGGACTCGAGCCTGCACAATTGTTAGAGCCGAGGTGTCACGCTTTCCCAGCGAGTTCGGAGGGAATAGTACAGGAAGGAGTAATTGCAGCGACTTGTAACCTCGGGAACCTCTTAGTTTAGTCAATACACTCCCGCCGCACCTTGTCCGAAGTCGCTAGCTGCAGCGGATCGCGAGATAGCAATTACAGGAGGTTGTAGATGCGAATTTTCTCACTTTTGACCGATTAGGAAACGCGACGGTTGATGTTCGGTCACGTCACGCGGGGCGCGCAGGGACGACCGTCGGAGACCGCCATCTCGACGCTGACTCGACGCCGACTCGATGCCAGCTGGAATCGCCGGTCGCGCGGGACTCGAACGCAGACTCGGAAGCCCGCGGCGATGACGTCGCGCCTTGACAGCTGGCGTGCCGGCATCCATCCCGCCCTTCTCTCCTCCTGCGATCGCTGGCACACCCGACCGCGTACGCACTGACAGCTCGTCGGATCCGGCGCGACAACGACAACAGACAGCACAGCACGCGGCTGCCCGCGTCCTCTCTACGCCGTCGCGATCGGACTTCCTCCTCCCATATCGTTGTCGTCATCCGCGGTTGCCGCGTCGACGTCCCCAGTCGTTGCGGGAAAAGTGAATGCCAAGCAGCGAGTCGATGCGGGCAGCGAGCGCGCGGAGGCGCGACACGTCGACAGGGGCTGCACGCGAGCGGACGACTCCCCTCTCCCAACGCCCATGACCAGCAGGAACCGCGAGCCTCGCTCACGCGCCGCATCTCTCGTTCGCGCCGCGCGTTCCGCGACCAGCTCTCGTTCCCGCTCTCGTGCATCTACTCCAGGGTCCACGGCCGGGTCTTCCTCTGGAAGTACGAAGCGAAAGCACAGATCTATCAGCCTTCCGAGACAGTCCAAACGATCGCGGAGGATTGCTGCTATACACGTCGCGCACGACGGACTCGAAACCAGTACATCCACGGCGGGAAACATGCAGGCTGAAGCTGGCCCATCCGGCGAGAGCCCCGAAGAAGTTGGCTTTGACCTGACAGTCGCGGACGTACTGGAGCAGCCGGAGCAGTACGCCGACGTCGAGACATTGCCCGACATAGGGCTGGGGGTCGTTGACAGGCCCCCCTCTCCTTCTGCCAACGCGAAGGGGAAACAGCGCGCCGCTACGCGCTCACCTACACCCGAGCCCAAAGCCGAGCCCGCTTCGCCCGCGCCACCGCCCAAGCAGACGCCCCTCGCCGAGTATACTTGCCCAATATGCTTCTTCGCGCCGACCAATGCGACACTGACTCCCTGCGGCCATATCTGCTGTGGGAGCTGTCTGTTTACGGCCGTCAAGACCGCGATGTTGCGTGCGGCGCACACGCCGGAAGGATTGGAGGCAAAGTAAGACACAGAAGCGTATTCATTGTGTGTATCATTCTAATCCTTACTGCAGGTGCCCCGTCTGCCGTGCCACAATCCCAGGCTGGGATGGTCGTGGTGGAGGCGTGATCGGTCTCAAGTTACGGTCGAAGGTCACTATAAGTCTCTAAACTGGCGGCACTTCCACCTACACGATATACTTTTCACATGAGGAAAAGTCCAGCTTGCCGAGATTGATGCCCATGTTCGCGCATACCCTCCCCCACATCTCCTCTGACATTCCGGGCTCTATGCACTCTATCCCTCCCTTAGGAAAGACGCTCGTCAGGAAGGCCGCCACTGGCTTCACCTGCGCGTACGACAATACCGAGCACATGAACTCCAGTACGATCGGCCTGTTTTCGATGCACTCGTCCTCTCGCACCTCCACCGGATCGGGTATGTCGGAGAGGTCCAGATACGTGAGGAAAAACCTCTTGAACCTCGGGCAGTGCCGCGCCAGCGGGATGAGCGTGCGCAAGGTCACTCGCGGGGTATACGGGGCAAGCGCATCGAGCGTGCTCCACGGCGCATCCGGCAATATCTCCAGCTCCTCCAGCTCCGGCCACGCCTTGCACATCAGCTCGACCGCGCCGTCGATGTCCGCGTCGCCGCTCTGCCACCCGATGGCGGCGCTGGTGATGTGCGGGAACGTGAGGAGGTCGGCGAGGAGCTCGTGGCTGGGGAGCGCGCCAGCCAGGCCGGTGACGACGTTGACCTGCGTGAGGCTGTCGCGCGCGATGCAGGCGCGCATGGCGGCGAAGAGCCCCCGCGCGGCGTCCATGTCGTCCTCGGGTTTGCGGCACCACTCCTCGGCGGCGAAATGGGTCAGCTCGAGCGGCCCAGAGGAGAGCGCACGCAGCGCTAGCGCCGCGGCGCGCAGGCTGTGGGGGTAGATGATGTTCAGCTTTCTCAGCGCGCGGAAGCCCGCTTCCGTGGCTGCTGGGATGTCGTCGAGCGGCGCGTTGCTCGACCCGACGCCGCCGATGGATAACTCTGCGAGGCAGGGGAGCGCGCGCAGGACGGGGAGCCCATGGAGTCCTTGCTTAGCGTTGAGAGTGAGCACGCGGACGTTGGCGAGCGGGAAGAGCGTCCCGAGTGCTTGGTCGCCGACTGCGGCGGTCATCCTGACGGGGCCTTCAGCGACCCGGAGGCGCACGTCCTTGAAGAAGAACATAGTCAGGGGCCCATGAGAGAAGGTGTGCAGCCGAGGGAGCAGCGGGCCGTGCGCGAGCGCGGCAGCGAGGAGGCGCGGGTGAATGATAGTGGGGCAGTCATAGTGCATGTCCATGCCATCTAGTTTGCGGATCCGGGAAGCGTAAAGCTGCATCCGCGTATACTGAGCGTCGGTGATGATTTCGGGCAGGCTGCGCTCCTCTATGTTGTCGACAGTCAGGATCTGCGTGCATTAGTTGTATATGTGCGCCTCGGGGTCACAGGCATCGAGCTACTCACTGTAGGCATTATGGTGTCGTATGACCTGGAGACCTGGCTCCCTTGCTGCCGTATGCTTTCCGACTGTTGTATCTCTACATGCGGGAGAATAGAGAACAGAGGTGTGAGGTCTCCTAGGTGCTCCCACAGCACATCGAGGGCAATGCCACCCACGAAGCGCGAGAGTGTGCTCAATAACATGAGGGTTTCAGGTCCATCAAGCTCGTCGTCTTGCACGCTTTTGAAGATGGGGTGCATGAGCTCGTAGAGCGATGCCACTCGAGTGGCAGCCGAGGGCCCATCTGTTTCTCCGGGGTGCGACGACATGATTACTGGGTTAGAAGAAAGAAGAAGAGAGGATGGTCTCGACATGACAGTACGCGCCTTATATATGTTGCCTCAACGCCGGTCATACACATACACGCGAACAACAAAAGTCCTTTGTACAGGTCAAAGCGAGCTCCGAGCGTCGCACACCACTATCACAGACAATCATCTGGTCTTTGACGTGAATAAGGGCTGGTTATGGCCACCGCAGTCAATGGCCAAGGAAGGCTCTGTGACCAGGATTGTGACAACGTGTACTCTACAGCAGGGAGCATATGAACACTGTATGCAAAGGAAGCTAGGTGTCGCGAGGTTGTAGCGACTCATTCATGTCGTCTTCCCGATCCGAGTCGCCTTCCTCTGAGGATTCCCAGTCTGAGCCAGAGCCTGAGCTCCATGACCGGTAGTAGGTGTAAGGCTCTGGCTCTGACTCGTCCTCGTCCTCTTCCAACTCCGTTTCTCGACCCGGGCGCATATCCTCAGCAGCTATCCATTCCCAATACTCCTCGCGGTAGTCATCCGAAAAGCACACGCATTCCAACGTAGGATACGGGAAGACACTGGCCAGGAAGTCAGCTACACGGCGCGAATACTTCCTGCTGGACAGGACCCCGCCGTCCTGGGGCCCCACGTCGAGCGCCACGCGCCTGTTGAGCAGGGGCTCGCCGTCCAGGCCGCTGAGGGGCGGATGGACTTTGTCGCGGGACCTCAAGCGCATGTCGAGCTGGAGGTTTCTGAGCCGCGGGCAGCGCCGCGCGAGATACCGCAGGTCCTCCAGGTCGAAGAAGCTGAACTCAGACTCCCACGGGTCGAGCGACAGTTGGTTGCGTATCACGAGGCTCTCGAGCTGCGGCCAGGCTGCAGTGAACATCTTCAGCGCGCCGGTCGGGTCGGAGTACCACGCGCAGATATCGAGCCGGAAGTGCGTGATGTTGGGGAAGGCGAGGAGGTCGGCGTAGATCCATCTGGCGGGCTCGTTCATGTGCCCGGAACTGTTCGTGACGACGCTGAGGCGCTTGAGCGCGTCGTGGTCGCAGGTGTCGCGGATGCGCTTGTACAGTTCGTAATCATCTTCAGTGGCGCGCCCGCCGTGAGAGCGGTGGCTAAAGCCCGTCAGGTGTAGTTCCTTCAGCTTCAGCGGCTCTGTAGATACTTCGTGCAGAGTGGCCGCAAAGGTCTCCATCTGCACCGGGTTGGTGATGTGAAGCTCCCTCAGGCCTGTGAAGCCCACCGCGCGCTCGGTTTTGCTGTCCAAGCGTAGGTCCTCTTCTGCCTCAACGTCGAGGAACTTGAGCCGCAGCCCCTCAAGAGACTGTAGGTCGCGCAGGAAAGGCAAGATCGCCAGCCGTTCGTCGGGTTCGAGCCCAAGGAAACGTATCCGATCGAGGCGGCAGAGATTGCCCGGAAGCCACTCGCTGTGCCCTTCGTCGTCCGCGCGCGTGACCAGGCCAACATAGGGAACGCGCTCGCCGCCTTCGTCTACGTAGCGCGCTGATAGCTTCGCTGTCTCGAGAAGTTGCATCACACGCTGTCCGACGTTCAGATGGTAGAGGTTGGGGAGCAGCGCCTGTCCTCCCCCGGCAGCGAGGATCGCGCACAGCGTATCGTGATGCAGGTGATGGCTATAAACCCATGGTGGGTAGGGTTGTTCGTCGTAGAGGACCTTGATGCGGCGAGCGTAGAATTGAAGGCGTTCCCAATCTGTTGGCGACAGAGATATCTTGTTGTTGCTATCAGGCTTCAGTGATATAACCTAGGGTCGTGAATTGTCAGACGCAGAAGTCACAGAAAGTAACGAAGTACTCACCCAATGCTTCAGAGTTTCCGTCTCCATGATCCCATGCTCATACTGTACCACGCGTGTAAATCGTTCCTCTGGAGTGCGCTTTAAACGGTCGCGTAGAACCAAGAGGAGTGAGCCAAGGTCGCCCTGCACCTCCCAGAGGATGTCGAGCGCGATGGAGCCCACATGGTGGTTGACCAGAGTGATCGGCAGAAGAGCAGCGTTCCCGTCGTCGTCTTGGACATTCTTGAAGATGCGGAAAGCAATCTCGTATGTCTCGACGACACGCGCAGCGGCACTCGAGTACATGGAGGAGAGTTGGAGTAGACGACGAGGATGTAGATGAGGGTTAAGGGAAAGAGTGGGGAGTATTCATAATTGATGGCGCCTTATATAGAGGCCGCCTAGGCTGAAAACTGCAATTCGTCACAAGAGAACAAAGGCCAAGGTCCGTGCGCCGCTTATTGTCATTGTTGCTGATGGGGATACGCCACAATTGTTCTCGGCAGGTGCCGTCCCTGTTTCGTTCGACATCAGACCCGACGGTCATAGCTTTCAAGAGCACGACAATTGTTCCAATTGTGTTCCAAGGCTCTCCTCGTCTCAGATTTATCCCTGAATACTCCAGACAGAACAAGGGATTCAGGCGATGTCAAGACAGATAATAGAGTAGACCACGCATCAGTTAGGACCCGACGTACTATAAGAAAGAAGACGTTTTATTGGGTGATCGCAGTAGCCTACTCATACCGCCGTCTTCAGTCATAACCTTTCGTAAGTGGTATTTATATCATATCTCCGAGCCCGTGAGTCCATGGGGATTTCGTCGGCCTTCAGTGTCCTCGGTTTATGTCGAGACCCTCATTTGCAGATGTAAGTTCTTGAGGCCCCCGCTAGTAAGAGAAAGCGCTATCGTAATCTTCCTAAGCATTTGTGGCTGACGCCGCTGTGGAAGGCTTTTTCTTGCCTTTCGACTTCTTCTTGCCGGTCGTTTTCGCGGGTGCGACTGGCTCTGGAGTCTCGACCGCGAGAGCGGCGTCCTCGGTAGTCGCGGAGGTCTCGACAGTGGCAGCGGAGGTCTGCATCTGATTGGTATCTGCCGTGGGCTTCTTACCCTTCTTGCCCTTCTTGCCTTTCTTGCCCTTCTTCTTAGCATTCTGCGCGTTCGCACCTGCCTCGCCTTGCGCCCTCTTCGGGTACAGGTCATCGGGCGTCAGCCACACATAACTCGTGTCGCCCTCCCAATAGGTGACGCACTTCAGCGTCGGGTACGGGAAGACGCTCGCCAGGTAGTCGGCTACGTCACGGGTGCAGTCGTCGGACAAGTTCTCATGCAGATTGTCCTGCGGGCCCAAGCAGAGCTTGACGCGCCTATCCAGTAAGGGCTCGCCTTCCAGGTTCTCGAGCGGGTACGGAACCTCCTGTAAATCCATTTCCAGCGCGACATAGGAGAGGCGCGGGCAGCGGCGCGCGAGGTATTCCAGGTCAAAAAGAGTAAAGAGCGTGAACTGCCGCTCGAGGGTGTCCGTCGAATACGCAGGCCTGTTCAAGAAGACCAGGCTCTCGAGCTGCGGCCAGGCCTCCGTAAACATGTCGAGCGCGCCTTCGACGTCGAGGTGCCAAGCGAAGATGTTCAGCTGGAAGTGCGTGATGTTCGGAAACGCGAGGAGGTCGGTGTAGAGCTCGGAGGCGTTCTGGAACTGCATAGAACCGGAGTGCGTGATCGTAGTGAGATGAGTGAGCGTGCTGTGATCACAGGTATCGTGGATATCCGAGTAGAGGCTGGTGGCGTCCGTCTCGTGGGTGAAGTCGTGGCGCCAGCCCGTCGCGTGCAGTTCCTTCAGCTTCAGCGGCTCCGTTGACATCTCCCTCAAGACGGTCCCCACGCTGTGCATCTGGATCGGGTCACTGATGCGTAGTTTCGTCAGCGCAGGGAATCCCAGGGCGACTTCGGCCTTCCTGCCAGTGACCCCGTGGATCAGGTCCTCGTCTGTCTCAGCGTCCGGAAGCTTGAGATGCAGCTCCTCGAGGTACTGAAGATCGCGAAGGAGGGGGTAGATGGCCAAATGCTTGTCGGGCTCGATCCCGAGAGAGCGAATCTGTTCAAGGCGGCAGAGGTTTCCCGGTACCCATGCGCCCCATGGTTGTCGGGGCGTGTATGCGATGAGGGCGAGATACGGGACACGCTGCCCACTGGCGTCCACGTAGCGTGCAGACAGCTTTGCGCTGTCGCAGAGGTTCTCCATTCGTTGACCGAAATTGAGGTGATGCAGGTTGGGCAGCAGTGGCTCGTCGCCACCGCCAGCGAGTATCGCACACAACGATCCCAGCCACAGGTGGATGTCGAAGGATTCACCCCGAACGAGCGGCTTGTCGTCAATAACCTTGATACGACGAGCGTAAAACTGGAGACGCTGCCATTCCTCCGGTGAGATCGAGACCTTCTTCTCGTCGTTGGGCTTCAAGAACAAAATCTAGTACGCGTGTTGTTCGTTACACAACAGTCATGCGGTGATACGATTGCGCACACACCTGATGTTCCTCGACTGTGAGTCGAGAGGTGTTCTCGTCGACAGCAACGCTTCCGCAACGTTTCTCAGTTGTGCACTGGAGGTGATCACCGAGAACCTTGATGAGGGGCAGAAGGCTCGTCTGCTCCTCCCAGAGGACGTCTAGCGCGATAGAGCCGACAAAGTGATTGACTAGAGCGACAGATAAAAGAGCCGCGTTGCCACCGTCGTGTTGAACGTGCTTGAAGATGCGGAAGGCAAGCTCGTATGTCTCGGCGACACGTGTGGAAGCACTGCTGGACATGTCGAGAGGACGAGGTCAACGACGGTGGTGAGGGTCAAAGGCAAGGGTGAAGGGGGCGATCATTGTTGGCAGTGCTTATATACATCGGCTGGCTTCGGATACGCTTTGACCCCGTCACATTACACCCAAACATCGAACAATGGGTGGTCATTTTAGCTGCCCACGTGCAGAACCGCTCTGGCCCTGTTTCTGCCGCATGCTTTTCATCAGCAGTAGTTGTTGGAAGCCTGAGCGTATTATTATGTCTTGATCTGAATGACAACACGAGAGCCAGGCAAGGCGGGTTAACCGGATGGTGGTGAAAGGACAAAGAGTAATGTGACACTGTCACGGATGCAGAGACATTGTTCCAGATTGGGATATATACGCCACATGACACACGTGCCTCATTGCTAACCCAATGCCAGCCACCGCGCTGAAACTCGTCCATCTATGACGGTTCTCGTTTTAGAGCATACGGAGCTGCTCTCAGATTCTGCCGCGAAATGGGAGTTTGTTTCTTTTACCGGATCACTAAGAGTCCTCTTGATCAAACCCGGCGGATACAAATAATCAGCGACCGCTTCAGAGGGATGACTTCGCTCTTTCCGGATCAGGCGGACTGGATGGACAGAGGGACAGAGAGAGCTCACGTCCGCGAGGCTACAATTGATTTAAGGCACTCCCTCGGCATAGACAGTGAGTGTTGTACCGCTACGCAAAGTCGAACATCACACCACGGATAGCTCGACCCAATTGGCCGGTCCAATACGACCCGAGAATATGAAGGCATAATCACCTCACCCTCTAGACGAAGTCACCCCATCTCACCGAAGACAGGCGATTTTGACCCCCATCTCGCTACTCAGGACGACTCGAAGTGGTGTGACCGAGACTTCGTCGCCGCGGCGGGTGGCGTACCCCTCGTTTGTGGCTCGGTCGGCGGCCCTGTCTACTACTACGATATGGAGGGTGAGCTTTCGTACCTTTTGGCAGTCATGAGAGGAGCACCCTACCTGTCGTCCAGCCTCCGTCTGAACGTCTTCCACGCAGACTCGAAGTCGGAGGTCAGCTCGGCACGCTGGTAATTCGCGCGTGCCTGCGACATCGCCTTGACGCCACGATAGACTCGGTTCCGCCGCAAGGAGGGGTGTTCAGGAGCCGAGTACACGTGGTGCTCGGCATCTGCGCCCACAATATTTTGTAAGCCTCAAATGTGATCCAGTGAAAAGAAACAACGAACCAGCGACGAGCGCCACAATCCCCAGCACGCTCCTCGCATACCAAAAGCATTGCGAGGTCAATGACTTATACTCCGGATACTTCTGGCTGACAACGTCGCACATCACGGCGACCTCTTCGAGCGTGAAGGGCTGCTCGGGTGGCGGATGTAAAGATTGTAGTAATCGGTACTGCTTCTCGGATAACTGCCTCGGTCTGCGCGTGTAGCTGCGGCGGCAAGGGATGATGAAGCTGTCCACTGCTTCTCCGCCTGCGAAGAAGCAAGCAAACGTCCTGAGGAACGCGTTCTCCACCTCCTCCGCCAGGGTCTACATGCATGAATTAATCAACGATCGTGACACGAGGCGCATAGCTTTTGTAGCTCGCTGACCTGCGCGGGCGCCGCTCGCTCGACAAAGATGCAGTTGCACATTCCCGTGCAGCGGTCGTAGAAGTCAACGCGGAGGAACTCGTGCATGGGTAGTTCGCGCTCTTCGTAGAGGTAGATGTCCGTGACGTGGAGTCGGCGGGCAAGAGTGGCGTCACCGAGAAAAGCGCCTACGACGTCGCAGGGTCGAAGTTGGAGGACTTCTCCTTCTCGCGCCTTGTCCGATGAACGGCGAGCGTACGAGGACGAGGCGCCAACGTTATGTGGCGGGAAGAACAGAGAGATCACCATTAATATTCGATCCTATCCGATGGAGCCAGAGTCAGAGCAACTGCGCAAAAAGTGCCCAGGAAGTCCAGGGAAGGGCGCTGTTACTTCTGCCGATTAGCTTCAAGCGTGGAGGAGGTTGTGGTGCTGGTGATGAAAAAGTGCCGTGCGCTTTGTTCCCGAAAAGAGCGTGGGCGCCGCATGTCGAGCGTCACGGAGGCGTCACGCCGACTTTTTTGGCCTGTTGTTTGACGTCCGTCCTGGTGGTCAGAGGCACCTACCGCTATCCGTGCGTCGGGAGCGAAAGGACTAACAGAGACGGCTGCGATGCAGACGGCAGATATCCAGGAAGTGACAGAGAGATCAGGGTAACAAACGTTCGCGTGGCTCTATCCAGGACTCTGCAGCGGTACATACCAAAGTCGAGGAAGATTGCGTTTTAGGATTGCCGAGTCGTACCGTCGGCTTCGCGAGCTCGAGCACACCGACCCGAAGGCGCGCCATCAAGCGGTGTAGGTAAGCAGCTTGACTAACAAGAACGTCCCGTTTTCATACGCTAATCCGGGCAGGTGCATCATGTCGTGGTCATGCCGCGGTCATGGCTGGCGCTAACAAGCATCTGGATTGCAGATAGCGTAGTCGAGATCGACGATGGTCAGCTCAGCAGATGAGGTATAGAAAAGGTAATTGTAGAAGATACGCCTCCAGACCATCTTTGGCGAAGGGAACCTGAGTAAAGACCGTCGATGGCAAGCGAACCAACCAGGATACGAGCTGGCCGAAATGCCGCGCTCAAGGTTTTGAATGGGGGAGGGGGTCGGCAAGTACCCGGCATCGTATTCTCTCACGCCGTTACCGACTGAGGCATTCCAGGCTCACTCAAACCCGCATCAGCATCGGCTGTCCAGAACGTTCGCGCGATGCTCTCCTCGTCGCACGGGTTCGCTTCGTAGGGTCATGGGTCGTTGTGGACCGTGCTGGAACAGAGCCCATCTCTATCTAACGAAAAATGCGCTTTTCAGGAAGGTTGGAGGATAGCAAGACCGACTTGAACGTACCCCACCGAGCGTCTGAAACCGGCCGGTTCAATAAATTGCGGGGCAGAGTCGGGACGCGGGGGCGGCGATCTGAGGGCGCATCAATCTCCGGCGCGTCCCCGGTTGGTCGGGCACCTTGTTTTCCGGATCAGTGAGTCCAGAACGTGTGACCCAGGCCCACAATCCTCGCACCAGATATGGAAACGGGCCTCGGCGTCTCCTTCATTGTGCACGCAATCAGCACAGCGGAATCTTCGCGTGTCTTCTGACAATCACATCTTTATAAGAGCTCGAGAGCTTCCGTCATGCCGTCAACTGCAGCCGCCCCCGCCTCAGCCTACAGTTCTTTGCCTCCTCGAGCCTTTACCCCGCCATGACGCGCAACATTCACCACCTCAGCCTCGTCGATCCGGCGCTCCATCATCCTGCTCTCGCAGATGTACTCAAGGTCCCGGTCAACCGTGCAGTGATCGGTACGACCAACTCCTCTACAGCCATCCTCACGATACTCAACCGTATCTGCAGACTACGTTGTCGACGTAACTGTGGACACGGTTGACTTTGCCCTCGGGCGCTCTTCCGCGATGAAGCGCGGCCGCTCTGCACGTCGCGACCAAAAGCGCATCGCCTTCACCGAGCTCATCCAACGCGTGATTGCCCGCGCCGAAGTCCCCATCACCGTCGTCCTCGTCCTCCTCGCCTACATCGATAGGTGCAAGCCGCATCTGCGCGTGGCCTCCGACGCCTACGTGCACGAGCGCATCTTCCTCGGCGCCCTCATCGTGGCAGCCAAGGTACGTTTCACAAGCCCCTTCGCATCGATTACCCCATCTCACGTCCTTCGCAGTACCTGAACGACTGCTCCCCCAAAAACGGCCACTGGGCGCGCTACACCGCCGAGTTCTCCAAAGCGGACATCGGCCTCATCGAGCGCGAGTTCCTCGCCGTCCTCGACTTTGACCTCGGCTTCAAGGAGGCGGACCTGCTCGCGCACTGCGACGCGCTCCTCGGCTGCGCGGAGCCGACGCCCGCGTACCGGCACAGCAAGCCCGTGCGGCGCGTCGTGCGCGAGGAGATCGAGGAGGTCCCCCGCGATGCGTCCACGAGCCCTGTCTCCTCCGTATCCTCCGCCGACTCGACCCCGCCGCGCACGCCGCACACCACCGAGATGCTCCCGCCGGCGCACAAGCACGTCCGCAAGGTCGCCGCGTCGAAGTCGCACCTCGTGCTCAGCGACACGCCGCTCAGCCAAATCTGCGCGGTCACCGTCGTCGCCTCATAGACGGGTGCCCCGTCGGGCTCCGCTCCTTCCCGCTGCTACCCCATAATGGGGCACCGGCAAACTTTACTGCTCTGCACCGCTTTCGACACATAGAGTTCACGAACCCCCAGCTATCGGTGCGACTCCTCGCCACATACAGTGCGAGACATCACACCACACATTATGGACACGGGATACCACATCATGCACGCACGTAACTTATAGGGCTATTTATTTGGGCTTTATGCAACACTGTATGTACTAGTATGCAAGAGATTCCATCTTCTTCCCAGATTAACTGTGTGATTAAGCGGTTGAGAGTCTCGCTATCGCAGTGACGATTCAGAAAGCATTCATCCTAACGGGGATCCGGAAAGTTCGACATTGTCTGTACGTGATCTTCACCCGCTCTTCCTCCCTCAGGCCCCCGACTCCTACCGCGACTCGCTAGGTACAGCATGGCTTCCTACCCGGTGACCTCCGCGACGCTGGGCATGTCGTACATGTGCGCCACCGATTGCGCTCGTTCGGACGGCTGCGGCTTGGAATCAGTGGTGATATGAGGCGGGAGGGATGCGGATGTCGCGCGAGAGCGCACCTCGCCATCCCCGGCTTGCCTACCTGTCGCAGTCACGAGAGGCATGTACTCACACGCGAATAGAATGCCAATGAGCTGGAATTTCAAGTCTATGCTACGAACATATGACAGTACTACTTGTACACGACGAATGGAGGGTGGGCTGGCCGAAGGCTTCCCCCTCCGATACCAGCAAGTGCGCGTCGGACGGAGGGCTATTCCCCCATCTCACGCAACCGCCCTCCTTTGCTCGCCGTCGCTCGCCTCGCTCCTAGCGCGCCCGGGAGCGCCCTTTGCCCATGCTCCTTCTCACCTCGCCTCGCCTCGCCCCTCCTACCCTCCCATATCGTCCGCGCAAGCGCGCTAAACGCCTCGCCCGAGTCCCTCTCACCTTCGCGCTTCGAATCCGCGCCAAAGAACCCCGACAGCGACGGCCATCTCAATTTCGACACCCCCCTCGCCTCCTCGTACCTCGCCGAATCCCCCCGTCTCAAGGCGTCGAAAGCTCGCCGACGTCGCGCAGGCTGTTCTCAAGAGTCAGTACGCGACGTAGCACAAGGCAGAAACGACGAGTACTCACCGAGGGCGCAGCCGGCAATGTCGAGACGAGGGGGGAGGGGGAGGTGTTCGAGAACTTGACCGACGACTTGAGCGCGGCGCCGGCTTTCGCGCCATTCCCCAGGGGACCCGTCGTGTTGTGGAGTGCCTTGGCGTTTGAATCGGGCTTCCCCACGCCGCTTCCGCTTCTAGGCAACACGGGCTAAGGAGGGGAATGAGTTTCTGAAGAAAACGAGGAAAGGGGCTCAGTTTGGACGCGCTCACCGTGAAACTTCGAGCGTGGTCGGGGGCCTACTGCTACTGACTATTCGCGAGGAGAATGCGCCGATGCGCGTCCTCGTCGTCCCACTGCGAGGGTGTCTTATCCCCCCTCCCCACGCGGCTTATGTCCACTCGCCGGGTCAGCGGGGCGCCGAAGGTCGCGCTTTCGAGCATCGTTGGACCCCTCTAGCACAAGGTATGTCAGACCCCAGCGCTCAGTGCTTTACTGCGATGGCTCACCGAGTTATGAGGGTGGGGAATCCCCCCAACCCCCACCCCACCCCTCCGAAGCGCACTGGCCATTTCGCGACGTGCTGGCCCCAACGGCGATGCTTATACTGTATCTATAGATTGTAATAGCGATGTATTAGGTAGAAAAAGTGGGTACGACACGCACCTTGGAGCGAGGGGACGACACATCCACCTCCTTCCCCCTTGCATGCCGACTCAACCCCAAGTCAGATCGCCCTCAGCAACGCGTCGTAAGCGCGTCATTATCACCATCCTCCACAATTCCAGTGCGCTCCTTGTGATTTGACAAGGCATGGGGGTTGTGGGGTGATGGGGGATGGCCGTGATTGAAGAGCGGGGGCGCCGCATCCCTTCACCCCTCGTGAGTATTGGGGTGCTCGCGGCCTCGAGTGGCGTGGAATGCGGCGATGAGGAGGTCTGGGAGTTGATGAGTATCAGTGGATAGACAAGTGAATGGGTACATACCTTGGTAGTCCGTTAGGCGAACGAATATCCGTGAATTCGTCGACTCGGCCTAGCCGCATGCGTCGAACGTCACTCGTCCATCTTGAGGCGGCGTGCGGCGATGAGGACGGCATAGGGAACAGCATGGTAGTCTGAGTTACGGTGAGCCAGGTCGATAGCATTGAAGAGGAAGGAACATACCTCAGTCAATCGACGTGGCGGCGCTTCGCCTCGCCTCGACCGGCTCTCAGCTACGTGGAATCAGGATTAGGGTTATGCTCGCACGTCGCCGCGTACCGACATAGTCTCCCCTCCCATCAGCCGTGCGAGGGGCTACCAAGAAAGCGGTATGTTAGGACAAAATTTCGCATTTGCAGAAAAAGGGTCAGTCGTGGCATCGAGGTAACGGGCGGCGATGGCGACTTACATCCGTGCCGAGGTCGCTGCCGCATACGGCGATGCGTCCTGCCGTCACCGAGGAACGTGGGATCGGTCAGTCTGGGTAAAAAGGTCAGGGTAGGGGTAGGGAGTACGAAATTTGCAGGTACTCACCTCGAGCGCAATGTCGGGATTGACTGGAATGTCGTCGGCGTCAATCTCGACGTCGTCTGGCATCCCTCTACGCGTCGGAGACACAGCTGGCTAAGATTATACGAACGTGGTCAGTCAAATCCCTCGTCGTCGACAACGTCGTGCTCACCGTTCTCGTCGACGCGCTCGCCGTTCGCGTACCGAGACGGCAGACGCCGAGCCCGCTCGTGGATCGTGGAGGTGGGACTCTCTTGGGGTCAGGACTCAGCCCTCTATTTCGGCGGCGGCGGTGGTGGCGAAATGAGCGGGGCGACATTTGGCCATGATCTCCCGTTTTCTGCACAGATGGATCAGAACGACGGCAGCGTCTGCACGAGGCATCCGCCACATACCGGCATAGTCTCCCCTCCTGCGAGATTTGGTCGGCAGCGCAAGGACAGGGTGCGTGGGGGAGATATCTCGCGTCTGCAGGGGAGTATTCAGTCGTGGTTATAAGACGGCGAACCGCCCGCATTACTTACCCGTCTTTGTGGCGGCTACTTTGCCCTCTGACTCCAACGGCGGTGGGGCGGTCGGCAAGGTCCTGAACCATCGCGCAAGTCGACTTGCTGCCGACAGCGTTCCCCCGTGCGTCGTCTGGGTATGCGCGGATGAACAGAGCGAGGGGAGGCGCGAGCCTGCCTGCGCGCTCGTCAGACAACCGTCGACTTTGCGCGTGACCGGCTCACCTCGCAGCCTCTCGTCGAGTACGACGGCTCGTATGTAGCTTGCGCTCGCGCCGCTTCGCGGCCGCAAGCTCCTCCCGGCCTCGTGAGCGATCTCAACATGTCCTGCAAAGCCAAAATGTCAGCAAAAGCTGTAGATTCACAGTGGAGGCATACCTGGTCTGCCGCCTTCTTCGCCCTAGGAGCCCCGCGCATGCCTCCGGCGGCTCGGGGGTCGCGTAAATTTGTCAGGTCTGGGTTGATTCAGCGAAGGACGGGGGCCTGATTAACGGCTTCACGAAATTAGCACCGGGTCAAACGCGTCATTCCATAGAGCTCACTTCGGCGTACTGCATGGTAGAGACATGATTCGCGCCGAGCATGCAGCGTAGTCTCGGCGTCTGCGGGTCCTTGATGGAGGCTCGGTGGGCGCAAGGGCATCCGAACGGCGTTCTTCTCTGCGGGAAGTCGTGCGCTTGCCCGTCAATCGCATCGGATGCGTCACGGTTGGCGTCGATCTGAGCAGCAAAGGCGTCAGTCGACGCCGCACTAGCTGCGTGCTGCGCTGCGCACCTCTGATCTCAATCCCGCGACCACAATCCCCCCGCCGGAACAACGTTTCGTCTTGCTAAACCAAGGTCAGTCGGGGAGGAGGGACGACAAGAGAGCGAGAACCACCTGATGATCACGCATCGGCGGATCCGTGGCGAGCCCCGTCACTGTCCTGTGTACTGGCGACGTCGGGGACGTGGTGGTGGTGGGAAGCAAGAGGTCAGCGACACGTGTCGTAATGAATTCAATGGACTTACGACATGCGCCACAGCGACGAGGTCACAGACTGCGCGCTGTCTCGTTGGTCGTGGGGTGAACTGCCAGATAGGCAGATACGTGGTGGCAGAAATATAGAGACCGCGATGTTAGCACGCCAGCGGGCTCCCTATTGAGACGAAATGAAACAGAAACTTACCGAACGAGCGACTGCCGCATGCGCTGACCGCGCCGAATGTGAAGTTGAGGGCCTAGGGAGTCGATGGCGTTTGATGTGAGGAAGGTCATCGAGGGAGAGTTGACGGTCAGCAGCGGACGTGGATGTGAAGACGAGATCGAACTCACTCAAGCCGGCAGCAGCGCTCGGTAGCCCTGCATAGGAGAGGGTCAGAAACCTGCCCTAATCCCTTCGTATATCGAGCCCACTCACATGTAGCGCCGAAAATATGAAGGAGACGATGAAAAACATCTCATTCCAGTGAGTAAATGCGAGATGAGGGAAGGTGAGGCCTTACCTTGTCGCCAGTACTGACGCTCCGCAAGTGACCGAGCGTCTGTAGTAGACTGGAACATCTGTCTTTGAAGCCGTCAGTAGAAGGAAAGCAGAGGTGAGAAACAACGAATCAAAAAGCGACTTGACGCAGCGGGCTGCAGGCCCGCTGAGATCGAGGATAAGCGCTTCGTCAAGAGATTCAGAGGAAGCAAAGGGAACGAGGATGCTGTGAGAAAGGTAGGTAGTGGGATGTCCGAGCGAAGGAAGGGCTAAATGAAGGGAGGATGTGAGGAGAGAAGTGAGGAGGGAGGGGAAGTGAGGATAGAAGCCGACTCACCCTACTCTTTATACCAATCCTTCGAGCGCACGGACTCGTCAAACGTCGTCGCATCCTCCCCTTGATGCCCCACCTCTGCGCTCAGCGGATTTGACTTGCCATCGACCGGATATTCCTTGCCGCCTCGCCCTGCTCCTGCTCAGCCCCAACGGCGCATATTCCGAGCTTCCCTTCGAATTCAGGAGTCCGGCGTCCGGGTCCCCGTGTCTTGATGATGACAAATGATGGGACCCTGAGTGATCGGTGTCGAGAAACTGCCTCCGCGCCAGTGGAAGTTACGAGGTGAGGCGAGGCGAGGCGGTAGGAGCGGTGTTGGCAAACCAAGTACATGGATGTCGGGGAGGGAGAAGACTGCAGCGAGGGATGAGTATGTTGTGAGCGAGTAGGGGTTGGGTAGTGGACAGTGCTCAGACGTCGAGGAACATCCGCTGCTGCTCATTCAGCCAGGGGAGTGTCGTTTGGCGCATAGCGGTGATTTGCGCGGTAGCAAGGATAGATCACGTCGCCATAATCCTGCACTGTCGTCTCTCGTTCGTCTCAGTCCACCTCGTGTGGTTTTCCAAGTCTGAAGGCCAGTGACCAAAACCTCCAGAAAGCGTCGTGATCGCTGAGCGTGCGTTTGCCGCATAAGGCAGGCTTTCAGCCCTCGCAGAGAAACAAGTGCCAGACGTCCGACGGACATTCTCTCGGCGTGTATCACGATACCAGCGAGTGTCCCTTACCACACTCGACTAGCTGCGCTTCGATATGTTGCAAGTGTGCAAGCGCAAAGCGCCGCATTCCGCACTTCCAGCCAAAAGTCCAACTCACCAGTCGTCTCCGTCTCACTCGCGGCAACATTCCGCCGGTCCGGCACGCCCCGAGCCTCCGTGTTTCGGTGATTTGGAGCGCGAATTTCGAAGGTGAGCCGCGGAAGATTGGGGGCGAGGCAGGGTCTTGGAATAAGTCGATAAGTGTACTTTTCATTGTTCTGCGGCGCTCGGAAGCGAAAGACAGAATGTTATGACGAGGGGGACGACTTACGCGTGACTATCAGGACGGGAAAAGGCGAAACGGCGAAGTGTTCTGCCTTGAGTCGAGCGGGGAACTCGAGCGCTCCTGAGTTGATCCCTGCATTCCGGCAGGAGAACTCGGTGTGCCTTCTTCACAGGCACTTTAGCGTGACCACAAGTCTCGTTCAGGTCAGCTCGAGCCAGTCCCGAGTCACAGAAGCCCGCGCACAGACGGACCTAGGGGTCCCGCGGCTCGGTGATGAGCTATGAGTTGTCAGTGCCGCTCCGAGGGTCTTTGTCTCATTTGGGATGCTCGGTTCGTGAAGGCACCTGGCAATGCACATCTCTTCGAGGTCTTCTTCCCCCACGAGTCGATGGGACTTGTCCCCGCCGACTTATCGCTGATCTGATCTCGACCGCGGGGGAACCGCTTGAGCTGACGAGTTCGGGCATACTCGCAGTGAATCCGGCGCGGATGGCCATCGATAGAGACATCGAAGTCGTAGGTATACGTATCTAGTGCGTCGGCGGTCATCGTCGGTGGGGAACGCACATGAGCGCGTGAGACAAGGGACGGGTTCGACACGTCAAAGCTGGATTCGAACTCGGCGGCTCACCGGCGCGACTCCCGGGGAGCTCACGAGTTCGCTGCCGCCGCGATGAGCATCTTGTTCTCAACCGTCGTGCACGGCGTCTCTCGACTGCGGATGGGGTGCGGGCTGTCGCGGGGGCTCTCTCCGATGTTGTGCATGCACTGAGCTCACGTTCTGTGAGTGTCTTCTCTCTGCATTCAATTTATTTGTCTCATGCTCATCCAGCTGCTCGCAGCTCGACGTGCTCAACAGGGGCTGTCTTATGCGCTGGGAACTATCAGTCCACATTATCAATGCTGTAGACTACACGTTAGAGCCCGTATCAGTCTCAAGTCATTCATTTCATTGAGATGATGCTCAAGAAAGCATCGAGTCTCGAGCTTCTCTGCCCGCTGCTGGATAAATCTACCAAGCGCGGAGAGCGCCCAAACAGGCAGGTACTGTCAGCGCACAGGCTTGCTGAGTTGATGGGTTGAGGATCAGGGTCCCGCCCCATCACACGCCACCGACGGCGATCACGGTACATGCCGTGTGTCTCGTCACCTCCCTGCACTTCTTTGTCTACACTCAAGCTTTCTCCTCTACACTCTGACTTTCTCCGCTTCCTGATTCTCGCTCTGACGCCAGCTACCTGAGATGGAGGTCAGCAACTCATTCACAAGGGGCGAGATGCAACGACACCAGTGCAAGCGAGGCGGGGCGTGTTCGAGAGCACGGGAGCGAGCAAGGAGGAGCCGAGGGTTGCCCTGAAGCCGGAGCGAGCAGACCATGCGAGCAGGACGGTCACGGCGATACAAGGCCAAGAGGAGCGCCAGCGATTGTCGACGGAGCCCGAGAGAAGCGCGCGAGAGCCCGAGGAAAGCAGCCGAGGCGGACGGGCTGCAGACGAGCGACGTTAGCTCGCAGAGAAGGTACGAGTACTTGCCTCGTCTCACGAGTCCAGCACTGACATCATTCCGGCGTGGCACGAGCCTAACGAGCAGGATCAGCACAAGGACAAGGTGCGTGCATCGAGCGCGATGCACGGACGATGAGCTTACCAGAGCCGTACAGATTCGCCGAGCACGCACTTTCGAGTCGAGCAAGGCCTGTATTCATCAAGTCGAGGCATACATTGAGTACTACAGCGTACCCATCCCACCCGCTATCGAGCGCTTCGAGACGAGCCGGATGAGCCTGATCGGCAGGAAGAGCGCCACCGACGTCCTCTGCACACGGGCGACTCGGTCAGCGGCGATGGGCGCGATCGTGCGAGCAAGTGCGACGTGAGTTTTCTGTTCACTCCCGCCGTCGTCGATAAGCTTACCAGTGTCCCGCGGCATTGGACGAGCGCAGAATTGGGGGTTTCCGTCACCAAAATCGCCTGGAGCTCCCCGCGCGAGCGCGGGGCAGTCGGACGTACTCGCACCCTCCCCTCCTTCATCACCGGGCCGGGACCAGCAAGTCCGTGTACCGCGCATTTTCGACGATTTGGGGCGTCAAAAATCGCGGGAGGTCCCCGCGCGAGCGCGGTAAGTGTTCGTTCTCTACACGGCGTCGCGCTGACCCTCCCCTTCTCCGCCCGCCCCTCGGACCCCACGCACCTCGGGGGCAGGAGGGGCGGGAGGGGGAAGGAGGAGGAGAAGGGAGGGGGAGAGGAGGGGAGGGGAGAGCATTGCTGTGAGAGCCAAAGTAGAGGTGTTTCGGTGTGGATAGGCCAGAGCTTAAGCGCTCGCTGCGCTCGCGACGCGCAGAGGGGGGATGGACTCTGGGGGCGGCGCGAAAGAGTGCGTTTTCGGCAATTGCCGAACTGGATCAAAAGGCGAATTGCGGGCGCGGGAGGGCGGGGGGAGGGTCGGCGAGGGTAGAGTAGCAGTGTAGGGCAGTTTTGCTATCGACTGGTGGTGGTTCCGAGGCGAACGGCGGGGAGTGAGCGAGCAAGTCGAACTTGAACATGGCGGACAGAGGCAAGACGCGGCGGGCGGGGGCGAGGGTGCGGCTGTCGGGCCGAGATGCGCGATGGGAGATGGGAGATGCGATCGGCGGACGAGTTCCCCTCCTGCGTCCTGGCGACGATCTGCGCGTCCCCGGTTGGTCGGGCAGCTGCAACCCAGGCCCACAATCCTCGCACCAGATATGGAAACGGGCCTCCGCGCAACATTCACCACCTCAGCCTCGTCGATCCGGCGCTCCATCATCCCGCTCTCGCAGATGTACTCAAGGTCCCGGTCAACCGTGCAGTGATCGGTACGACCAACTCCTCTACAGCTATCCTCACGATACTCAACCGTATCTGCAGACTACGTTGTCGACGTAACTGTGGACACGGTTGACTTTGCCCTCGGGCGCTCTTCCGCGATGAAGCGCGGCCGCTCTGCACGTCGCGACCAAAAGCGTGTCGCCTTCACCGAGCTCATCCAACGCGTGATCGCCCGCGCTGAGGTCCCCATCACCGTCGTCCTCGTCCTCCTCGCCTACATCGATAGGTGCAAGCCGCATCTGCGCGTGGCCTCCGACGCCTACGTGCACGAGCGCATCTTCCTCGGCGCCCTCATCGTGGCAGCCAAGGTACGTTTCACAAGCCCCTTCGCATCGATTACCCCATCTCACGTCCTTCGCAGTACCTGAACGACTGCTCCCCCAAAAACGGCCACTGGGCGCGCTACACCGCCGAGTTCTCCAAGGCGGACATCGGCCTCATCGAGCGCGAGTTCCTCGCCGTCCTCGACTTTGACCTCGGCTTCAAGGAGGCGGACCTGCTCGCGCACTGCGACGCGCTCCTCGGCTGCGCGGAGCCGACGCCCGCGTACCGGCACAGCAAGCCCGTGCGGCGCGTCGTGCGCGAGGAGATCGAGGAGGTCCCCCGCGATGCGTCCACGAGCCCTGTCTCCTCCGTGTCCTCCGCCGACTCGACGCCGCCGCGCACGCCGCACACCGCCGAGATGCTCCCGTCGGCGCACAAGCACGTCCGCAAGGTCGCCGCGTCGAAGCCGCACCTCGTGCTCAGCGACACGCCGCTTAGCCAAATCTGCGCGGTCACCGTCGTCGCCTCATAGACGGGTGCCCTCATACGGGCTACCGTCGGGCTCCGTCCCTTCCCGCTGCTACCCCATAATGGGGCACCGGCAAACCTTACTGCATTGCACTGCTTTCGACACATAGACTTCACGAACCACCAGCTAATCGGTGCGACTCCTCGCCACATACAATGTGAGACATCACACCACATTATGGACCCGAGATACCACATCATGCACGCACGTAACTTATAGGGCTATTTATCTGGGCTTTATGCAACACTGTATGTACTAGTATGCAAGAGATTCCATCTTCTTCCCAGATTAACTGTGTGATTCAGCGGTCGAGAGTCTCGCTATCGCAGTGACGATTCAGAAAGCATTCATCCTAACGGGGATCCGGAAAGTTCAACATTGTCTGCACGTTACCTTCCTCCCTCAGTCCCCCGACTCCTACCGCAACTCGCTAGGTACAGGATGACTTCCTACCCGGTGACCTCCGCGACGCTGGGCATGTCGTACATGTGCGCCACCGATTGCGCTCGTTCGGACGGCGGCGGCTTGGAGTCAGTGGTGATATGAGGCGGGAGGGATGCGGATGTCGCGCGAGAGCGCACCTCGCCATCCCCGGCTTGCCTACCTGTCGTACTCACGAGAGCCATGTACTCACACGCGAATAGAATGCCAATGAGCTGGAATTTCAAGTCTACGCTACGAGTACATGGCGGTACTACTTGTACACGACGAGGGAGGGTGACTGCCCCCCTCCGATACCACCAAGTGCGCGTCGGACGGAGGGCTATTCCCCCATCGCACGCGACCGCCCTCCTTTGCTCGCCGTCGCTCGCCTCGCTCCTAGCGCGCCCGGGAGCGCCCTTTGCCCATGCTCCTTCTCACCTCGCCTCGCCTCGCCTCGCCCCTCCTACCCTCGCTTATCGTCCGCGCACGCGCGCTAAGCGCCTCGCCCGAGTTCCTGCCACCTTCGCACTTCGATTCCGCGCCAGAGAAACCCGACAGCAAGGGCCATCTCAATTTCGACACCCCCCTCGCCTCCTCGTACCTCGCCGATTCCCCCCGTCTCAAGGCGTCGAAAGCTCGCCAACGTCGCGCAGGCTGTTCTCTAGAGTCAGTACGCGACGTACCACACGGCAGACACGACGTGTACTCACCGAGGGCGCAGCCGGCATCGTCGAGACGAGGGGAGAGGGGGAGGGGGTGGTGTTCCAGGACTTGACCGACGACTCGAGCGCGGCGCCGGCTTTCGCGCCTTTCCTCAGGGGACCCGTCGTCTTGTGGAGTGCCTTGGCGCTGGAATCGGCCTTCTCCGCGCCGCTGCCGCTTCTAGGCAACTCGGGCTGGGGAGGGGAATGAGTTTCTGAAGAAAATGAGGAAAGGGGCTCAGTTTGGATGCGCTCACCGTGAAACTTCGGGCGTGGTCGAGGGCCTGTTGCTACTTACTGTTTTAGAAGAGAATGCGCCGATGCGCGTCCTCGTCGTCCCACGGCGAGGGTGTCTTATCCCCCCTCCCCACGCCGCTCATGTCCACTCGCCGGGCCAGCGGGGTGCGAAAGGTCACGCTTTCGAGCGTCAGTAGACCTCTCTAGCACAATGCATGTCAGATCCCAGCGCTCAGTGCTTTACCACGAGGACTCACCGAGTTATGAAGGTGGCGAATCCCCCCACCCCCACCCCACCCCTCCGAAGCGCACTGGCCAGTTCGCGACGCGCTGGACCCGGCGGTAATGCTTGTACATTATCTATAGATTGTATGAGCAATGTATTAGGTAGAACATGTGGGTACGACACGTACCTTGAAGCGAGGGAGGCCCACATCCACCTCCTTCTACCTTGCCTGACGACTTAACCCCAAGTCAGATCGCCCTCAGCAGCGCGTCATGAGCACGTCCTTAGCACCATCCTCCACGATCTCAGTGCGCTCCCTGTGTATTGGCAAGACATGGGGGTTGTGGGGTGATGGGGGATGGCCGTGGAGGGGCGGGTGCGCCGCATCCCTTCTCCCCTCGTGAGTAGACAAGCGCTTGTAGCCTCGAGTGGCGTGGAATGCGGCGATGAGGAGGTCTATGAGGCGATGAGTAACAGTGGATAGACGAAGGAATGGGTACATACCTGGATAGCCTGCTAGGCGGACGAAAATCCGTGAATTCGTCGACTCGGCCTAGCCGCATGCGCGTCGAACGTCACTCGTCCATCTTGAGGCGGCGTGCGGCGATGAGGACGGCATAGGGTACAGCATGGTAGCCTGGATTAGGGTGAGCCAGGTCAATAGCATCGAAGAGGAAGGAACGTACCTCAACCAATCGACGTGACGGCGCTTCGCCTCGCCTCGACCGGCTCTCAGCTACGTGGAATCAGGATTAGGGTTATCCTCGCACGTCGCCGCGTACCGGCATAGTCTCCCCTCCCATCAGCCGTGCGAGGGGCTGCCAAGAAAGCGGCATGTGAGGTCAAAATCTCGCATCTGCAGGGAAAGGGTCAGTTGTGGCGTCGAGGTAACGGAAGGCGATGACGACCTACATGCAACTCAGCCCTCGATTGCGGCGCCGAAACGAGCGGGGCGACATTTGGCCATGACCTCCCGCTTTCTGCGCAGACGGATCAGAACGACGGCAGCGTCTGCGTGACGCATCCGCCACATATCGGCATAGTCTCCCTTCCTGCGAGATTGGGTCGGTAGCGCAAGGACAGGGTGCGTGGGGGCAATATTTCGTGTCTGCAGGGGAGAGGTCAGTCGTACTGCTAAGGCGACGAACCGCTGACATTACTTACCCGTCTTTGCGGCGGCTACTTAGCCTTCTGGCTCCAACGGCGGTGGGGCGGTCGGCAAGGTCGTGGACCATCGCGCAAGTCGACTTGCTGCCGACAGCGTTCCCCCGCGCGTCGTCTGAGTATGCGCGGATGAACAGAGCGAGGGGAGGCGCGAGCCTGCCTGCGCGCTCGTCAGACGACCGTCGACTTTGCGCGTGACCGGCTCACCTCCTTACCTCTCGTCGAGTACGACGGCTCGTTAAAGCTTGCGCTCGCGCCGCTTCGCGGCCGCGAGCCCCTCCCGGCCTCGTGAGCGATCTCAAAATGTCCTGCAAAGCGAAAATGTTAGCAAAAGCTGTAGATTCACAATGGAGGCATACCTGGTCTGCCGCATCCTTCGCCCTAGGAGCCCCGCGCGTGCCTCCGGCGGCTTGGGGGTCGCAGGAAATTGCTGTTCAAAGGGTCAATGAGCACCCGAGAAGGGCGGTCATATTTTCGTGTCGAAAATGCGACATTCAGACGTGTTATGCTTACCTCAATGACCCCGAGAACCTGCGGCGTTCTCAGCGCGTCGTGTAGTCAAAGCCGGCACCCCAAGGAGCTCGATGAAGGTCTGTGGCACCTCCAGAACTTGATGGTGCATGACAAAGTCAGCACGCTTTCCAACGGGTAAAGGCATTGACTCACCGTGCATCTACGTGTCAATCGCCGTCGAGAGCGCGCGCGTGCCTCTGGCGGTTTTTGGGCCGCGTAGATATCGCTGCATGAGCGCCATTAGGTGTTCTTGTAGCTCGAACGGATCCTACGCACCTCAATGACCCCGAGAACCTAGTCGACGCGGCCTCCGTGCGGAAATCGGACTGTCGGGAAGCGATTCGACGGCTCGGCATCCTCAGTACTCGCCCATGGCACCTCCAGAACCTGATGGTGAACGTCAGAGGTCAGCCAGATATCCAACTAAAAGTGAAATACATACCTAGATGATCGCATATGTCCCGAAGTCCCGCGCATGCCTCCGGCGGCTCGGGGGGTCGCGTAAATCCGTCAGGTCTGGGTTCATTCAGCGAAGACCGGGGCCTGATCAACGGCTTCACGAAATCGGCACCGGGTCAAACGCGTCGTTCCGCAGAGCTCACCTTGGCATACCGCATGTAGAGACATGATTCGCGCCAAGCATGCAGCGTACTCTCGGTGTCTGCGGGATCCTGGTGTAGGCTTTGTGGGCGCAAGGGCATCCAGACGGCGTTCTTCTCGGCGGGACGTCGCGCTCGCCCGTCGATTGCATCGGAGGCGGAGGCGTCGATCTGAGCAGCAAAGACGTCAGTCAACCCCCGTGCTGTCAGTGCGCTGCGCCGCGCGTACCTCTGACCCTCGTTCCCGCGATCACCATCCCCCGGCAAGCAACGCCTCGACTTGCTAGAGTGCACCAAGGCCAGTAGGGGAGGGAGAACGACAAGAGAGCGAGAACCACCTAGTGATCACGCATCGGCGGATCTGTGGCGGGCCCCGCCGTTGTCCTCTGTACTGGCGACGTCGGGGACGTGGTGGTGGTGGGAAGCAAGAGGTCAGCGACACGTGTCGTAATGAATTCAATGGACTTACGACATGCGCCGCAGCGACGAGGTGACAGACTGCGTGCTGTCTCGTTGGTCGCGGAATGAGCTGCCAGATAGACAGATGCGTGGTGAGCGATGCGGTAGAGATATAGAGACGGCGAGGCTAGCATACCGGCGGGGCCGGTATTTTGACGAAGTGGCAACGAAATGAAAACAAAAGCTTACCGAACGAGCGACTGCCGCACGCGGTGACTGCGTGGGGGGCAGCGTTGAGAACTTGGGGAGAGATTCAACGGAATTTAATGTTGAGAAGGTCGTCGAGGGACGGTTGACGATCAGCAGCGGACCTGAATGTGAAGAGGGGATCGAACTCACAAGGATCCGACGCTAAGTCGGCAGCAGCGCTCGGTAGCCCTGCATAAGAGAGGGACAAAAGACTAATCTAATCCCTTCGTATATCGATAACACTCGCATAGAGCGCCATAAAACGAAGGAGACGATCAAAAACGTCTAATTTCAGCGAGTAAATGCGAGATGAGGGAAGTTGATGCTCTACCTTGTTGCCAGTACTGACGCTCAGCGAATCGTGGAGCGGATGTGATAGACTGGATTATCTCTGTTTGAAGCCGTCAGTCGAAGGAAAGCAGAAGTGAGCAACAACGAACCAAAAAGCGACTTGACGCAGCGGGCTGCAGGCCCGCTGAGATCGAGGATAAGCGCTTCGTCAAGAGATTCAGAGGAAGCAAAGAGAACGAGGATGCTGTGAGAGAGGTAGGTAGTGGGATGTCCGAGCGAAGGAAGGGATGTAGGAAGGGAGGAGAGGAGGAGGGAAGTGAGGAGGGAGGGAGGGGAAGTGAGGATAGCAGTCAACTCACCCCGCTCTTTATATCAATCCTTCGAGCGCACGGACTCGTCAAACGTCGCCGCATCCTCCCCTTGATGCCCCACCTCTGCGCTAAGCGAGTCTGACTTGCCATCGGCCGGATATTCCTTGCCGCCTCGCCCTGCGCCTGCTCAGCCCCAACGGCGCATATTCCGAGCTTCCCTTCGAATTCAGGAGTCCGGCGCCCAGGTCTCCGTGTATTGATGATGACAAATGATGGGACCCTGAGTGATCGGTGTCGAGAAACTGCCTCCGCGCCAGTGGAAGTTCCGAGGCGGGGCGAGGCGAGGCGGTAGGAGCGATGCTGGCAAACCAAGTATATGGATGTCGGGGAGGGAGAAGACTGCAGAGTCGTATGAGTATGTTGTGAGCGAGTAGGGGGTTGGCGGTGGACAGTGCTCAGACGTCGAGGAACACCCGCTGCTGCTCATTCAGCCAGGGGAGCATCGTTTGGCGTATAGCGGCGATTTGCGCGGTAGCAAGGATAGATCACGTCGCCAGAATCCTGCACTGTAGTCTCGTTCGCACAAATCGACCTCATGTGGTTTTACAAGTCTAAAAGCCAGGGAGCAAATCCTTCAAAAAGCGTCGTGATCGCTAAGCGTGAGTTTGCCGCATAAGGCAGGCCTTCAGCCCCCGCAGAGAACAAGCGCCAGACTTCCGACGGCTATTGTCCCGACGTGACCCACGAGACCAACGAGTCTCCCGTACCACACTCGACTAGCTGCGCTTCGATATATTGCAAGTGTGCAAGCGCAAAGCACCGCACGCATTCTGCACTCCCAACCAAAAGTCCAACTCACCAGTCGTCTCCGTCTCACTCGCGGCAACATTCCGCCGGTCCGGCATGCCCCGAGCCTCCGTGTTTCGGTGATTTGGAGCTCGAATTTCGAAGGTGAGCCGCGGAAGGTTGGGGGCGGGGCGGGATCTTGGAATAAGTCAATAGGCGTGTTTCTCATTGTTCTGCGGCGCTCGGAAGAGAAAGACAGAATGCTATGATGAGGGAGACGACTGACCCGTGACTAGCGGGGCGGGTGAAGGCGAAATCACGAAGTGGTCTGCCTTGGGTCGAGCGGGGAACTCGAGCGCTCCTGAGCTGATCCCTGCATTCCGGCAGGGGAACTCGGTGTGTCTTCTTCACAGGCACTTTAGCGTGACCCCAAGTCTCGTTCTGGTCAGCTCGAGCCAATCCCGAGTCACAGAAGCCCGCGCACAAACGGACCTAGGGGTCCCGCGGCTCGGTGATGAGCTATGAGTTGTCAGTGCCGCTCCGAGGGTCTTTGTCTCATTTGGGATGCTCGGTTCGTGAGGGCACCTGGCTACACATCTCTTCGAGGTCTTCTTCCCCCACGAGTCGATGGGGCTTGTCCCCACCGACTTATCGCTGATCTGATCTCGACCGCGGGGGAACTGCTTGAGCTGACGAGTTCGGGCATACTCACAGTAAATCCGGCACGGATGGCCATCGATAGAGATATCGAAGTCGTAGGTATACGTATCTAGTGCGTCGGCGGTCATCGTCGGTGGGGAACGCACATGAGCGCGTGAGACAAGGGACGGGTTCGACACGTCAAAGCTGGATTCGAACTCGGCGGCTCACCGGCGCGACTGCCGGGGAGCTCACGAGTTCGCTGCCGCCGAGATGAGCATCTTGTTCTCAACCGTCGTGCACGGTGTCTCTCGACTGCGGATGGGGTGCGGGCTGTCGCGGGGGCTCCCTCCGACGTTGTGCATGCACTGAGCTCACGTTCTGTGAGTGTCTTCTCTCTGCATTCAATTTCTTTGTCTCTTGCTCATCCAGTTGCTTACAGCTCGATGGGCTCGATGGGGGCTGTCTTACGTGCTCGGAAGTATCAGACTACATCGTTAGTACTGTAGACTACACATTAGAGCCCGGTAGCAGTCTCAGGTCTTTTATTTCAATGAGCTAATGCTCTCTTGAGCATCGAGTCTCGCCCGCCGCTGGATAAATCTCCCAAGCACGGAGAGCACCCGAACGGGAAGGAACTGTCAGCGCACAGGATTGCTGAGTTGATGGGTTCGGGATCAGGGTCCCGCCCCATCACACGCCACCGACGGCGATCACGGTACATGCCGTGTGACTCGTCACCTCCTGCCTTTGCCCTGCACCACTTTGTCTACGCTTCGGCTTCCTCCTCTACACTCTGGCTTACTCCTCGTGTCTACGCTTCCTTGCTCTTGCCCTGAGACCAGCTACCTGAGGTGGAGGTCAGCAACTTGTTCACAAGGGGCGAGATGCAACGACACCAGTGCAAGCGAGGCGGGGCGTGTTCGAGAGCACGGGAGCGAGCAAGGAGGAGCCGAGGGTTGCCCTGAAGCCCGAGCGAGCAGGACAGTCACGGCGATACAAGGCCAAGAGGAGCGCCAGCGAGTGTCGACGGAGCCCGAGAGAAGCGCGCGAGAGCAAAGGAGCCGGGGCAGATGGGCTGCAGACGAGCAACGTTAGCTCGCAGAAGGTACGAGTACTTGCCTCGTCTCACGAGTCCAGCACTGACATCATTCCGGCGTGGCACGAGCCTAACGAGCAGGATCAGCACAAGGACAAGGTGCGTGCATCGAGCGCGATGCACGGACGATGAGCTTACCAGAGCCGTACAGATTCGCCGAGCACGCACGTTCGAGTCGAGCAAGGCCTGTATTCATCAAGTCGAGCCATACATCGAGTACTACAGCGTACCCATCCCACCCGCTATCGAGCGCTTCGAGACGAGCCGGATGAGCCTGATCGACAGGAAGAGCGCCACCGACGTCCTCCCGGCCAGCAGTAATGCGCGCGATCGTGCGAGCAAGCGCGACGTGAGTTTTCTGTTCACTCCCGCTGTCGTTGATAAGCTTACCAGTGTCCCGCGGCATTGCACGAGCGCAGAATTGGGGGTTTCCGTCACCAAAATCGCCTGGAGCTCCCCGCGCGAGCGCGGGGCAGTCGGACGTACTCGCACCCTCCCCTCCTTCATCACCGGGCCGGGACCAGCAAGTCCGTGTACCGCGCATTTTCGACGATTTGGGCGTCAGAAATCGCGGGAGGTCCCCGCGCGAGCGCGGTAAGTGTTCGTATTCTACACCGAGTCGCGCTGACCCTCCCCTTCCCCGCCCGCCCCTCGGACCCCACGCAACTCGGGGGCAGGAGGGGCGGGAGGGGGAAGGAGGAGGAGAAGGGAGGGGGAGAGGAGGGGAGGGGAGGGCATTGCTGTGAGAGCCAAAGTAGAGGTATTTGGGTGTGCATAGGCCAGAGCTTAAGCGCTCGCTGCGCTCGCGACGCGCGGAGGGGGGATGGACTCTGGGGGCGGCGCGAAAGAGTGCGTTTTCGGCAATTGCCGAACGGGATCAAAGGGCGAATTGCGGGCGCGGGAGGGCGGGGGGAGGGTCGGCGAGGGTAGGGTAGCTGTGTAGCGTAGTTTTGCTATCGAACGGTGGTGGTTTCCAGGCGAACGGCGGGGGGTGAGCGTGCAAGTCGAACTTGAACATGGCGGACAGAGGCAAGACGCGGCGGGCGGGGGCGAGGGTGCGGCTGTCGGGCCGAGATGCGATGGGAGATGCGATCGGCGGACGAGTTCCCCTCCTGCGTCCTGGCGACGATCTGCGCATCCCCGGTTGGTCGCGCAGCTGCGACCCAGGCCCACAATCCTCGCACCAGATATGGAAACGGGCCTCCGCGCAACATTCACCACCTCAGCCTCGTCGACCCGGCGCTTCACCATCCTGCTCTCGCCGATGTTCTCAAGGTCCCGGTCAACCGTGCAGTGATCGGTACGACCGACTCTCTTACAGTTATCCTCACGATACTCAACCGTATCTGCAGACTGTACGTGTTCTCCACCCGCTCTTCCTCCCTCAGGCCCCCGACTCCTACCGCGACTCGCTAGGTACAGTATGACTTCCTACCCGGTGACCTCCGCGACGCTGGGCATGTCGTACATGTGCGCCACCGATTGCGCTCGCTCGGACGGCGGCGGCTTGGAGTCAGTGGTGATATGAGGCGGGAGGGATGCGGATGTCGCGCGAGAGCGCACCTCGCCCTCCCCGGCTTGCCTACCTGTCGTACTCACGAGAGGCATGTACTCACACGCGAATAGAATGCCAATGAGCTGGAATTTCAAGTCTACGCTACGAGTACATGACGGTACTACTTGTACACGACGAGGGGAGGGTGGGCTGGCCGAAGGCTTCCCCATCCGATACCACCCAGTGTGCGTCGGACGGAGGGCTATTCCCCCATCTCACCCGACCGCCCTCCTTTGCTCGCCGTCGCTCGCCTCGCTCCTAGCGCGCCCGGGAGCGCCCTTTGCCCATGCTCCTTCTCACCTCGCCTCGCCCCTCCTACCCTCGCGTATCGTCCGCGCACGCGCGCTAAACGCCTCGCCCGAGTTCCTGCCACCTTCGCACTTCGATTCCGCGCCAGAGAAACCCGACAGCGAGGGCCATCTCAATTTCGACACCCCCCTCGCCTCCTCGTACCTCGCCGATTCCCCTCGTCTCAAGGCGTCGAAAGCTCGCCGACGTCGCGCAGGCCGTTCGCAAGAGTCAGTACGCGACGTACCACACGGCAGACACGACGATTACTCACCGAGGGCGCAGCCGGCATTGTCGAGACGAGGGGGGAGGGGGAGGGGGTGGTGTTCGAGGACTTGACCGACGACTTGAGCACGGCACCGGCTTGCGCGCCTTTCTTCAGAGGACCTGTCGTTTGGTGGAGTGCCTTGGCGTTGGAATCGGGCTTCTCCGCGCCGCTGCCGCTTCTAGGCAACTCGGGCTGGGGAGAGGAATGAGTCTCCGAAGAAAACGAGAAAAGGGGCTCAGTTTGGACGCGCTCACCGTGAAACGTCGAGCGTGGTCGGGGGCCTGTTGCTACTGACTATTCGCGAGGAGAATGCGCCGATGCGCGTCCTCGTCGTCCCCCGGCGAGGCTGTCTTATCCCCCCTCTCCACGCCGCTTATGTCCACTCGCCGGGTCAGCGGGGGCGCCGAAGGTCGCGCTTTCGAGCGTCGTTGGACCCCTCTAGCACAAGGTATGTCAGACCCCAGCGCTGAGTGCTTCACCACGAGGACTCACCGAGTTATGAGGGTGGGGAATCCCCCCAGCCCCCACCCCACCCCTCCGAAGCGCACTGGCCATTTCGCGACGTGCTGGCTTGAACGGCGATGCTTATGCAGTATCTAAAGATTGTATGAGCAATGTATTAGGTAGAAAAAGTGGGTACGACACGTACCTTGAAGCGAGGGAGCCACACATCCACCTCCTTCTACCTTGCCTGACGACTCAACCCCAAGTCAGATCGCCCTCAGCAGCGCGTCGTGAGCACGTCCTTAGCACCACCCTCCACGATGTCAGTGCGCTCCTTGTGATTTGGCAAGGCATGGGGGTTGTGGGGTGATGGGGGATGGCCGCGGAGGGGCGGGGGCGCCGCATCCCTTCTCCCCTCGTGAGTAGACAGGCGCTTGTAGCCTCGAGTGGCGTGGAATGCGGCGATGAGGAGGTCTATTAGTCGATGAGTAACAGTGGATAGACGAAGGAATGGGTACATACCTGGATAGCCTGCTAGGCGGACGAAAATCCGTGAATTCGTCGACTCGGCCTAGCCGCATGCGTCGAACGTCACTCGTCCATCTTGAGGCGGCGTGCGGCGATGAGGACGGCATAGGGTACAGCATGGTAGCCTGGATTAGGGTGAGCCAGGTCAGTAGCATTGAAGAGGGAGGAACATACCTCAGTCAATTGACGTGGCGGCGCTTCGCCTCGCCTCGACCGGCTCTCAGCTACGTGGGATCAGGATTAGGGTTATGCTCGCACCTCGCCGCGTACCGGCATAGTCTCCCCTCCCATCAGCCGTGCGAGGGGCTGCCAAGAAAGCGGCATGTGAGGTCAAAATCTCGCATCTGCAGGGAAAGGGTCAGTTGTGGCGTCGAGGTAACGGAAGGCGATGACGACCTACATGCAACTCAGCCCTCGATTGCGGCGCCGAAACGAGCGGGGCGACATTTGGCCATGACCTCCCGCTTTCTGCGCAGACGGATCAGAACGACGGCAGCGTCTGCGCAACGCATCCGCCTCATACCGACATAGTTTCCCCTCCTGCGAGATTCGGTCGGTAGCGCAAGGACAGGGTGCGTGGGGGAGATATCTCGTGTCTACAGGGGAGAGGTCAGTCGTGGTTATAAGGCGACGAACCGCCGACATTACTTACGCGTCTTTGCGGCGGCTACTCCGACGGCGGTGGGGCGGTCTGCAAGGCCGTGGACCACCGCGCAAGTCGACTTCCTGCCGACAGCGTTCCCCCGCGCGTCGTCTGGGTATACGCGGATGAACAGAGGGAGGGGAGGCACGCGCCAGCCGCGCAGTGCGCGCTCGTCAGGCAGTCGTCAACTCTGCGCGTGACCGGCTCACCTCGTTGCCTCTAGTTAAGTACGAGGGCTCGTATATAGCTTGCGCTCGCGCCGCTTCGCGGACGCGAGCTCCTCCCTGCCTCGCGAGCAATCTTAAAATGTGCTGCAAAGCGAAAATGTCAGTAAAAGCTGTAGATTTACAAAAGCAGCATACCTGACCTGTTGCATCCTTCGCCCTAGGAGCCCCGCGCATGCCTCCGGCGGCTCGGGGGGCGCAGGAAATTGCTGTTCAAAGGGTCAATGAGCACTCGAGAAGGGCAGTCATATTTTCGTGTCGAAAATGCAACATTCAGACGTGTTTTGCTTACCTCAATGACCCCGAGAACCTGCGGCGTTCTCAGCGCGTCGTGTCGTCAAAGCCGGCACCCCAAGGAGCTCGATCAAGGTCTGTGGCACCTTCAGGACTTAATGGTGCATGACAAAGTCAGCACGCTTTCCACCGGGTAACAGCAATGACTCACCGTGCATCTACGCGTCAATCGCCGTAGGAAGCGCGCGCATGCCTCTGGCGGTTTTGCGGCCGCGTAAATCTCGCTGCATGAGCGCCATTAGGCGTTCTTGTAGCTCGAACGAATCCTGCGCACCTCAATGACCCCGAGAACCTGGTCAACGCGGCCTTCATGCGGAAATCGGACCGTCGGGTAGCGATTCGACGGCTCGACATGCTCAGTACTCGCCCATGGCACCTCCAGAACCTGATGGTGATCGTCAGAGGTCAGACAGAAATTCAACTAGAAGCGAGATATATACCAAGGTCATCGCATATATCAGCTCCAAAATCCCGCGCATGCCTCCGGCGGCTAGGGGGTCGCGCGAATTCGTCAGGTATGGGTTCGTTCAGCGAGACGGGGGGCTGATTAGCGGCTTCACGGAATCAGCACCGGGTCAAGCGCGTCGCTCCATAGAGCTCACCTTGGCATACTGCATGATAGAGACATAATTTGCGCCAAGCATGCAGCGCAATCTCGGCGTCTGCGGGAGCCTGGTGTAGGCTTCGCGGGCGCAAGGGCATCCAGACGGCGTTCTTCTCGGCGGGACGTCGCGCTCGCCCGTCCATTGCATCGGAGGCGTTGGCGTCGATCTGAGCAGCCAAGACGTCAGTCGACCCCATGCTCTCAGTGTGCTGCGCCGCGCGCACCTCTGACCCTCGATCCCGCGATCACAATCCCCCCGCCAAAGCAACGCCTCGTCTTGCTAGAGTGCACCTAGGTCACTCGGGGAGGAGGGACGACAAGAGAGCGAGAACCACCTTATGATCACGCATCGGCGGATCCGTGGCGGGCCCCGTCACTGTCCTGTGTACTGGCGACGTCGGGGACGTGGTGGTGGTGGGAAGCAAGAGGTCAGCGACACGTGTCGTAATGAATTCAATGGACTTACGACATGCGCCGCAGCGACGAGGTGACAGACTGCGTGCTGTCTCGTTGGTCGTGGGGTGAGCTGCCAAATAGGCAGGTGCGTGGTGAGCGAGGCGGTAGAGATATGGAGACGGCGAGGCTAGCATACCGGCGGGGCCGGTATTTAGACGAAGTGGCAACGAAATGAAAACAAAAGCTTACCGAACGAGCGACTGTCGCACGCGGTGACTGCGTGGGGGGCAGCGTTGAGGGCTTGGGTAGAGATTCAACGGAATTTAATGTTGAGGAGGTCGTCGAGGGACGGTTGACGATCAGCAGCGGACCTGAATGTGAAGAGGGGATCGAACTCACAAGGATCCGACGCTAAGTCGGCGGCAGCGCTCGGTAGCCCTGCATAAGAGAGGGCCAAAAGACTAATCCAATCCCTTCGTATATCGATAACACCCGCATAGAGCGCCATAAAACGAAGGAGACAATCAAAAACGTCTAATTTCAGCGAGTAAATGCGAGATGAGGGAAGATGATGCTCTACCTTGTTGCCAGTACTGACGCTCAGCGAATCGTCGAGCGGATGTAGTAGACTGGATTGTCTCTGTTTGAAGCCGTCAGTCGAAGGAAAGCAGAAGTGAGAAACAACGAACCTAAAAGAGACCTGACGCAGCGGGCTGGGGACCCGCCAATACCGAGTATCAGCGCTTCGTCAAGAGATTCAGAGGAAGCAAGGAGAGCGAGGTTGCTGTGAGAGAAGTAGGTAGTGGGCTGTCCGAGCGAAAGAAGGGATGTAGGAAGGGAGGAGAGGAGGAGGGAAGTGAGGAGGGAGGGAGGGGAAGTGAGGATAGCAGTCAACTCACCCCGCTCTTTATACCAAGCCTTCGAGCGCACGGACTCGTCAAACGTCGCCGCATCCTCCCCTTGATGCCCCACCTCTGCGCTAAGCGAGTCTGACTTGCCATCGGCCGGATATTCCTTGCCGCCTCGCCCTGCGCCTGCTCAGCCCCAACGGCGCATATTCCGAGCTTCCCTTCGAATTCAGGAGTCCGGCGCCCAGGTCCCCGTGTATTGATGATGACAAATGATGGGACCCTGAGTGATCGGTGTCGAGAAACTGCCTCCGCGCCAGTGGAAGTTACGAGGTGAGGCGGTAGGAGCGGTGTTGGCAAACCAAGTACATGGATGTCGGGGAGGGAGAAGACTGCAGCGAGGGACAAGTATGCTTTAGGCGAGTAGGGGGTAGGTAGTGGGTAGTTCCCAGACGTCGAGGAACACCCGCTGCTGCTCATTCAGCCAGGGGAGTGTCGTTTGGCGCATAGCGGCGATTTGCGCGGTAGCAAGGATAGATCACGTCGCCAGAATCCTGCACTGTAGTGTCTCGTTCGCCCCAATCTACCTCGTTTGCTTTTCCAAGTCTGAAGGCCAGGGAGCAAATCCTTCGAAAAGCGTCGTGATCGCTAAGCGTGAGTTTGCCGCATAAGGCAGGCCTTCAGCCCCCGCAGAGAACAAGCGCCAGACTTCCGACGGCTATTGTCCCGACGTGACCCACGAGACCAACGAGTCTCCCGTACCACACTCGACTAGCTGCGCTTCGATATATTGCAAGTGTGCAAGCGCAAAGCACCGCACGCATTCCGCACTCCCCGCCAAAAGTCCAACTCACCAGTCGTCTCCGTCTCACTCGCGGCAACGTTCCGCCGGTCCGGCATGCCCCGAGCCTCCGTGTTTCGGTGATTTGGAGCTCGAATTTCGAAGGTGAGCCGCGGAAGGTTGGGAGCGAGGCGGGATCTTGGAATAAGTCAATAAACGTGTTTTTCATTGTTCTGCGGCGCTCGGAAGCCAAAGACAGGATGCTATGATGAGGGGGACGACTTACCCGTGACTAGCGGGGCAGGAAAAAGCGAAATCGCGAAGGGTTCTGCCTTGAGTCGGGCGGGGAACTCGAGCGCTCCTGAGCTGATCCCTGCATCCCGGCAGGGGAACTCGATGTGTCTTCTTCACAGGCACTGTAGCGTGACCCCAAGTCTCGTTCTGGTCAGCTCGAGCCAGTCCCAAGTCACAGAAGCCCGCGCACGCACGCACCTTGGGGTCCCGCCGGCCTAGCGGCTCGGTGATGAGCTATGAGTTGTCAGTGCCGCTCCGAGGGTCTTTGTCTCATTTGGGATGCTCGGTTCGTGAGGGCACCTGGCTACACATCTCTTCGAGGTCTTCTTCCCCCACGAGTCGATGGGGCTTGTCCCCGCCGACTTATCGCTGATCTGATCTCGACCGCGGGGGAACTGCTTGAGCTGACGAGTTCGGGCATACTCGCAGTGAATCCGGCACGGATGGCCATCGATAGAGACATCGAAGTCGTAGGTATACGTATCTAGTGCGTCGGCGGTCATCGTCGGTGGGGAACGCACATGAGCGCGTGAGACAAGGGACGGGTTCGACACGTCAAAGCTGGATTCGAACTCGGCGGCTCACCGGCGCGACTCCCGGGGACCTCACGAGTTCGCTGCCGCCGCGATGAGCATCTTGTTCTCAACCGTCGTGCACGGCGTCTCTCGACTGTGGATGGGGTGCGGGCTGTCGCGGGGGCTCCCTCCGACGTTGTGCATGCACTGAGCTCACGTTCTGTGAGTGTCTTCTCTCTGCATTCAATTTCCTTGTCTCATGCTCATCCATTTGCTCACAGCTCGATGTGCTCGACGGGAGCCATCTTACACACTGAGAAGTATCCCTACACACTTCTAATACTGTTGACTACAAGTAGAGCCATGTACCAGTCTCAGGTCTTTTATTTCATTGAGCTAATGCTCTCTTGAGCATCGAGTCTCGCCCGCCGCTGGATAAATCTCCCAAGCACGGAGAGCGCCCAAACAGGCAGGTACTGTCAGCGCACAGGCTTGCTGAGTTGATGGGTTGAGGATCAGGGTCCCGCCCCATCACACGCCACCGACGGCGATCACGGTACATGCCGTGTGTCTCGTCACCTCCCTGCACTCCTTCGTCTACACTCTGGCTTCCTCCTCTACACTCTGGCTTCCTCCGGGTGTCTACGCTTCCTCATTCTTTCTCTGATGCCAGCTACCTGAGGTGGAGGTCAGCAACTTGTTCACAAGGGGCGAGATGCGACGACACCAGTGCGAGTGAGGCGGGGCATGTTCGAGAGCACGGGAGCGAGCAAGGAGGAGCCGAGGGTTGCCCTGAAGCCCGAGCGAGCAGACCGTGCAAGCAGGACAGTCACGGCGATACACGGCCAAGAGGAGCGCCAGCGAGTGTCGACGGAGCCCGAGAGAAGCGCGCGAGAGCAAAGTAGCCGAGGCGGACGAGCTGCAGACGAGCGAGGTTAGCTCGCAAAGGTACGAGTACTTGCCTCGGCTCACGAGTCCAGCACTGACATCATTCCGGCGTGGCACGAGCCTAACGAGCAGGATCAGCACAAGGACAAGGTGCGTGCATCGAGCGCGATGCACGGACGATGAGCTTACCAGAGCCGTACAGATTCGCCGAGCACGCACTTTCGAGTCGAGCAAGGCCTGTATTCATCAAGTCGAGCCATACATCGAGTACTACAGCGTACCCATCCCACCCGCTTTCGAGCGCTTCGAGACGCGCCGGATGAGCCTGATCGGCAGGAAGAGCGCCACCGACGTCCTCTCGGCCAGCAGTAATGGGCGCGATCGTGCGAGCAAGCGCAACGTGAGTTTTCTGTTCACTCCCGCCGTCGTCGATAAGCTTACCAGTGTCCCGCGGCATTGCACGAGCGCAGGATTGGGGGTTTCCGTCACCAAAATCGCCTGGAGCTCCCCGCGCGAGCGCGGGGCAGTCGGTCGGACGTACTCGCACCCTCCCCTCCTTCATCACCGGGCCGGGACCAGCAAGTCCGTGTACCGCGCATTTTCGACGATTTGGGGCGTCAAAAGTCGCGGGAGGTCCCCGCGCGAGCGCGGTAAGTGTTCGTTCTCTACACCGCGTCGCGCTGACCCTCCCCTTCCCCGCCCGCCCCTCGGACCCCACGCAACTCGGGGGCAGGAGGGGCGGGAGGGGGAAGGAGGAGGAGAAGGGAGGGGGAGAGGAGAGGAGGGGAGGGGAGAGCATTGCTGTGAGAGCCATAGTAGAGGTGGCTGGGTGTGGATAGGCCAGAGCTTAAGCGCTCGCTGCGCTCGCGACGCGCGGAGGGGGGATGAACTCTGGGGGCGGCGCGAAAGAGGGCGTTTTCGGCAATTGCCGAACTGGATCAAAAGGCGAATGGCGGGCGCGGGAGGGCGGGGGGATGGTGGGCGAGGGTAGAGTAGTAGTGTAGGACAGTTTTGCTATCGAATGGTGGTGGTTTCGAGGCGAACGGCGGGGAGTGAGCGAGCAAGTCGAACTTGAACATGGCGGACAGAGGCAAGACGGGGGGCGAGGGTGCGGCTGTCGGGCCGAGATGCGCGATGCGCGATGGGAGATGCGATCGGCGGACGAGTTCCCCTCCTGCGTCCTGCGTCCTGCGTCCTGGCGACGATCTGCGCGTCCCCGGTTGGTCGGGCAGCTGCGACCCAGGCCCACAATCCTCGCACCAGATATGGATTCGGAAACGGGCCTCGGCGTCTCCTTCATCGGCCACCATCACATCTTTATAAGAGCTCGAGAGCCTCCGCCATGTCGTCAACTGCAGCCGCCTCCGCCTCCGCCGACGTAACTGTGGACACGGTCGACTGCACTCATTCAACGCGTGATCGCCCCCGCTAAAGTCCCCATCACCGTCGTCCTCGTCCTCCTCGCCTACATCGATAGGTGCAAGCCGCATCTGCGCGTGGCCTCCGACGCCTACGTGCACGAGCGCATCTTCCTCGGCGCCCTCATCGTGGCAGCCAAGGTACGTTTCACAAGCCCCTTCGCATCGATTACCCCATCTCACGTCCTTCGCAGTACCTGAACGACTGCTCCCCCAAGAACGGCCACTGGGCGCGCTACACCGCCGAGTTCTCCAAGGCGGACATCGGCCTCATCGAGCGCGAGTTCCTCGCCGTCCTCGACTTTGACCTCGGCTTCAAGGAGGCAGACCTGCTCGCGCACTGCGACGCGCTCCTCGGCTGGGCGGAGCCGACGCCCGCGTACCGGCACAGCAAGCCCGTGCGGCGCGTCGTGCGCGAGGAGATCGAGGAGGTCCCCCGCGATGCGTCTACGAGCCCTGTCTCCTCCGTGTCCTCCGCCGACTCGACGCCGCCGCGCACGCCGCACACCACCGAGATGCTCCCACCAGCGCACAAGCACGTCCGCAAGGTCGCCGCGTCGAAGCCGCACCTCGTGCTCAGCGACACGCCGCTCAGCCAAATCTGCGCGGTCACCGTCGTCGCCTCATAGACGGGTGCCCTCATACGGGCTACCGTCGGGCTCCGCCCCATCCCGCTGCTACCCCATAATGGGGCACCGGCAAACCTTACTGCATTGCACTGCTTTCGACACATAGAGTTTACTGACCACTAGCTATCGGTGCGACTCCTCGCCACATACAGCGCGAGACACCACACCACATTATGGACACGAGATACCACATCATGCACGCACGTAACTTATAGGGCTATTTATTTGGGCTTTATGCGACACTGTATGTACTAGTATGCAAGAGATTCCATCTTCTTCCCAGATTATCTCTGTGATTCAGCGGTTGAGAGTTATCTCAGCGTAAACAGAGGCCTCTAGAAGGCATTCATCCTAACGGGTATCCGAGAAGTTCAACATTGTCTGCACGTTACCTTCCTCCCTCGGTCCCCCGACTCCTCCCGCGACTCGCTAAGTACAGCATGACTTCCTACCCGGTGACCTCCGCGATGCTGGGCATGTCGTACATGTGCGCCACTGATTGCGCTCGTTCGGACGGCGGCGGCTTGGAGTCAGTGGTGATATGAGGCGGGAGGGATGCGGATGTCCCGCGAGAGCGCACCTCGCTCTCCCCGGCTTGCCTACCTCTCGTACTCACGAGAGGCATGTACTCAGACGCGAATAGAATGCCAATGAGCTGGAATTTCAAGTCTACGCTACGACTACATGACGGTACTACTTGTACACGACGAGGGGAGGGTGGGCTGGCCGAAGGCTTCCCCCTCCGATACGACCAAGTGCGCGTCGGACGGAGGGCTATTCCCCCATCTCACGCGACCGCCCTCCTTTGTTCACCGTCGCTCGCCTCGCCCCTAGCGCGCCCGGGAGCGCCCTTTGCCCATGCTCCTTCTCACCTCGCCTCGCCTCGCCTCGCCTCGCCCCTCCTACCCTCGCTTATCGTCCGCGCACGCGCGCTAAACGCCTCGCCCGAGTTCCTGCCACCTTCGCGCTGCGATTCCGCGCCAGAGAAACCCGACAGCGACGGCCATCTCAATTTCGACACCCCCCTCGCCTCCTCGTACCTCGCCGATTCCCCCCGTCTCAAGGCGTCGAAAGCTCGCCGACGTCGCGCAGGCTGTTCTCAAGAGTCAGTACGCGACGTAGCACACGGCAGACACGACGAGTACTCACCGAGGGCGCAGCCGGCATTGTCGAGACGAGGGGGGAGGGGGAGGGGGTGGTGTTCGAGGACTTGACCGACGACTTGAGCACGGCACCGGCTTTCGCGCCATTTCCCGGGGGACCCGTCGTCTTGTGCAGTGCCTTGGCGCTGGAATCGGGCTTCTCCGCGCCGCTTCCGCTTCTAGGCAACTCGGGCTGGGGAGTGTAATATGAGTTTCCGAAGAAAACGAGAAAAGGGGCTCAGTTTGGACGCGCTCACCGTGAAACTTCGGGCGTGGTCGAGGGCCTGTTGCTACTTACTATTCGCAAAGAGAATGCGCCGATGCGCGTCCTCGTCGTCCCACGGCGAGGGTGTCTTATCCCCCCTCCCCACGCCGCTTATGTCCACTCGCCGGGTCCGCGTGGCGCCGAAGGTCGCGCTTTCGAGCGTCGTTGGACCCCTCTAGCACAAGGTATGTCAGAACCCAGCGCTCAGTGCTTTACCACGAGGACTCACCGAGTTATGAGGGTGGGGAATCCCCCCACCCCCACCCCACCCCTCTGAAGCGCACTGGCCATTGCCCGACGTGCTGGACCCGACGGCAATGCTTATACGTTATCTATAGATTGTATGAGCGATGAATTAGGTAGAACAAGTGGGTACGACACGCACCTTGAAGCGAGGGGAGGACACATCCACCTCCTTCCCCCTTGCATGCCGACTCAATCTCAAGTCAGATCGCCCTCAGCAGCGCGTCGTAAGCGCGTCATTAGCACCATCCTTCACGATGCCAGTGCACCCCTTGTGATTTGGCAAGGCATGGGGGTTGTGGGGTGATGGGGGATGGCCGTGATTGAAGAGCGGGGGCGCCGCATCCCTTCACCCCTCGTGAGTATTGGGGTGCTCGCATCCTCGAGTGGCGTGGAATTCGGCGATGAGGAGGTCTGGGAGTTGATGAGTATCAGTGGATAGACAACGGAATGGGTATATACCTGGATAGCGTGCTAGGCGGACGAAAATCCGTGAATTCGTCGAGTCGGCCTAACCGCGTGCGTCGAACATCACTCGTCCATCTTGAGGCGGCGTGCGGCGATGAGGACGGCATAGGGGACGGCAAGTCAGCCTGAATGACGGTGAGCCAAGAGGAGGGAACGTACCTCCGTCAATCGACATGGCGGCGCTTCGCCTCGCCTTGACCGGTTCTCAGCTTCGCCGAATCAGGATTAGGGTTATGCTCGCACGTCGCCGCGTACCGACATAGTCTCCCCTCCCATCAGCCGTGCGCGGGGCTACCACGAAAGCGGTATGTGAGGTCAAAATCTCACATCTGCAGAGAAAGTGTTAGTTGTGGCGTAAAGGTGACGGACGGCGATGACGACTTACGTGCAAGTCAGCCCTCGATTGCGGGGGCGGCGGTGGCGGCTAAACGAGCGGGGCAACATTTGTACATGATCTCCTGTTTCCTGCGCAGACGGATCAGAACGACGGCAGCGTCTGCGCGACGCATCCGCCACATACCGGCATAGTCTCCCCTCCTGCGAGATTGGGTCGGTATCGCAAGGACAGGGTGCGTGGGGGCAATATTTCGTGTCTGCAGGGAGAAGGTCAGTCGTATTGCTAAGGCGACGAACCGCTGACATTACTTACCCGTCTTTGCGGCGGCTACTTAGCCTTCTGGCTCCAACGGCGGTGGGGCGGTCGGCAAGGTCGTGGACCATCGCGCAAGTCGATTTGCTGCCGACAGCGTTCCCCCGTGCGTCGTCTGGGTATGCGCGGATGAACAGAGGGAGGGGAGGCGCAAGCCTGTCTGCGCGCTCGTCAGACAACCGTCGACTTTGCGCGTGACCGGCTCACCTCGTTGGCTCTCGTCGAGTACGACAGCTCGTATATAGCTTGCGCTCGCGCCGCTTCGCAGACGCGAGCCCCTCCCTGCCTCGCGAGCAATCTTAAAATATGCTGCAAAGCGAAAATGTCAGTAAAAGCTTTAGATTTACAAAGGAAGCATACCTGACCTGTCGCATCCTTCGCCCTAGGAGCCCCGCGCATGCCTCCGGCGGCTCGGGGGGCGCAGGAAATAGCTGTTCAAAGGGTCAATGAGCACTCGAGAAGGACAGTCATATTTTCGTGTCAAAAATGCAACAATCAGACGTGGTTTGCTTGCCTCAATGACCAGGAGAACCTAGTCAATTCAGCCTTCATGCGGAAATCGGACGTCGGGCAGCGATTTGACGGCCTGGCATCTTCAGTACTCGCCCATGGCACCTCCAGAACCTGATGGTGCACGACAGAGTTAGCACGCCGATCAACGGGTAGGAGCAAAGTCTTACCGTGCACCTACGAGTCAATCGCCGCAGGGAGCGCGCGCGTGCCTCCGGCGGCTTTGGGTGCGCGTAAATCTCGCTGTATAAGGGCCGTTAGACGTTCTTGTAGCTCGAAGGCAATGGAGTTGCGATTTGGCAAAAGAATGAATCCTACGCACCTCAATGACCCCGAGAACCTCGTCACGGTGACGTTCATCCGGAAACCGTCTGGCAGCTGTTCGACGCCTCGGAATCTTCAGTACTCGCCCGTGGCACCTCCAGAACCTGATGGTGAACGTCAGAGGTCAGCCAGATATTCAACCAGAAGCGGAATGCATACCTAAGTTATCGTATATATCAGCCCAGGGGACCCGCGCATGTGTCCGGCGGCTCGGGATTCGCGTGAATTTGTCGGGGAGGTTCGTTCGGTGAAGGACGGGGGGGCTGAGGAGCGGCTTCACGAATTCAGCACCGAGTCAAACGCGTCATCTGATAGAGCTCACCTTGGTATACAGCATGGTGGAGTCATGATTTGCGAAGAGTATGGACCGTCATCTCGGCGTTTGCGGGATCCTGGCTTGGGTTTCGTGGACGCAAGGGCATGGCGGTGTTCACCTCGGCGGAACGTCGCGGGCTTTCCCGTCAATTGCGTCGAATGCGTCGACGTCGATTTGAGCGGCAAAGACGCCAGTCAATGCCGTGCTAGTAGAGTGTTGCGCAGCGCACCTTCGACCCCGATCCCGCCGCGATCGCAATCTCCCGCCGAAATAGCGCCTCGGCCTGCTAGAACGAGGTCAGTTCGGGGAGGAGATCGAGAATAGTTTGATGGTCTCGCGCAGAGGCATCCTTGTTGAGCCCCGTCGTTGTCCTGTGTACTGGCGACGTCGGGGACGTGGTGGTGGTGGGAAGCAAGAGGTCAGCGACACGTGTCGTAATGAATCTAATGAATTCAATGGACTTACGACATGCGCCGCAGCGACGAGGTCATAGACCGGAGGCTGCTTCGTTGATCGTGGGATGAGCTGCCAAACAGGCAGATGCGTGGTGAGCGAGGCGGTAGAGATATAGAAACCGCGAGGTTAGGACGCCAGCGGGCTCGGAATTGAGACGAAGTGGTAACGAAATGAAAACAAAAGCTTACCAGACGAGCGACTGCCGCATGCGATGACCGCGTCGAAGGCGGATTTAGGGCCTAGGGAGGGAGTCGACGATTGGCAGCGGACCGGAATGTGTAGAGGGAATCGAACTCACAAGGATTCGGCACTAAGTCGACAGCAGCGCTCGGTGGCCCTGCATGAGAGAGGGTCAGGAGACTGCTCTAATCCCTTCGTATATCGATGCCACTCACATAGAGCGCCGAAAGTCCAAAGGAGACGATGAAAAATGGCTGATCGCAGTGAGTAAATGCGAGATGAGGGAAGATGAGGCTCTACCTTCTTGCCAGTGCTGACGCTCAGCGAATCGTCGAGCGTCTGTAGTAGATTGGATCACGTTTGTATGAAGTCGTTAGTCGAAGGAAAGTAGAGGTGAGAAACAACGAACCAAAAAGCGACTTGACGCAGCGGGCTGCAGTCTCGCTGACATCGAGGACAAGCGCTTCGTCAAGAGATTCAGAGGAAGCAAAGAGAGCGAACGAGGTAGGTAGTAAGTTGTCTGAGTAAAGGAAAGGACGGAGGAAGGGAGGAGGAGAGGAGAGAAGTGAGGAAGGAGGGAGGGGAAGTGAGGATAGCAGTCAACTCACCCCGCTCTTTATACCAATCCTTCGAGCGCACGGACTCGTCAAACGTCGCCGCATCCTCCCCTTGATGCCCCACCTCTGCGCTAAGCGAGTCTGACTTGCCATCGGCCGGATATTCCTTGCCGCCTCGCCCTGCTCCTGCTCAGCCCCAACGGCGCATATTCCGAGCTTCCCTTCGAATTCAGGAGGCCGGCGTCCGGGTCCCCGTGTCTTGATGATGACAAATGATGGGACCCTGAGTGATCGGTGTCGAGAAACTGCCTCCGCGCCAGTGGAAGTTACGAGGCGGGGCGAGGCGAGGCGGTAGGAGCGATGCTGGCAAACCAAGTATATGGATGTCGGGGAGGGAGATGACTGCAGAGTCGTATGAGTATGTTGTGAGCGAGTAGGGGGTTGGCGGTGGACAGTTCTCAGACGTCGAGGAACACCCACTGCTGCTCATTCAGCCAGGAGAGTGTCGTTTGGCGCATAACGGCGATTTGCGCGGTAGCAAGGATAGATCACGTCGCCATAATCCTGCACTGTCGTCTTTCGTTCGTCTCAGTCCACCTCGTGTGGTTTTCCAAGTCTGAAGGCCAGTGAGCAAAACCTCCAGAAAGCGTCGTGATCGCTGAGCGTGCGTTTGCCGCATAAGGCAGGCTTTCAGCCCCCGCAGAGAACAAGTGCCAGACGTCCGACGGACATTCTCTCGGCGTGTAACACAATACCAGCGAGTGTCCCTTACCACACTCGACTAGCTGCGCTTCGATACACTGCAAGCGTGCAGCCGCGAAGCGCCGCATTCTGCACTCCCAGCCAAAAGTCCAACTCACCAGTCGTCTCCGTCTCACTCGCGGCAACATTCCGCCGGTCCGGCACGCCCCGAACCTCCGTGTTTCGGTGATTTGGAGCGCGAATTTCGAAGGTGAGCCGCGGAAGGTTGGGGGCGAGGCAGGGTCTTGGAATAAGTCGATAAGTGTACTTTTCATTGTTCTGCGGCGCTCGGAAGCGAAAGACAGAATGTTATGACGAGGGGGACGACTTACGCGTGACTATCAGGGCGGGAAAAGGCGAAACGGCGAAGTGTTCTGCCTTGAGTCGAGCGGGGAACTCGAGCGCTCCTGAGCTGATCCCTGCATTCCGGCAGGGGAACTCGGTGTGTCTTCTTCACAGGCACTTTAGCGTGACCCCAAGTCTCGTTCAGGTCAGCTCGAGCCAGTCCCGAGTCACAGAAGCCCGCGCACAAACGGACCTAGGGGTCCCGCGGCTCGGTGATGAGCTATGAGTTGTCGATGCCGTTCCGAGGGTCTTTGTCTCATTTGGGATGCTCGGTTCGTGAGGGAACCTGGCTACACATCTCTTCGAGGTCTTCTTCCCCCACGAGTCGATGGGACTTGTCCCCGCCGACTTATCGCTGATCTGATCTCGACCGCGGGGGAACTGCTTGAGCTGACGAGTTCGGGCATACTCGCAGTGAATCCGGCACGGATGGCCATCGATAGATGCATCGAAGTCGTAGGTATACGTATCTAGTGTGTCGGCGGTCATCATCGGTGGGGACCGCACATGAGCGCGTGAGACAAGGGACGGGTTCGACACGTCAAGCAGGATTCGAACTCGGCGGCTCACCGGCGCGACTCCCGGGGAGCTCACGAGTTTGCTGCCGCCGCGATGAGCATCCTGCTCTCAACCGTCGTGCATGGCGTCTCTCGACTGCGGATGGGGTGCGGGCTGTCGCGGGGGCTCCCTCCGGCGTTGTGCATGCACTGAGCTCACGTTCTGTGAGTGTCTTCCCTCTGCATTCAATTTCTTTGTCTCGTGCTCATCTATTTGCTCACAGCTCGATGTGCTCGACGGGTGCTGTCTTGCGCACTGGGAAGTATCAGTCCACATTATGAATACTGTAGACTACACAATCAAGCCCTGTATCAGTCTCAAGTCGTTCATTTCATTAAGCTGATGCTCAAGAGAGCATCGAGTCTCGAGCTTCTCTGCCCGCCGCTGGATAAATCTACCAAGCGCGGAGAGCGCCCAAACAGGCAGGTACTGTCAGCGCACAGGCTTGCTGAGTTGATGGGTTGAGGATCAGGGTCCCGCTCCATCACACGCCACCAACGGCGATCACGGTACATGCCGTGTGTCTCGTCACCTCCCTGCACTTCTTTGTCTACACTCAAGCTTTCTCCTCTACACTCTGGCTTTCTCCGAGTGTCTACGCTTCCTGATTCTTGCTCTGATGTCAGCTACCTGAGGTGGAGGTCAGCAACTTGTTCACAAGGGGCGAGATGCAACGACACCAGTGCGAGCGAGGCGGGGCATGTTCGAGAGCACGGGAGCGAGCAAGGAGGAGCCGAGGGTTGCCCTGAAGCCCGAGCGAGCAGACCGTGCAAGCAGGACAGTCACGGCGATACAAGGCCAAGAGGAGCGCCAGCGAGTGTCGACGGAGCCCGAGAGAAGCGCGCGAGAGCAAAGCAGCCGAGGCGGTCGGGCTGCAGACGAGCGAGGTTAGCTCGCAAAGGTACGAGTACTTGCCTCGTCTCACGAGTCCAGCACTGACATCATTCCTCCTGCGGAGGGCGTGGCACGAGCCTAACGAGCAGGATCAGCACAAGGACAAGGTGCGTGCATCGAGCGCGATGCACGGACGATGAGCTTACCAGAGCCGTACAGATCCGCCGAGCACGCAGTTTCGAGTCGAGCAAGGCCTGTATTCATCAAGTCGAGCCATACATCGAGTACTACAGCGTACCCATCCCACCCGCTATCGAGCGCTTCGAGACGAGCCGGATGAGCGTGATTGGCAGGAAGAGCGCCACCGACGTCCTCTCGGCCAGCAGTAATGGGCGCGATCGTGCGAGCAAGCGCGACGTGAGTTTTCTGTTCACTCCCGCCGTCGTCGATAAGCTTACCAGTGTCCCGCGGCATTGCACGAGCGCAGGATTGGGGGTTTCCGTCACCAAAATCGCCTGGAGCTCCCCGCGCGAGCGCGGGGCAGTCGGTCGGACGTACTCGCACCCTCCCCTCCTTCATCACCGGGCCGGGACCAGCAAGTCCGTGTACCGACGATTTGGGGCGTCAAAAATCGCGGGAGGTCCCCGCGCGAGCGCGGTAAGTGTTCGTTCTCTAAACCGCGTCGCGCTGACCCTCCCCTTCCCCGCCCGCCCCTCGGACCCCACGCAACTCGGGGGCAGGAGGGGCGGGAGGGGGAAGGAGGAGGAGAAGGGAGGGGGAGAGGAGGGGAGGGGAGAGCATTGCTGTGAGAGCCAAAGTAGAGGTGTTTCGGTGTGGATAGGCCAGAGCTTAAGCGCTCGCTGCGCTCGCGACGCGCGGAGGGGGGATGGACTCTGGGGGCGGCGCGAAAGAGGGCGTTTTCGGCAATTGCCGAACGGGATCAAAGGGCGGATTGCGGGCGCGGGAGGGCGGGGGGAGGGTCGGCGAGGGTAGGGTAGCTGTGTAGCGCAGTTTTGCTATCGACTGGTGGTGGTTTCGAGGCAAACGGCGGGGGGTGAGCGTGCAAGTCGAACTTGAACATGGCGGACAGAGGCAAGACGCGACGGGCGGGGGCGAGGGTGCGGCTGTCGGGCCGAGATGCGCGATGGGAGATGCGAGATGCGATCGGCGGACGAGTTCCCCTCCTGCGTCCTGCGTCCTGGCGACGATCTGCGCGTCCCCGGTTGGTCGGGCAGCTGCGACCCAGGCCCACAATCCTCGCACCAGATATGGATTCGGAAACGGGCCTCGGCGTCTCCTTCATCGGCCACCATCACATATTTATAAGAGCTCGAGAGCGTCCGCCATGTCGTCAACTGCAGCCGCCCCCGCCCCCGCCTCCAGTTCTTTGCCTCCTCGAGCCTTTACCCCGCCATGACGCGCAACATTCACCACCTCAGCCTCGTCAATCCGGCGCTCCATCATCCCGCTCTCGCAGATGTACTCAAGGTCCCGGTCAACCGTGCAGTGATCGGTACGACCAACTCCTCTACAGCTATCCTCACGATACTCAACCGTATCTGCAGACTACGTTGTCGACGTAACTGTGGACACGGTTGACTTTGCCCTCGGGCGCTCTTCCGCGATGAAGCGCGGCCGCTCTGCACGTCGCGACCAAAAGCGCGTCGCCTTCACCGAGCTCATCCAACGTGTGATTGCCCGCGCTGAAGTTCCCATCACCGTCGTCCTCGTCCTCCTCGCCTACATCGATAGGTGCAAGCCGCATCTGCGCGTGGCCTCCGACGCCTACGTGCACGAGCGCATCTTCCTCGGCGCCCTCATCGTGGCAGCCAAGGTACGTTTCACAAGCCCCTTCGCATCGATTACCCCATCTCACGTCCTTCGCAGTACCTGAACGACTGCTCCCCCAAAAACGGCCACTGGGCGCGCTACACCGCCGAGTTCTCCAAGGCGGACATCGGCCTCATCGAGCGCGAGTTCCTCGCCGTCCTCGACTTTGACCTCGGCTTCAAGGAGGCGGACCTGCTCGCGCACTGCGACGCGCTCCTCGGCTGCGCGGAGCCAACGCCCGCGTACCGGCACAGCAAGCCCGTGCGGCGCGTCATGCGCGAGGAGATCGAGGAAGTCCCCCGCGATGCGTCCACGAGCCCAGTCTCCTCCGTATCCTCCGCCGACTCGACGCCGCCGCGCACGCCGCACACCGCCGAGATGCTCCCGCCGGCGCACAAGCACGTCCGCAAGGTCGCTGCGTCGAAGCCGCATCTCGTGCTCAGCGACACGCCGCTCAGTCAAATCTGCGCGGTCACGGTCGTCGCCTCATAGATGGGTGCGCTCATACGGGCTACCGTCGGGCTCCGCCCCTTCCCGCTTACCCCATAATGGGGCTCCGGCAAACCTTACTGCTCTGCACCGCTTTCGACACATAGTTCACGAACCACCAGCTATCGGTGCGACTCCTCGCCACACACAACGTGAGACATCACACCACACTATGGACACGAGATACCACATCATGCACGCACGTAACTTATAGGGCTATTTATTTGGGCTTTATGCAACACTGTATGTACTAGTATGCAAGAGATTCTATCTTCTTCCCAGATTAACTGTGTGATTCAGCGGTTGGGAGTCTTGCTATTTCAGCGTGAACAGTCGACGATTCAGAGGCCTCTAGAAAGCATTTATCCTAACGGGGATCCGGGAAGTTCAACATTGTCTGTACGTGATCTTCATCCGCTCTTCCTCCCTCAGGCCCCCGAATCCTACCGCAACTCGCTAAGTACAGGATGGCTTCCCACCGGGCCACTTCCGCTGTGAGGCTGGGTCCTTGCCAGCGACATGTCGTACAGGTGCGCGCCATCGATAGCGCTTCATCGGGCGGCTGCGGCTCAGAATCAGTCAGCTCAGGAGAGTCAGGCGGTGCTATCTTAGCCTTGTCGGTCGCCGCCATCTCTGGCGATTTGTGAGCGGAGAGTGGACGATAGCGCAAACTCGGTCGACAAGTCGGTCAGAAGTTCAGTCGCTGATTGCTGACAGTTCGGCACTTCGCACGTTAACCGCGACACGCGGTTATCACACGACACGCGATTATCGCAGATCTGAATCTGCCGCGGTAGCGCCTCAGCTCAGGACGACTGCAGCTGGTACGACTTCTCGAAGAACCACCACCACCAAGATTACCGTGACCGCAGAAAGCGCGCCTACCAATACCACGATCGAGACCAGCTGCAGAACCACCACCAACACCACCATGTCCTTCTTCGACGACGTGCTCGCGCACCTTCCGTCCGAGGCCGCGCATGTGAAAGAGGACGAAAAGGTACGCGGGGTCAATCTTTGGATTTGCGAGGTCGATCTTCGGATGTGCAGCTTGGTCTTGGGATCTGAAGTTCGGTCTGGATAGGCCTAAGGCCCTTGAACCTTTCTCGACGATAACTGCTATCGCCTGGCTATCGCCTCTCGCTGACTATCCCGGCTTCTGGCATACCCATGTCTCTGTCCCATGTCGTGCTGGTTATCCCAAACTTGTCTGGCTACTCCAGGCCTGCCCGAACACCACTCACCCAGCCTGTTTCTCATGCCGAAGATCCCTCTTTGAATCCAACTGCGCTACCCTCTCACCCCACCGGACCTTCCTATAGATGAAGATCTTTACTAATCACGCCCATGTAGTCCATCATGGCTCCTTTCGCGTACACCGCGCAGCACAAGGGCAAAGACATCCGCGGTCGCCTCATCGCCGGCCTCAACCTCTGGCTCAACGCCCCTCCCGACGCGGTGCAGGCCGTGGCGGAGGTTGTGGCGGGGCTGCATGCGGCATCGTTGATGTGAGTGCACTAGTGCAGAACGAAGAGGAGAATGGCGTGCGAAGGAGATGGTGGACGAAGGGCCAGGGAGCAGGACAGGAAAATTGACTGACGTGTACTGCGAACAGGTTGGACGACATCGAGGACAGCTCAGATACGCGGCGCGGGCAGCCTGGTTGGTCTCGTTGCTGTATTGCTTTTACTATCTAGCTAACCCTCGCCGATGCCAATCTCCTCCTTTCCAGCCGCCCATATCGTCTACGGCATCCCGCAGACCATGAACGCGGGCAACTATGCGTGCGCGAAGGTCTACGCAGACGTGAAGAAGCTGTATCCCTTCCTGACTGCGAAGAAGCCGAGCCTGGAGGATGTCTTGACGGGTGAGTGGGCGGGGCGTCCATGCTGCGTCTGAACAGCAGTCAGGTTTCGCGCCGTAGGCCAGGGGACTGCAGGAAGCAGGCGCTGACTAGAACATCAACAGAGGAGCTGCTATCGCTTTTTCGAGGGCAGGGGCTGGATATCCTGTGGCGGGATACGCACCGGTGTCCGACGGAGGAGGGATACGTGCGGATGATCAATGGGAGTGCGTACCTCCAAACCTATCGACCATAACTCTGACCTCATGATCACGACGACCAGAGGCGAGCGGCCTGCTACGTCTCGCAGCGCGCCTGCTATCGGCGTGCGGAACGACGAACACGGATAGGTGAGCCCTCCGGTGACACGGCAAATTCGCGAGGAGGAAGGTTACACAGGGTGATATGTGCTTACTGGCATCTAGGGACTACGTCCCCCTGATGAACCTCGTCGGGATATTTGGGCAGATCCGGGACGACTTCATGAACATCTATAGCACGGAGGTGAGTGGGCATCGGGTCTGCCTTGCACGTCGGTGGCATCAGCGCAAGCTGAGAAATGTGTGTGTGAACGAGCGGGCTCTGACGCCTGATCGCAGTACACCAACACGAAGGGCTTCGCGGACGACATCTCGGAGGGCAAGTACTCCTTCCCGATGATCCACGGCATCCAGGCGAGTATGGGGGACACTACGCTGGAAGGTCAGATCCACTCTTTCTCCTTCGACGCCTCGAGATAGAATATACCATGCCGAACTGAACCCAATTCGTAGACATCCTGAAGCAACGCCCGACGACACCGACCCTCAAGGTGAAGGCGATCGACTATTTGACGGACGTGACGAAGTCCTACGACTACACGGTTGATGTGATGCAGAAGCTCGAGGACCAGATGAGGGCGGAGATCAGGCGCTTGGGCGGGAACGACATCCTTGAGACGCTGGTCGACTATCTACATGTCGACCCTAGCAAAATTGAGAGGCCACGGGTGTAGGTTTGCGCACCTGACGGAAATGGCGGGGGACATGCGAGATCGCCGCGTCGTTACTGCGAAGGTCCAATCGGGTATTCATGCATGCATTCGGGTCTACATTCCGCGCTATAGAATTACAAGAGGACGAGGGCGATAGTCGAGACACCAGTTGCTGCAAGCACGGCATATCCCGCGCGGTATGAGTTCTTGAGGGTCAAGACTATCGCAAAGTTAGTCGACTCGTGTCAGCAAGCGGTAAGGCCGATGACGCACATTTGCCCATATCCCATCCGAGGTGGCGCACGCCGTTCCAGCCGTGGTAGGCGAAGGGGAGCGCGAGGATGGTCTTGCCGGCGTACTTGACCGCGTCGGGGAGGCCGGCGACGAAGTCGACGACGTGCGCGCTGTCGAAGGTGCCAGGGAGGAAGAGGTAGCCGAGCGAGAAGCCGTAGAGGACTTCGAGTGGGAAGGCGTGAGTCGAAGAAACAGGGACAAAGGGTAGGCTACTCACGGACGCTGAGACCAACACCGGTGATACGGTTGGCGATCGAGCTGTACCATGTCAACTGCGGCTGGTAGATCGTCATGTGGGGGCTATTGGGCCGACGGAGACGCTGCTCGTTGAGGATGCCCTCCGTCGCGGACGGCTTCATGGATTGAATCTGAACAAAGCTGTCCCTCCGTCAGCTAGGGCGCCCCTCCGACGTGCCGAGGTCGCTCACCGCTTGCTAGCGACATTGCGCGCGGCAGCACGGCCTGTGAGAAGTCAGGATCGCGGGAACTTCCTTCGTCGCTGTATCACGCACCAGTCTGCGCAAACGCCGACCGCCTGAGTGCGGGACCGAGTCCAACAGCACGAGTAGCGAGCATGATGAAGTACGACCAGCGGCGGAGGGAAGACGAGGAGGAGGACAAGATGCGGACGGCAATAGCCGGAAGCTGGGGCAGCGGCCCGGCGAGCGGGAGCCAATCAGATTTCACGTGTTTTCGTCTCATGGTTAACTTCGGCGGGACGGACGCTGCCGGGCGTACAGAGATGTTCAGAGTCCTTGATTGCAGTAGAAAGATAGGTAGAGAGGAGAATAGGTAGGCGCTGTATGATATGATACAAGCAGTAGTACGCCCTGGTGGCGTACGGGGGAAGTAGGTAGTTGAATACATAGGTCGAAAAGTACAAATGCGGCGCAGGCGAGTGCTGTAGCTACGCGAGACCTCGTTCAGTCCGCGGGTCCAAGAAGGAGAGAAGGTTCAAAGTACAGGTAGAGTACAACGACGGCGAGTCGTATAAGAAAGAACGTTGGCAATTGCGATGATGAATAATGATAACGATGAGTAGAGTGAAGAAAAGCAGGAACAGGCGAAGGAGGGTGTGCATCGCGCGCATGCCTGTGCCGGCGATGTCAAAGACGGATGAAGATGGTTCATATCTGTAGGTTTCTCCTGTAGATGTAGTTAGCAAGTAAGAAGGAGTACGAATATGTGGCGGACTTACAAGACAGAATGTGTCGAGCTCGTAGGGCGTCGTCATGCGACGATGCAGTAGAATGCAACAGTACTGCGCTCGTAGTCGACAGGGGCGTTCTCGACGTCGTCGAGAGACGCGTCGGAAACTGGCAGAGGTGCATCATGCCGTGCGGATGTGTTATGGCTCGAGGATGTCTGCTCGCTGGGTGCGGGCGATGAAAGTGATGCTGATGAGTCGTTGACGCTCGAGAGCGAGAATTCGCGGAAGAAGTCCATCGTATGTGAGGGTGTTATGGCTGGTAGAGACACTGGCGCGAGTGCGGGTTGGCTATTAAGCTGGATGCGCGAGCAGGTGTCGAGGCTTCAGAGAAGTAGACAGGGTCATTCCGAGCGCGCCCCGACTACTTATATACGCACGACGCATATCCATTCGCCCGGACGCGCGTAAACACCGCCCTGGTATGGGAAGCACGCTGCAAGTTTAGACGGAGGGCAGGGCATAGCGCGTGCGGAGGGGGACGAAGACAATAAGCAGGACGCCGAACCAAGTCAGTACGGCTGCACGATCCGGTCGATACGTCGCATGAGCGGGTGTACGGCACACTATAGTCCGGGCACGGTGTCCGATACAGTCGATACATTCGATACCGGGCGCCAGTACGTAGAATGAAGGCCGTGTTATGACAATAAGGACGGCGGGCGGAAGACAATAAGAGCCTGGGAGAGTTGGACTTTGTCGCCGGATGCGGCAGCGCCTTCCCCTGCGTCCTCGGAGAAGCAGAGAGCCTCCACGAGGGTTTGTAATAAAGTTGCCGCGGGTGTGCGATAGAGGCGCCATTGGCGTGCGATGTTGAGGTACCAGGGCGACGCGGGCTGCGTAGACGGAGACGGAGGCACGGTTGAGGGAGAAAGGAGACAAAAAGGATGTCAAGATCGTTCTTGTGGGCAGGTGTAAAGCATCTTGAGGCACGAAACTCGTCAAGGGATAGCACAGGGAGGCCGGAGGGTCATGGCTAGACGAGACGAAGTGGAGCTTGAGAAAACGACGCCACGCCCCGGAAGTACGCCACAAAATCCGTGCGACTCCGCTCGGGAAACCCCGAAGGCCGTATCCCATCTCAAACGACCACCATCCTCCGCGAATACCTCTCCCGCATCCTGATTCCGTAACCTCAAGCGACTCATAAGATCCGAACCTATCCGCTCTCATACTATCCGAACAACGCTAAGCACCCAAGAACAATAAGAAGAACAATAACGCCTACCACGTACAACTTCTCGAATTGACTATAGCCGAACACCGATCCTCCATGTCCTCTGCATCGATAGCCGATCTCTCCGCGTCCGACTCCGGGTACGAAGCCCAGTCGTCGGACGTCTTCAGCAGCTCTACGAGCGCGAGTACTCTGCGGACCATTGCTGTCAAGCAGGAAGATCGGTCTTCGACGTTCTCCATCAGCGACTACTTGTTCTACCCCAGCTCGCCCATCGCAGACCAGACGCTCGGCGCCTCGCATGCGACCACGCCTACTGCGGACACGACTGTCGACAACAATTCGCTTTTCACGCCTCCTCGCGGTTCCTCCCACGACGAAGATGATTCGTTCTCAAGCCCATACCCGGTCTACTCGACCCCGCCTAGTGCCAAACGCACTGCAGCCTCGCCCTCCGTCATCTTCTCGCCTTCTAAGGTCCCCACTCCGACCGCTGTCGTGCCCCTCCACGTCGACTCCTCCCCGCTCTTCAGCAGCCCGATCAAGGCAGAACAGCCCGAGCCCTCTCCGCTGCGGCGCTCCGCCGCGCCATCCCCCGACTCCGTGCGCGCGAGCAGGCCTCAAGTGCCGCGTCGCCAGACCACACCCTGGGCGATGGCGACGATCGAGGAGGACGAGGTGCTCGAGGACTTCTTCCTGCCCGGCATCCATCTGGACGTCGACATCAACGAGGACCCGGGCTTCTCGAGCGACACTTGCGAGGCGCTGACGACGTATCTGAACCTGCCGGACGACGACGATATGCTCGATATGCTGACCTCGATCGCGACTTACCCAGCGGAGGCGCAGGACGCGGCGGCGCCTGCGGCGAACTTGGTCTCGGACACAGAAAGCAAGCCAGCTTTCTCCGTCCGCGGCTGGGGCGATACGGACGAACTGTGCGCTCGTTCAGGGTCTAGTCCTCGGCGCTTTTCTCCGTACAAGCGACCCGCGACGAAGGGAAAGTCTGGAAAGTCTTGCGAGGCGGGCTCCGAGACGGACGACCTGGCTCTGTTCACTTCCTGCTCTCTAGGGAACGCTCTGGGTCTCTTCACTGACTGTCTTCCGGCGCCCGCCGCTCCTGCGCCCATACAGAACCCGGCGATGGTGATTCCTTCCGCCAATTCTTGGACTCGATACACAAACAACGCTCGTGACGACCCTAGCTGGCTTGCCCATCCCTTGCGCGACGATAAATTGCAGCCGAGCTTGAAGAGGAAGACCGCGAGGATCTCGAGGACTCTGAGTATCGCAGAGAAGGAGAATCATGAGGACGTAGTGATGACGTCCACGCCCGACGGCGCATGCGAGAAGCAGTCCCTCCAGAGCAGTGGCCTTGCCGAAGCGAGCGTCCTCCCCTGGCAGGGCGCGCCCATCGTCGTAGGCTATGCGGTCTGGGCGGGCGCCGATCCCATGGCGTACGCGACGCCGCTGCCCTACTTCAATGGCTGCACGGGGGCGGACCGCACGTTGATGCATGGCGTTAATGAACTGTCGGTGCTTCGGGGCGCTGCGCGCGAGGCGGCGCACACGATCTCGGGCGTCTTTGAGCTGGAGTCCGCCGGTGCTCCCGCGCAGCTGGCGGCGGTAGACGAGGCTCTTCCTCCGTGGCGGATGGTTGAGGCGTCGTTCTGGTTGGATTAGGGTGTGGTGCGTGAATTGATCATGTCTTTCGGCGTGTCTCTGACAGCCCGGCATGCAGGGCTCAGAGCCGAAGGGCGTTGGCGACACGTTGAGATCGCTCCCCAGTTGATAGGAAATACAGCCTACTATATGTACAACTTCTACTTCATGCATCCAACTGTATATAGTAGTACCATCTTCATGGGATGTCCGCCTTGCGCCGTCGCTTCCTTGGGAGAGGACTACTTTCGCAGGTCCAGCTCTTCGCGCGAGGGTCCTCGAGCTAGTCAAATGCGTTGCGAAGGCTGCCTCGATCTTCATGTCGGACGGTGCCTTCTTGTGACTTTATCATCAGGATCTGGGATCGTTGTCCTGCTTGTAGAAGTGTTCCGGGCGATTAGCTGGCCAAATGATTTTGGCAGGTAACAAATTTGAATGTCGGGTTACAAAGTGAATTTGAGAAAGCACAAGTTCAATGTCTACGCAACAAGCTCTGAAGGGTGTGCATGCTCTGCTCAGCCATCTCTACGGCTCTGCGTTGCTCATCTACCACCTCGGAGCTTCTCTGAATATGGCTCGCCATCGCCGCCGCCAATTCCTCAGTCCCATCATTGACATGCGCGGATATGTCGAACGGCTCCATCCTGGGCACCGTCCTGAGCCGCTCCTCGACAGCGAGCATCTCCAGCTCCGCTATCGAGATAGCGTCGACGTGCACGGTCATGCGCTTCAGCTCCTCGTCCCACAGACCAAGAACAGCGCCCACACGAGGCTCGCCTGGTCTGCACTCCTCGGTAAGCCTGATGACGTGGTGCCGGCGCCCGACCAGAGGCACGCAGAGCATGCAGTGGTGCTTGCGGTCGGGGTCCACCTCCCTGAGGTCCGCGACGACCGCTGCTGCGTTGCTGCGAAGATAGGACGTGCATATATTCCCGATGAACTCCTTGTCGCGCGCGCTCATCCAGCCTTTGAAGGGAGTCAGGACAAAGGATTCTGGTCAAAGAAGGCAATATTATTATGTACCTTCTAGCGGGTCGCAGATCTCCCGATGACCGCTCAGCCAGCGCGTCCTTTGGCATTCGGGAGAACAATACGATTCATTTCTGCATCGTCCGCATCGCAAGAGTTTCGTTGTATCTGGCTTGGTGCAACAGGAACCACCACCACCCTGTAGAGGAAGACGTCAAAGTTGTGGATTCGGAGATAAGTCCTCAACTCACCTGGTCCGTGCAACACGCTCGACAATGCCTCCTTCTCTCTTGCCTCTTCGCCCTGGTGGGCTCAAGCAGAGGACATCGCTCCTTATATACGGCAATAAAAGATGCAAATCCGAAGCCCAGGGCTGACAACTCCTCCTCGCTCTCTATAACCTCGGGCCCATGCTTGAGATGAAAGGCAGATACTGGCCGCCAATATACGAAGCTTTGCGAGAGCGTAAACAGACTGCGGTTGATTCCCCCATGTGTTGCAGGGTCCCGAGGGAAGGCCTTTCCGAGGCGTACGAGCACGTCGAACGCCCCGTGGGCAATAGACACTTCGTATATGCGGTAACTCGTCGCGTATGTCCACATCTGTTCAAGGTAGGAGCACGCGCTCTTCACTACCGGCCATGCTTCCAGCTCGATGTTACGTTCTATATCGCGGAGGAGAGCTTTGACGACGTCGCTAGGCGGGGAGTATGGGGTTTTGTAAACGTCGCTGAGGAAGCTGTAGGCAAGCGTGTACAGTTGTTCCGACATGTCCGCGGAGTCGGCGCCTTCGCAGATCATCCCTGCGTACCACATAACCGTCCGGTGCATACGACGAGGATTACACTTCGTGATCTTCGTGAGATTATACCCTATGCGCTCGGGTATCAAGGTGCCACGCGGGCACGAGAGGGCGAGGCAGAGCGTGTGCATCCCATGTAGCAACCGCGTCGCTATGACCTTGGGAGGGTCGGGAGTGTAGCGGCGCAGGTTTACCCAGAAGTCAACAATGTAGACGTCCAGGCGCGTGGTCACAAGCCAGTCCGCTAAGTCCTTCTCGTCTGCGCCCACGCGCGGCTGTATCAGGCCGTCAAGGAGGACCGTGAAGACGTACGCAATGTCGAGATAGTACTCTGGGTCCTCCACCTTGTAGACGTTGCCATTCATCGGATGCAGGAACGCGACCCACTCCATAGCCATCGGCACGGCGGAGAAGAGCGACTTCCAGAGAGGCGACGGATACGGGGAGAGCTCGAGGTCGTCTATCTCGCTGCAAAGCAGCCCGTAGTGCTTCAGGCTGGTTCTCGCAGTATTCGTCGCCAGTGGGTCCAGCTTCAATGGTGGCTGGCCGTATTGCCGCTGCGGTGGGCCTTGGTCGAATCCTCGAAAAAGGCGACCACGCGCGAGAGAGGCCTTGAGCTTGGCAAGAGCGACATGCCTCGGTAGAGCGCCAGGGCGTCTCTCTGTTATGTCCACGAACATTCTCAGCGTTTGAGAAAGCTCATCGCCGACCTGCATGGGCATCATGTGGCAGACAGATGGGTGTCCGGGGAGAAACGCAGAGAATCACGTGTGCCCAAATGTTCGAATTAGGCAGGCGGTCGATGTTGAGGCCCGTACAGATTGAGCTCATCGCAGGTCGGTTCTGTAGCGGATCTATCAAGGAAGAGCGGCCTCGGACCAGGTCTCCATTCAGGTAGACCTTAAGAGATGCTGCTGAAGAGGTGCCCACTGGCGAGAGCGCTTTGTAGCTTAGCAAGAGCGAAACGAGGCGAGGGCGCTCCGGAACGCTCCTCTATGATGTACAAAAAGACGTGAAGCATGGGACTGAGCTCGGTCGCGTGCGTTGGAGGCATTGCGCGCAGGTGGATACTGCAAGTCAGAGACAAGACTTAGAGTTGTGGCGCAGCGACCCCTCCTCCACGTGAGCTTCGGCATTTGCCGGTCGTGCATCCAGCATCAAAAAATATGATTCCTTTTTCTTATCCTTTTCCCATACCATTTGTCGAGCTCCTGTATCGGAGGCTTCGGTTTCTTCTCGTCCTCTCAAAGTACGGCTTCCTCTTGACTAGATACTCTACGCGATCTGAAGCTGCTCAACCACAGGATCAATGTCTTCCAAGAGCGACAATGATTCGCTCTTCGGATCGCCACCATCCTCGCCGCGATCGCCTTCGCCCGGCCTCGCCCTCCCCAGTGCGCACAACATCGTGAGGATACCCGGCGCGCCAGAGGACGCCAATGATGAAAATGTGGGGACCATTGCACTTCCCGGTTCCCATAACTTTTCTGAACTTCCCGCTGCCCCATTAGCCTTGTCGTTGAGCCACGCTCCTCGGCCTCCGGCGCAAGATCATGGGCGGGACACCGCGGCGACGTCTGCCAAACCGACTGCGCAGCAAGAACGAGCGCGGCGGCCTGAGGCCCCTGCGCCTCCCGCACGCGGTGGCGCGAAACGCGCGCGCCGTGCCGCGTCACCAGGACCTAGCCGTCCAAAGACGACGACCACGACTACGACGAGAAAGCGCAAGAGGCCGCAAAGCCCCGGCTCTTCAGTACCCGCCATAGCCCTCGGCGACGCTCCCTCCCGCCCTATCGTCGTCGAAGACCATCACCATCTCGATCCCCGATTACCCGTACCCACTACCGCAGAGATCGTCCAGACGCTCATGAACACGAAGGAGGTCCTTCCGCTTCTCCTCCGAACCCTTCTCCTCGTCGCCCGATCGCCACACCTCCCCACAGCCACCACTTCCCCCTCTGGCTCCGGGACCCCTTCCGATCGTCCCCGCCGTCGCCGCATCGGCCCATCCCTGAAGGACGCACCCCCGCCCCCTCCCCCCAAAGACCCGTCGAACAAAGGGAAACGCAAGCTTACCAAGGTCCCCGCCGGCGCGCAGGACTGGGACGTTCCCTTTCCCTTCCAAGAAGGCGAGGGCCCGGAAGACTATCAGCAGAAGTGGGAGAAGCAGCGCACGCGCAGGCTCATCGGACAGCTCATCAACCTCATCAAGGCGGCGGCCAAAAAGACCGCGGTGCGCAAGTACAAGCAGATGAAGCTGGACGGGACGCTGCCTCCCGAGAACGAGGAGCCTCCACGCCCGCCAAAACGTCCGCGGAAAACGCGGAAGACAGCACGTGACCCCACTTCAGAGCCTTCAGCGACTCCCTTGTCTGAAGCTCATACGCCGCTGCCCGCCGTCGCCGCCACTCTCAACGCCAACAGCTCTGCCCTCGACACAAGTGGCCCCCTTGACCAGCTCCTGACCTCACTGCTCTCACATGGTGGCTCCGGCGTGAACGCGGGCGTGTTCGGTGCGGACGGGCTCTTCGAGACGCCCTCTGGTACACCCGCGCCCACCGAGTGCGACGACTTCACGTCGCTGATCCAGTCGACGTTCCCCTCCGACGGCTTCGACTACAACGCGCTATGGTTGAACGCGGGCATGTCAGTCGATGCGAACGGCATACCCCTCGATTCGAATGGGATGCCGATGAATATGAACGGGGATGTGGGCTTGAACTTGGGCTCGGGCGTGGACACGTCCGCAGGTATAGATGCGGGTGCGCCCATGCCGGAGATGAGCTTTGAGGAGCTGACCGCGCTCTTCGCGTCGGATGAGAGCTGCGGGCTGGGATTGGATGGGCTCGGAATGGATCCCGTCAGCGTGAACCACGTCGGCATGGATGGGATGGGCATGAACGGGGTGGGCATGGTGGGCGGGGTCGGACTAGGGCAGAGCGTGCCTGCGCAGGACTTTACCTTCCCTCTCGATCCGGCGCTGATGGACATGGGGCAGGCGCAGGCGGCGGGAATCGGAGACACCGCGAAGAGCTTCGGAGACGGCGTCGCGGGTGTGGGCTTCGGCGACGGTGCTGCGGGTGCGGGCTCGTCCTTCCTGATGACGCCCTCGCCCACCGACTTGCCCTCTATGTCGATGTCTGCGAGCGCGAGCTCGGCGGGCGATGGGCCATATACGCCGCTCCTGGATCAGGAGCAGCTGAGTCGGCGTCCATCAGACGCGTTCTCTGTTGCATCACGCGGGCTCGGCGGCACCTTCTCGGACACCTTGCATTCGGCGGCGCATACTCCGACACCAGGGCTTGCATCAGTACCGGGCATTGAGCCGGACGCTGGCGCGGCTACAGGTAATCCATCGTCTGAGGAGCCGGCCACCCTTCAAGATGGTTTGTCCTTTCTCTTGTACAGTCTTTTAAACCATGGCGCTCAAGTAGCCACAGGCAATCCCTCTCAAGTGGGCACAGGCCTACCGTCTTACGTGGGCTCGGAGCCATCTGGTGATGGCAACGCGGCGAACGTGGCATCCCCTAGGAATACGGAGACGGTCGACCCAGGTGCGTTGCTCCGGATGTTCAACACGATGTTGGAGACTTATGCGCCCATGGTAGCGCGTCAGAATGTGTTTCCGGCGGCGGGGAAGGCGCTGTCGGGCGATGGAATGCATACGACTTTGGTGGGACTGGACACGAATATGGACGTCGATTGGGTCGCAGCAGGTGCGTTGCTCCAGCGTGATATTTGGGAAACGTCCAGGACTGACTCGGGATTGTTTCTAGGGCAAGGCACATCCCTTTCGACGTTGCAGTCATCGCAGCCGTGGCAAGACTCGTCGACGCATCCCGTCCCATTTGATCAAGCTGCTCACCCGCCACAAACTTTACCCTCGTCAGTGATCAATGTACCTACGTCTGCGACACCTGCACCCCCACCTCCAACGGGAATACGGCACACTGTCAACACCACATCCTCCCAGCCGAGTGCAGCGACGGCGCGCGCTCAAGATGCATCGTCATCTCAAGCAGCCTCATCATCATCCTCGACCGCCGAGCCCGCCAATAGACTTCCTTCATCCTCCTCACCCGCCAGTACACTTCTCGCACCACCCACACCTTGGACTCCTGCTCCGCCCACCCCGTGGACGTTCGCCGTCGACAAGTGGGTACCGCCGCCGATGTCGCCGCGTCCGCCGTCGCAGCGGGCGAAGGGCAAGCAGAGGGCGCTCGCTCCGGTGGGGAGTAGTGTCGCGCCTACGCGGAACGACATCGAGCCTGCAGGCTCGAATGCGTCGGATGCTGGTTCGACCGCGACCGCGGCCGCGGTGCCGAATGCTGCGACTGCGAGGGCCAAGGGTCCCGCGCCAGCGGGTACCAACACCTCATCCACAGGCCCGCTCCGCATGCCCGCCACCGCGGCGGAGAAAGCGCGCGTCCTGCAGCAGGCGCGCGAGCGCAAGGCGGAGCTCGAGGGCGCGATCGAGCGGGCGAAAGTCGAGCTGTGGGAGCTGTCGATCGAGGGGGACGTGCTGCATAGAGTGCGCAAGAAGATGATGAGGGCGGGGACCGAGGAGGCGGAGGCGGAATGAGAATACGGAAGGTGAGGGATCATCGAGGGAGTGGGGCTCGCGTGTTGTTGTCGGTGCTTCGCTGTAATGCGGGGAGTACGACATGTTGCGCAGGGTGCATTGCAAGGACCGAATACCCATGCTATGATTTGGTTCAATAAGTGCGTTTTGCTATAGTACATGCACGTCGATATTCGATGTGCAGCTGAATGAGTTCAAGGCTATATACACCGACACCTTCGGCTGCATCGGGAGAAGAGTCAGAGGGACATTGCGCGTCTCAGGCGCATGTTGTGCGCCTTTCCCGTGCCCGTGCGATGAGCTTTCCGGAAGGCTGAGGCGAGTTGCGACGCCACGTGGCTCAACCCTCCCTCCAGCGATTGCCACACGATGCACATCTGAAGATGATAAGTGCCCCTGAGCAGACGAAGGTGAACTCTGCATACCTGTAGACTGCGAAGAGCACGCAAGCGAATGTATGTTAGTCAACATCAAGACGCATCGGAAGCGAGAAGGGCTGACACGTCGTCATTGGCTCGTCTGCGGAGCGGATCTGGAGTTGGTAGAAGTATGCACGATCGTGACTGCAAGCTTCGCATTGTGCTGTCAAAGGGAGAAGATATGATGAATGTCCAGAGCAATGTGCAGGAAGGACTCAAGTTTGCCTACCCATGGTCGACTGAGCGTGCTTCCATTGCTCGTCACCACCGAAGACATCGTCAATCTCCTTCCGCTTCATTCGTGTTCGGGTAGTCATCTGGGACAGCGCATTAGTGGGACCATGCTTTGACATACGGCGAGTTGGGTACACGATGAATGAGAAGGACGAACCTGCTTTGTTATAGGGAATTCATATGGACAGGTATTACATGACCACTTGTTGAGCCCCGTATCCGAGGATATGACAAGGAGATTGGCGCAGGTCGGGCAGAATAACATATCGGATATTCGAAGGATATGGTCAGGAAAAAGAACAATGCCTTCCTGATTGGGATGGGTCAGGATCGGCGGCAGGTGCCGAGCCCCAGAACGCCCACGCTTGTCTCAAACTTCCACTGTCCCTCTACGCGCAATGCCTCCTACACACGCAACGGAGCTCAGGCGCATGCTTCAGGTCTTCCTAGACATTACGGAAGAGCGCTCAGGAGCGCTCTCACCTCGCGCTGCCCTCGCTAAGCTCAAGAGCGCTCTCGCTCGCGGGCACCTATTCAGCGGCTTCTCTCAAGGTCCACCCGAATGGCAACCTGGCCTTAGGCCACTTAGGCTTGACAGGTCTACTACAGAACCTGCTTGCGATGAGCTAAACCTGTACGGACTGCTGTGCGCCGAGGTCGGCGCCGTCAAGGAGTACAGTTCCACATCGCTTCTCTGGAACTCTCTCTACGCTGTCCAGCCCGTCATCCTCCAATGGATAGAATTCTTCCATCCCATGAACAGAAACATTCGACTCAAGGATGACGCAGAGTACTCCTATGGGGTCGGGGTTACCCTCATATCCCTCTTCGGCGGCCTTATTTACCCGCGCCTCGTTATGGAGACCCAGCAGCTTGCTAGCTGGATCATCGGTCATCGACTGGACGTATATATAACCGACTTCTGGGTTAACCTCCCTCGGTACGTTGTGGACCCGTCGGGTGGCACAGCCGCGAGAGCGATGGAGTGGATGTATACCCTCTTTCGCTGCCTGCGAGGCGCGCGGATGCCTGCGCGCATAGGCGAACTCCTTCTCGAGCGCACTAGCGAGAATCCACGCCGTCTGTGCCGTAGTATCGCATACTACGCGGAGGTCATACCTGTAAAGGAGTATGCCACATTGACGGACAACCTCTGGGAACTAGCCTGCCATCTCATCTCCGAAGCCCCCGAGCTCGTTCCTTCTACGGTGTCAGATACAGCAATCGTCAGGCTAGTAGTCACCCTTCCGCTCGTGGAGCGGTCTTGATTTTTGTTTAGTTGGAGCGTGTACAAACAAACGAAGTCAGCGCTCGGCAGGCGGGGCTCCTGGGCTTCTGGACTTTCTTCGTAGCGGGAGGGGCCCTGATCCCACGCTTCCACCTTCTTGTAGCCTCCGACAGCAGTAGGAGGACGAGCAGAAGAGAGAGCTAACTACGGCTCACCATTCATGTCTCCGCCGTGCGCTATTAGCTCTGTTTGTACGTGCTCCAACTAAACAAAAATCACCGCTGCTCCACAAGCAGGGAGGTGACTACGAGCCTGACGATCGCTGTAATGTCATCAGGCGCCTTGTCTCTGCAATCAAATACGCCGCCGACTTCAACGCATGGACGATTGCCATGGGTTCGGGCTTCTATCTCCAAAACCTTTGGATACGCACTTCGAGCCTCCGCGCTTTGGAGATCTCCCTCCGGGCCGGTGTGTTCGAAATCCTGGTCGACCTCAGCAGGAAACTCCCGGCCTTCGAGCGCGCGCTGCACGAGAATCTCGGTATGATACTATCAACCATCTATCGCAACTTAGTCTTCTGGCGCCCGCTGCAAGCTTTTCACGATTTGAATGGCCGGATGGTACACGAAGAAAGCGCCACTTTGTCCAGGTTGAGCCCGATGCTTGCAACGCTTGTCGCGTGTCACAAAGATAGATATTTTCTGCTCCAAATCACACGGCAGCAGCGGCGGGAGGCCAGACAGCATTGCCAAGTATGTTGCCGGAACAAGGTAAGATCTAGTCGACAACGCATCGATGACTCTCGCCTAATCAAACATCACAGAGCGGTGAAGGACGCTGCTGCAGAGACACGCGTACGACTAGAGTCATGCGATGCAGCGGGTGCTTCAACGCTTTTTACTGCTCCACCGCGTGTCAGCGAGCGCACTGGCACCAAGGTCACAATATAGAATGCCGTCCCTTTCCAGGTGCGTTCGATTGTCGGACTCGGCACGCTCAGTCATGACGCCTAAACGCAGGTAGAGCAAGCGCACGCGACAAAACATATATCCAAAACATATGCATCGCCTATATCGATGTGAATGCGGCCAATATTGGAAACGAGGTCCGGGAGCTCGACGTAACTCGTTCCCATCACGTGTATATTGATGTCGTACTCACTGGCGCTCGCCTTGAACATCGCGTTGTCATTGGCAGCGCATGCAACACGGGTCAGCGCCATGCGACCGTCATCGGCGAGTGGGAGGATGGGATGAATAAAATACGTGAGATTGTAGCCTACACAGCCATTGAACACCTCGGATAATCGGAGTGACTGGCAGCCTACATTATAGCTACTTATCATTGTGTCACTTTAGTAGGGGCTTGAGGTACTTGTATTGGTGGTGGCTGCATAAGAAAGGCAGCAACATCGAGCGGCGAAGGCTCGATTTAGGAGATAACAATACCTGCCTAATGCGGACATTTGAGCACACGTGGTTCGCTGCGTTTCTTCCTGGACAGCCATCTGTTCGCCACATCATGCCCATGCAGGTCGGCGATGAGCTTACTCGAATTGAGGATGTTTGCGGATGTCACAGAGAGACGCCCTCGCGCCCTACCCAGGCATGTCGCTCTTGCCAAGCTCAAGGCCTCTCTCGCTCGTGGACGCCTTTTCCGAGAATTCAACCACGCAGCCGCAAAACGGCCATGCTGGACTCACTGGCAACAGATACTACCAGCCTGAAGCACTACGGGCTGCTTTGCAGCAGAATAGACGACCTCGAGCTCTCCCCATATCTGTCGCCTCCCTGGAAGTCCCTCTACTCCGCCGTGCCAATTGATATGGAGTGGGCCGCGTTTCTGCATCCGATGAATGCAAGGTAAAGGACCCAGACTTTGCCTCGACATTGCGTTCGTCTGCAAGTCGCGCACGCGGCACCTCATACGACTCGGGGGCGAGCGCCAATCTGGTGGGCGCAACATGGCGTGGTTCATACGCTGTGGCAAAAAGACTCACGGAGGTTGGCAGCGTACGGATGACATCGCTGCGTAAGGACGGGCCGTCGATTCAAGAGGGTCGGCGATCGCAGTGAAGACATCGGAGCTGGTCTTGATCAACAACCGGGAGCATACTCAGGCTCAATTTTCGGCATAACAATGATTACACGTATAATAGTATGCTGTACTATCAGCCCCATCACCTACTAGGCTTACCTCAAGAGTGCGCATGGTTTATGTTTGTGTTGACCCGGGTACGTTGCCAAGAAGGTGGAGAAGGTGTTCGAGCACCGCATCAGCGCTGTGACCATTCATGCCGGGCATATATATACACGTGCTTTGCCACAACTCTCTCTCCCTCTCCTACTTTCACCACCTTCAGCATTTCGATCGATCATCATGCCTATCCCTTCCATAGCCGAGGACGAGCTCCTGCACGTCGTGGGTCAGCTCTTGTTTATCAAGAATGAACATCCGGACGCTATCTCGAAGCCTGCAGCTCTTGCCCTGCTCAAGAAATCTCTCGCGCGCGGACGCTTGTTTCGAAGCTTCGACCAAGGCCCGCCGCAGCGCCTACACGGCCAACCGCCCTTGAAGCTTGGTGCTGAAGCCACTGCAAATGCGCGGTGTAGACTCAAGCTTTACTCGCTCCTCTGCACCTCGGTCGCCAACCTCGGGCTCTCTAAGTACCCCTCGCATCTCTGGGACTCCCTCTACTCCGCCGTGCCCGTGGCATTGGAGTGGATATACTTCCTGCACCCTATGAACAACAACATTCGGAAGATCGAGGACCCAGAGTATAACACCGACGTGGCTTCGGTCTTCTTGAACCTTCTCGATGGCATCGTGCGGCCGCGTATCATGAAGTTGTCGGACAAGGGGCTGGCGGACTGGTTCAAGGCTACGCACCTCGATGTGCTCATCGTCGACTATTTCGTCAACCTCCACCGATACATCCCGGACCCCAGCCGAGAGACGGTGGACGACACGCTTTGCTGGATGTTCCTCCTCTGCTCGAAAGCAGCGCCCAACGGGGAACTTGCCTTCGATGTGCCACCGCGCGTGCAAGAGATCGTGGAAAGCTCCGGCTACAGCTCTCGTCGCATCCATCGGGCAATCTTCTGGTTTATGAAGCTGGTTCGCGAACAAAACTGGGACTATGAGGAGTCCGCGCACAGGCTGTTCTTCCTCGCCTACACCCTCGTTTCTGAGATCCCTGCCCTGCTGCCGGTGTCGGATGTCGTCGTCGCAAACGCCATCGCCGAGATAAAGCACGCTGCTGACTCCAAGGCCTATATTGTGGCCGAAGGCGGGTTCAAGTTCATGTACCAGTTATGGGATTATGCATCGAGCTATCGCGTCTTCGAAGCGTCAATCTCGGGCGGAGTCTTCGATCTCCTCGTGCATCTGGCGAAGCATCTTCCGGTGATACCGCGCACAGATGGCCTACGCCTGCTCGTGCGCGGATTTCTGCAGATACTATCCCAGAGCTTCATGTATTGGAGACCGCTGTCAGCATTTCATCTCAAGCATGGTCCTGCCATCGTGGAAACCGCGGCTGAACTCAACGCTTTGGGCCCCCATTTCGTCGAGTTCATTACCACCTACCAAGAGCGGTCTATATTCCTCGAAGAGACAAGAGCGAAGCGTCTGCAATCGCGCAATCACTGTGCGGCTTGCTGTGTGGATAAGGTCAGGGTCTTTTCACTGCGTCGTCGTCGCATCACTGACTGGGCATTACAGGGTGGTGAAGGAAAATGCTGCCAAAGCCCAGAGGCGATCAAGCTCCTGCGGTGCGAGCAATGCCATGATGTGTCTTATTGCTCAGTAGAGTGTCAAAAGTCCCATTGGCGCGATACCCACCGAATTGATTGCGAGCCTTTAACAGGTGAGACTCACTCTAGGCCGCAGTCTACCATCCCTCCATCCATACTGACAACCTTTCAAGGCTGGTGTACTGCCCGCGACAAGAGCTTGATCGTAAGCATAACCGTGGCTTACCTTTTTACCAATGCGCGAGCGTTTCGCGCCGAGTTCGCAAGGATAGATCCTGACCGTCGGTATCAATGCTTCGCCTACCTCTTCTTCGAAGCGCCACGGGCTCGGCTCATCACCCAACTCGTCCGGGAATGCGAACCCGAAGAACCTTGTACGTTTACCGTCTGGGGAGTCCTGGATCAAGGGCAGGAAAAGAGTGCAGTAAATGTTGCCACATTTAACAGAGAGGATCTAGACGAGGATGGATGGCTAACGACGAGACAGCCACCGGCCGCACGGCCAAACTAAGATCTGTGTTGTTACCCAGATTCATGTACCATAACTAATGCAATAATGCAATCAGCTGAGATCGGTTAGCTCAGTCTTCCGACGTCGTCAACAATCGCATGAAATGTGTCATAAAGTAACGTAGCCATAACCCTCGTCAGAAACACAGTCTACCAGTACATAGTGTATATAACGCGCTATCGCAAACAGGCCAACTCCACCTTCTTCAACAAGCCCTTCAATGTGTTCCCCGCGCGGTTGCAATTACGCTGCAACCACTCTTCCATCTCCTCGCGGATGGCACCAATTTCGTCGCACAGCGGCAGCTCCCCATCCTCGCGGACCATGCGCGGATTGAGCAGCACGTCGAAGAGCTGGTTCCACATCTCGCCCTGCCAGTATCGCTTCAGCGGCGTCGCGATCCGCCGCCTTTCCTCGCCATCCACCTCCGCCGTAGTCACCGCGTCGGGCGAGATGTACTTGCCGAACAGCATGCAATACGCGATGCCCGCCAGCCCGAAGTAGTCCGTCTCGTACGTCCACGGACGCCCTTCGCGGATCTCTGGGCAGTCGCACTCCTTGACCTCCCAGTCCGCGAGGAAGCGCTGGCTTCGCGGGAAGAGCCGCGTATCGACCGCGCGCCCGAAGTCCGCAAGCTTGATACCCTTGCACGCCCAGCCGCCTGCGCCGGAAGGCGAGTACGCGCCATCCCACTTCGACGCGCCGCCGGGCACGTCCTCCATGCGCACGAGGACGTTGTCAATCTTGAGATCCCCATGGATGAAGCCCGCGCGGTGCATGCCCTCGAGGAGACGCAGGAGCTCGGTGGTGAAGAAGATGACCAGAAGTTCGTCGAGCATGCCTCCTTGCTGTGAGAAGCCGGCGTTGGCGGCCTTGTTGACGACGGACAAGAGGGTGCCGTGAGGTGCGTACTCCAGCACAAGGAAGCTTTCATCGCGGTATGCGAACAGAGCGTGAGGGAGGACGATCGATGGACGAAGCGGCACAGGCAGGGTCTGATGTAAGCGGCGTAGAACGTGGTACTCCCAGAGGTTGCGTGGCCGCACGACCTTGAGAGCAACCACTGATGCTTCATCGTCGTCCATGTCCAAATCTTCATCCTCATCCTCATCCTCATCGTCCCCTCGCATCCCACGATCCTCCGCCTTGAAAACCGCGCCAAACGCGCCCTCGCCAATCTTCTCCACGATCGAGAACCGCTGACCTGCGAGGCAGACCGGGAAGCGCGCGCCAACATCGAGCACACCCGCCCCGCCGGGGTTCCCACTCGTCTTCCGCGACTTCTTGGCGAATTTCTGCAGCTCGTCGAGGTTGCGCCCATGCTCGCCCGCGAGGTCGTGGAACTGGTCGTCCGACGGGATGAGGGAGAGCAAGGAGGTGACGACCTCCGGATCGAAGGGATTGCACGGGTTGGGGAAGTTGACGCGGAGCGAGTCGGCCAGGCTCAGCGTGCCGGTCTTCTCTTGGATGTGATGCATATCCTCATCCTGCTCTTGTTCCTCGCGCGTGCGCTCGTCTTCCTCCTCTCCCTCGTCCTCCTCGCCGATGACCTCGTCCGCGAGCTCGCGGAAGTCGTAATCCTCGTCGTCGTCCTCGGGAACATGCGCGAGACGATTCCTGGACGGCGTCCCATCGAAGGTCGAGCGCGTGAACTCGAGCGTGCGCTCGGCAATGGGCGTCATGATAGTGACGGGACCACACCGGCTGTACGGCACCGGTTGGTGGTTGGCGTCGTACTCGCTGTACCCGTCCTCAGGCAGCGGCATTTCCCTCGGCGGAGGCGTCGAGTACTCTTGATCAGGGTCGACAGCGAGCTCCTCCTCGTTGTCGTCGTACTCGAAGTCCCCGCTGTAGTCGTCCGGCAGATGCTCGTTGACCTCATCTTCAGCGTGCCTACTGAGATCGGGTTCCTGTGATTGCTCCTCCTCGACCTCCTGCTGCTCCTCTTCATCGCTCTCGATCTCCACGACCTTCGGTGCAGGAGGCGCCTCCTCCGGCTCGGGATCGCGGAAGATGCTGAACGCAGCCTTCGGTTTCTCCCCAACAGGCTTCGGCTTGAAGACAACCTCCTCCTTCGGGGTAAATGCATTCTCGCTCCTTGGAGTATATGCGTTCTCGCTCTTGGACGCCGACCCAAAGGAGTTCTCGCTCTTGCTCGCCGGCGTGAAGGCATTCTCCACCCTCGGCGCAAAGCCGTTCTCCGTCCGCGGCGTGAACGCATTCTCCATCTTCGGCGTGAAAGCATTCTCCCCCCTCACCCCTGCCGCCCCCTGCCTCGGCGTAAACGCATTCTCTGCCTTCGCCTGCTCCACCAGCCGCGACCTCGGTGCCACCCCGCTCTCCTTCGGCGTGAACACCGGCTGCCGCGAGAACACCGACTGCTGCGAGAACACCGGCGCGCGCTGCTGCGACTGCGACTGCGCGTCCTCGCTCGCGCTCTGCTCCTGGTACGACCTCGCCCGCTCGTGCGTCGGGCCACCCATCTTCGGGCGCTGCTGCGATGGCAGGCCGTGGTCGTCGGTGAAGGCCTCGCGGAGGGGCGCGAGCGCGGGCTTGGCGCCAGCGGGGGTGAAGACGGGCTTCGTGAGCGCGTCGGAGGACCTGGTGAGTGCGTCCGATGACTTGGTGAGCGCGTCGGGCTTGGTAGACGCATCGGCGTCGCCGGCGATAGCCTTGGTCTTGAGGACGGACTTCTGGGGCGCGAAGGGGTTGTGGTCGGTGGAGGTATCCTTGATGCCGAGCGCGGCGCGGGGCGCGTTTTCGGGGTCGACGAAAGGCATGAGCTAGGAAGCGAGATTAGACGGGAAAGTGGATATATGCGTGTAAATCTACCTTGCTGCGCTTCTTCTGGCTTTGTGGGGCAGGTTCGTTGTCCACGAAAGGCCGGAAGGCTACGAGACATTTGTCAGGCGATATGAACTCTACGGAAGAAAGAGTGCTCACCTGATGATTTGGACGCAGAGTTATCGACAAAGGGTTGGAAAGCTACAGTTCGATAAGCACAAATCAATCTCGGTGAGTGGAAGTAACATACGCGCGGCAAGTTTGGGTTGATTGTCAGCTATAACAAGAGTTAGCTGTCCGTCAGCATGATATGCTGACAACTTACCGGGAGAGTTGGATCTAGGGGTGGGTTGCGCATCGACAAAGGGTTTGAACGCTGAAGCTGTGCGAATAAGCATCATGAGCGAGCGACAGACCGCGAAGCGTACCTTGTCCAGGTCGGAAGGAAGGAGGTATCTCTTCGGGTAATGGTTGCAGCTCTGACCCAACGTCAGTCAGATGAGTTGTACGGAATCTGGACACCAACGAACCTGCGATCCTCTTCTCAAACTGTATTGACGGAGTGATATCGACCTTCATCAGAGGCGCGTGCTTCCCACCCGCGACCTGCGCATGCCGCATCGTCCGCTCGGGCGAGTTGTACATGCCAAACACGTCCGCGAGCGCCTCCTTCGTGTTGATCGTCATCGTCGGCTCGGGCCCGCCACCCATGATGCTCTTCCGCTTGAGCGTGCGCGTAGTGTGCATCCCGGTGCTCTCGGAGGTGGAGGGCATGTTGCCTGGCGCGAGCCGGCTTTCCGACGCGGGTGGCGGGTTCCATCTCTTGTCGAGCAGGCCCATGGATCGGGCGCGAGCTTCCGCGATGTTGAACTCGCCTCCGTCATCGGTCCAAAGTAGGGCAAAATTGAACATGAATTTCTCTGGACGCTTGCCAGGCGGATTTGGCTCGAGCATGACTGCATAGCGTTGCGCGGCGGTCGATCGTACGGCGACAGTACTGGAGGATGAAGAGGCCGATGCGGGTGCGGGTGCAGGTGCTCTAGGAGGAGGGGCTGAGGATGAGGAAGGCGCGGTCGAGGAGGATGATTTTCGTGCTGATCGGCCAGTACGTCTTCGGAACTCCTTGTACTGAGTCCTGAGCCAGTCTAGCGGTCTCGCCTGGCGCTTGATGCCTTTACGGTACAGAGTCTCTGCGTCATCAAGTCTGCGTGCACGGTCAGTAAAGTCGCCGGGTCACTTTGACGGAGGACGCACCTTCCGTCCTGCTCGTACAGCACTGCCGCCTCTTGATATACAGGGGAGAACACGGTCCCTACCCCGTGCGACATCATCCTCTCGTACGTCGTAATCGCTTCGGCTCTGGACTGCAGCCTCGCATAACTTCTCCAAAACTTGACATATCGCATGTCGACCTTCGCGATATCATCGTTCTTGAACTTTTCTGTCGCCTCCGCCAGAATCTCCTTCAGGCCCGAGTTCGCATCACTCTCGTTATAGTTTGAAGTCGTCCATTTCACGAAGTCGTCGTAGACGCCGATGGGGTCGAGGGCGCCATCGGGCGAGGCTAGCCCCTCCCTGAGTTTCGCAAGTGCCGCGTTCCGAGCTTCGGGGCCAGGGCTCATGTCTTGCGAACGCGCGTCGTCGTCGTTGTGGCCGTCGAGGTCAAGCTTGCACGGTCCAGCCGGATCAACGGCGCGGCGCGCGCTCGTCACGACAATCACATGACCGTATAGGTGACAGCGTGACGGCGGAATATTGGACTTGTCCTCCCCCATCATGGCGAATACGACAGTTCGCGATGCGAAGCAGATTCATGGCCAGAATCCTCAGGTATGCATCGATATAGCTCTACATGAGCATTCCTGATGAACGCAGTTCCTTGTAGAAACCGTCATCCGTAACCGCATATGGGAGTCGAGCTACTGGAAGGAGCACTGCTTTGCGCTGACCGGTGCGTCCCCTTCAAGTATCCGTCGCTAATATCACTTATACTACCTTCAGCCGAGAGTCTCATTGACAAAGCCATCTCCTTGCGTGCGATCGGTGGTGTCTACGGAAACCAGCGTCCTACCGAATTCCTATGCTTGCTCCTGAAGCTCTTGCAAATTCAGCCCGAGAAGGAGATCCTGGTGGAATATTTACAAGCAGATGAATTCAAGTGCGCCTTCTGCTCCTCGGTCTCTTGCTCTCCCTGACGCAGAAGTCAGATATCTGCGAGCCCTGGCAGCAATGTACATCCGCATGACATTCCGCGCTGTCGACGTGTACGAACTACTCGAGCCCTTGCTGAAAGACTATCGCAAAATACGCTACCGTGACATGGGTGCGTCTCCCGTCCCTCTGCCGCATCCGACCAATGACATTCTTCCCAGGCGGTTATCGCCTCACCTTCATCGACGAATTCGTCGACTCCCTCCTTACCGAAGAGCGCGTATGCGACATCATTCTCCCCCGCCTACAAAAGCGCGAGATCCTCGAAGAAAACGGCGAGATTGGGCCGCGGAAGAGCCGGCTGCTCGATGCACTCGAGGGCCGGAGCGACGACGAGCGGGATCGGAGCCACAGTCGAAGTAGGAGCCGGAGCCGGAGCAGGTCGAGTCCAGGAGGCTATAGGAGCAAGGACGGGAGCGTCAGTCCTGACCGCGCGCGCGGGCGGAGTCTCAGCAGGAGCGACAAGACGCCGTCGGAGGCGGGGTCGCGATATGTGTCCCGCAGCCCGTCGCGCTCACGGTCGGGGTCACGCTTCCGGTCGCGCAGTCGTAGCATCTCTCCTGATCGTATGTCTACGTCCTGAATAGCGTGAAATGCGACAGGGTACTCTGACCGTCCTACCTCGTGAGGTAGCCAACCCTTTCGAGCCAAAGGTAGGCACGAGGCTTCATTCTTTTGTTCATAGCTGACATGAGATATAGCTAATCCACGCCCGCCATTGCTTCCTATGTCAGAATCGTCAGGATATGTGTGACTGCGCGAGAGAGTGACGCTACCCTTCGTACGATGTGTATGAATGCCCTACTTTTCGACTTCTTCGGCGGTGGTTCCTCCCGAAGTGGCCTCTACCCCTCTTAGTTGCGAATGGATGCTATCTGTCTCCCCTGGCTCCTCGCTGATTTGTGCGTGACTCTCTATACCCACCGGTGAGCGCCATTCAAGCAACCGGTGAGGCTGATCAAGTAACGCTGCGTCGACGTCCCCTCCAGCAATTGCCAAAGCGCTAGTATCACTAGAGCCGTCTCTTTCGTGTGCGTCGATGACATCCGCACTCCTCTGGCGAGCCGCAGACTCGTCATCATCCGCGATAGAGATCGAGTAGTATGGCAGCTCGCGCAGGCTATTGCCTGGGTCATGTAGGTCACCGAAATGCTTCACAATGAGGTTCCTGATTCTTTCGTCGAGGGCTGTAGCAGAGGCGCGCGCTTCGGCGTATGCATCGGCCAAACTCGAGTCGACTTTAGGTCGCCGTCTGCTTGTCGAGGGTATGTCGCAATAGTGGAAAGGCAGCTGTCGCAGAGTGTCGTCCATACCGAGGAGTTCCAGTAACTGACCGGCTGCCTCGTCGGTATATGCCGCACGGTCCAGTGCATCTGCGGCGGCAAGACTCTGTTGCGACGTCTCCTCCTTGCTCTCTTCGTATAGTTTGGGAGGCACACTAACGACAGTGAGCCAAAGTCGGCTGAAGCGTGTGAAGACCTACATGTATTTCTTCGCTTTCCAGTGCTGGCGCAGGAATGCAAGGAAGGAACCAAGTTCATGATAGATATAGATGCGCCAGAAGGTCTCTTCAGTGGTAGTAAATGGCAGAGAAGACACGAATTCCTTCTTGAGCCGTCCCCACGCCGCCTCCATGGGTAGTGGCTGCATATGTGGCGCAGCAAGCTCTACCCAAGGTGGAGGGCTATTGCGAGGTTCTCCCCTCAGACGGGTAAGAAGGCGGATGATTCCTCCGTTGCGTTGAGAAATAGAACCCGTGCGATCGTTATATCCCGCGCGACAGATATACCCATCAAGCCAAAACAGCCAGCACAGAATATCGACGTCTGCTAGAGAGCTGACGATGGCGGTACGCTGGCAGTTTTCACAGTCATCTCCGCCCTGGTCGCAGGTTGCCGAATGATGATTGAGCACAGTACGGACGCTTGTATCGACATACCAGCGTACCACGGATATCAAGTCGCCGAGATGTGTTTTTGGGGATGGGTCGAATTCGATGGGAAACAAACGATGCAGCGCGTTGAGACCCTTGTGTGCGCGAAACTCGTGGTCCAGGGAATCGGCATCGTGGGACCCAGGCCGCGCCACCAACCGATAGAGCATCGATACAAGTAGTTTGCCCCCACCCGCCTTCGACTCGCCTTCGTACATGAAGGCCTTGGAGTAAGTGCCATCATCGTGCGCGCATATAGACAATGCTATCAGGATGAAGCGAACGAGCAAGCGGCAGAGCTGCGTCCTACGCTGTGCTGTAGCCTGGATGAAAGCCGATGTCGGGGTTGACACCAATCGCGTGATGACCATCTCCATCAACTCGAGCATCGATTTGGTGGGGTACGCGGTGGCTGGCGTGGCATCTTCAGCGAGGGCTCGGAAGACAGTGATGCATATGTCGTACAGCATCGGTGCTCGACGCTTCTCGTGAGCTAGAGTTTTCATAGTCCCATAAAGCTGTTCCAAAACGTCCTGTACCCTGACGCTCAGTTTGTCGCCGTGAGCGTGGTGAGGCTGAGGGGTAGCGTCGTAGTACTGTTTGTAAGAGGAAAGAATATTCAGATATATATGAAGCCGTGCATATAGAGGGCTGGGAGCGTGAAAGATCACCGTGGGCTGCAATGGACTCCCCGAGGCTACGATAGTGATTTTGCGGAGGACGTTGTACAGATGGGGTGCCATCATGTCGTGTACTTCCTGGAACGATAGGAGATGAGGTCGATCCCATAGTCGCTGTAGAACCGACTGATCGTCGTCTGTGACCAAATCGGGACCTATAGCAGCAACCAAGCCGGAAATCGTTCGGTATGCTGAGACCTGGCGCTTCGCGACGTCCGTTGGGTGCATCTTGCCGCTGATATCTCGTAGGTAATGGGCCATCTTGAGCCAGACGACGGGTGGCAAGCCCACATTAGAATCCACGAATTTAAGCACCTGCCCTACGTAGACCAGCATGACATCCTGGCTCGGAGCAGGGGCTTTGCCGAGGTCGTACTGGACAAAAGCCTTTCGTAAGCCGTACAGGAGCGTGATAGCGTTCTGCAAAGTCGGCTTCTCTTCTGGCGCCAGGAGTACGGGGGCGTCCTTGTCGTTGACATCTGTGTCGTTGTCGCGCGCAGATGCCGTCGATATGTCACGCGAGGACGTCACGAGGAGGAGCTGAGCGAGCTGAGCCGCGAAGACGCTTCTTTCATCAGCTGCTGACGGTTGGAACGAAGTGACGCGCGTGCAGTATTCCACCACATCGTCCCGTAGAGGACGGCATTGTTGTACCAGGTTAAGCACCGTCATGGATGCTGGTGTACCTGCGATAGCTTCGGTGATGAGTTCGGGGATAGAGGTGTGCGGGGAGAAGGCATGCAGCCGAATGAGAGAATGCGCAGCGAGGGTGTCGACGTCCCGCTTGACTTGCTTAAGCTGCTCCCTCTTGAGCGAGCGCTTCTCGGATGAGTCCTCCGTAGATTTCGAGAGAGGGTCCAGCTGGCGCAGATGTATGGCAGAGAGGTTGCCGTAGAGCCACTCGCGGAAGAGACAGAGTATGGGGTAGATGTGCTCCGTGAACGGCGTGATATACGCGCAATCGGTCTTGAATATGGGGAGGACGTGGACCACGACGTAGAAGGCCAACGTAACGCCCGAGAGCACCACAATCGTATAGAAAAGGGCGGTGTTCACAGACGCGAAGTACACCGCAAGCCCGGCCCAGAAAAGAAATATCGAGACATGCAGCGTCATGGGCAGCATGCCGACGATGAATGGGATGTGCCATTTCTCAATCGCCATGAAGCGGTACTGCTGTAGCAAGACACGGTCGCGCTGCGTTCCTGGCGTTCTAGAAGCATAATGATGGAGCCACTGTTTGGCCAGCGCAGCGACCAAGGCCGACGCAAGCGATACCGTTAGGCTCGCGAGCCAAAGCCCATTGATGAGCACGTCAACCGTCCTGCCCGTGAACGATTCTGGACCGAAAGACGACGGAGGCACGTCGTAGGGAGATATACCGAGTGCTGCCGCGCGTTGAAGGGCGATGAGCTCCCCCAGCAGATAGGAGTTGATTTTGTTGGAATCCGTAAGACCTTGTGCGGATTGAACGAGAAAGGATGTCACGACAGCTGAGAATAGACCGACCTATGTGAGCGTTAGACAGTGAATGAACCATTCTGTTTTATGACGCACGAATACCAGGAAAACATCGAGATTATCCATCCAACCAGTGACAGTGTCGGCATCAAAGGCGGTGACTTCACGCGCGTACATGTGCCAGACTCGAGCGCTCGGGCCTGCACCTGCGAAAGGGGGATCGGGCCGACGGATCCCATCATCGAAGTAGAGAAATTCTAACGAAAGCAGGGTCAGCCATCTCCTGAACTGCACGGACGAGTTCAAGTGAGCACCACCTCGTGTCTCCGGATCGAAGTGCACACCCGTGTCTTGTATTCCAGCGGGATGACCAGTCGTATCCTTGTGCGTTTCAGATGGAGTTGCTTTCTCCGGCGTGAATTTCTTGCTACCTGTTATGGATAATGAGACTCGAGCTTCAGCTGCGCTGCTACAGCACGAAGCGTAAAGCGACAAGCTTTGGAAATGCTGTAGCAGCGTGAGCATGAGAATGTGCAGGTGTACTTACCGGATGTAGGCTGCTTGAATGGGCGCCCTGACTTCAACATGCCGCGCTTCGTCTCGCCGACCGCGCAGGATGAGCGTCAATGATCAGCAGTGGGATCTCCAGAGAGCATTTTCTAGGCTTACTTGTCGTTTTCACACGTCGGCGAATTCTCAGGGCCGTTGCGTGCACAGTGTCAGTCCAGATCATTGTTCCGGACGTGCTGTATACTTGCTAGGATGGAAACCCTAGTATGCTGATTTTGCATTTGAATAGGAGGCCTAGGAGCGCTGGCGGAACTGTGTCAGGACACCGCTTGAGGACGGCCTGACGAACGTACGTATACTTGCACTGCGTTTGAGAGCAGGAGCAAGTATACGTGAATGTTACCGTAGGCGAGAAGCTGATGGATTCACGAGGGCGCGCTCATCGTTGCTAGCGGTCTCAAATGCTGCCATTATGAACGTGATATTCAGTGCCCTATCCGCACGCGTGATACAATATGCTGCGATCCTTACGATCCCCCGACATGTTGACCACCTAGAGACATTCGATTGTCAGCTTCACCAGAGGTCACCCTTGATCGTTGACACGGACCATTGATATGCAAGACCGCACCCGTCATGAAATTTGAGTCCCGAGCACTTGCAAGGTAGACTGAGGAGTGTTAAGTTGATGAATTAGGCACTAAAACATACGATAGGCACTCACCATATGTCGGGGCCATCTCAGCAGGCTGAGCACCGCGATTGAGCAGCGGAATCCCAAGCCCAAGCCCCTCCATATCCTCCGCGCCCCGCGAGCCAGCCTGCAACGCCGTAATCACAACCCCCGGCGCGACTGCATTCACCCGGATGCCCTTCGGCGCTAACTGCAGCGCCAGCGATCTTGTGAACGTCACGATCGCGCCCTTCGTCGACGAGTAGTCGATGAGCGACGCGCTACCCTTGTACGCGGTGACAGATGTAGTATTGATGATGGCGGACCCGCGCTTCATGTGCGGGAGCGCGTACTTCGTGGTCGTGATCATCTGGAGGATGTTCGCCTGGAAGGTGTTGTGCACTTCCTTCAGGTCGATGGTGGCGAAGTCGGAGTTGATTCTGGGATGAGGATGCGTTATATCCTAGGCGCCTGGGCGATGGATCGAAAGGGACGTACACTTGTCTTGACGCGTTGTTGACGAGGACGTCGACGCGGCCAAACGCCTTGACGTGCTCGTCGACGACGCGTTTGCAGTCGACCTCGTTGACCAGGTCCACCTTGACGGTTATGACCTTCGCGCCTGACGCCTCGATATCCTTCTTCGCATCCCTCGCGTCCGCCTCCTCCTCGGGTAGGTATGTGATCGTGATCCCTGACGCGCCTTCACGCGCGAAGGCGATCGCAGTCGCGCGTCCGATGCCAGAGTCACCTCCGGTGACGATAATAGCCTTGTTCTTCAGCCTACAAGGAAGGGGACAATCAGTACACGAACGAAGTCGCGGGGGAGCAGTCTACGCACTTTCCCGCACCCTGATATTCGACCAGACGAGGGTTCCCCTCCTCGTCCCATTCTTCAAGACGGCTGTACTCCAGTCCCGCTGAAGCGCTGTCAGAAGAGGTACATCAAGCACAGTCGGAACACGCGCACGCTCGATCTTCTTGTCCAAACCAGGCAAATTCTGTTTCTGCTTCTCCGGGACCGCGACGTCGTATGCAGTGATAGGCTGGTCAGATCCCATTGTAATTCGTGCTATGTTCGCGAGCAAAGATGGGGAAGGATGTACTGAAGATCGTGCCGTAGCAAGCTGCCGCTTATAAGGGGTTCCTCTTCATCGTTGACGACAATGACGCCGGGGTGACGAGAAGGCTTAGGGCGCTGACTCCATGTATGACTGCATCTGTCGCCGTCGTACCGACGCCATGGACATGTTTTACGTTCTCCATCGATTGTTCATTGTGCAGTAGGATATCCGAGACGAGGTTCGGAGGGTCATAGCGGAGCGAGATGATGGAGAAGGACAAGTCAACAAGCCTTGGCAAAAGGATGTCCGAATGGGGACAACAAACGACCAAATATTTGGTCACTCGATCCTCGGATAGGACGAACTATCTTTTGTGGTACCTTCGATGGGGCAAAGCTCGCAGGAATATATAGAGGAGAACACTACGTAGATATGTCCCTGATATCGTTAGCCAGAGCCTTGATTTCCTCCTCAACGACCTTCAACCTCTCCCGCAACTTCCTCACTTTCAGCATCTCCATATTGCGCCGGTCGAGCGTCTCCCGGCGTTCCTCTGATGACACTGACAGGTTTCGCTCGGAATCCATATCTTGAAGAAGCTCTGTTGGATACTTCGCCAGCTGCTCATGAAGGACCCGATACTCCAATCCAACCATGGGCGTGCTCTCCACAGGCCCGAATCGCCGCTCTGGCCCGTCTTCCCATACGCAGTAGATTGAGCAGATACGCGGTCCGGACTCGCACTCGTCCAGATCACCTACCACATGCCCTGACTTATGGCCAACGAGGAGTACGATGATGTCGCAGTGGCGACGGCGGTCAGGATCGCGCATCGAGACCTCCGCGACCACAGCCCTCACGTTGGCGTGCAAGTAGGCCATGGAGACGTGACCAATGAGAGCCATATCTCGCGCGTTCATCCACCCTGGAAAACTGTGTCAGCAGTGCGCCAAACTCCAGAGGTGAGCTGAGCTAACCTGTAGGCGCACGACACACGGTATTGTGTTTACCGCGCCAATCCTTCTTCCTGCAATCCTCAGAGCAATAGAAGGCGTTTTCGCACCTGCCGCAACGCAGCATCCTCGTAGCGCCGGCTCGTTTACAGCAACTGCCATCCTCCTGCTGTACAAACGATTATTCTCGCAGAAAAGGCCAGGTTTTGAAACTGAATCACCTTGTCTGTGCAGCAGCCTTGACAATGCATGCGCATGGCTCGCCGCTGTTGTTGCACGATATCGAGCGAGGGATACCGCTCCTCGTAGGCGAAAGCAAGGTCCTCGAATGCTTCGTTCAGGGTGGTCAATCGCGCTTCGTCCTTCAGCAGCGTTGGTCCATTTGCGACATGAAAAGCCAGAAAAGGCCTCCAATAGTTGAATATTCGCGTGAGTCCGCCAATCATCGCCGTGATCTTGACTTGCAGCTCGTCCTCGGTCTGCGGCACCGCCTCGATCATGCGCACCATGGCATTGAATAAGCCGGCCTTGATGGAAACCTCGTAGATGCGATAGCTCGACGCGAACATCCAGAGGTGCTGCAGATACAAGCAGGCGTCCACCGCGACTTTCCATGCCTTGGCGTCGTTGGCGTACGACATGGCGGCGATGATATCGGCGACTGAGGCATCGGGCACGGAGCGCGGGGCCAGCTCCGCGCAGTCGGTCATCAAGTGGTATGCCAGCTCGTAGAGGTCCTCCGACAGCTCGGACTCCATCGTGCGTACCGCCTGGGCGTAGTACGAGATGGCCCGATAGAGGCGGCGGGGTCGGCCCTTGACGCAGGAGGCGACGATACGCCCCATCTCTGCGCTGATGGATGGAGATTCTGGAAAGCCGCCCGACGACAACGGCAGGCAGAGACAGAACATATACATCCACCTCAGCATCCCGGCGATCATCTCGCCTGGCGGTGCCGGAACGTATCGCGGTAGATGCAGCCAGAGGTCCACGAGGTAGACGTCCAGACGAGTGCTCGAGAGCCAGCTGCGAAGGCTCCGGTCTTCAGCAGTGATGCGTGGGCGTACAAGACCGTCCAGGATCATCCTAAAGAGAAGACCGATGTCGTGGGAGTACGGCACAAAGTCCTCTGCTCGCATGATATTCCTGTTCATGGGGTGCAGAAAGTCCACCCACTGCAGGACGACTGGCACCACCGCGTAGAGGGAGTCCCACAGGCGCGACGGGTATTTCGACAGCCGGAGGGCGTCGATCTCACTGCAGAGCGACACGTATCGCTTTAGCTCTTCCCTGGCCAGCTGGGTGGCAGAAGAGGGCAGTCGCAACGGTGGTTTACCAGGTTGTCGTTGAGGTGGGCCCTGGTCAAAGTTGCGAAAGAGTTGGCCACGAGCGAGGGCAGCTTTAAGTTCCGCCAGCGCTTTACGAGAAGATGGTGCATTTGGTTTCTTTAGAGTGACGGCGAGGAAGGAAGAGAGAACATCCTGAAGCTCGGTCGCTGGCGGCATCTCGATACCTGTCTCACGACCGACCAGGTGAGAGAGCGCGGGAAGACCTGCCAAATGATAGAAATTGGAAATTTCCACTTTGCACCGATATGGCCAGCTGCACTGATCTTCGCACGTACTGCCTGGTCGCTTTACACATGCCGTCTGCATGCCTTCACACACAGCGCAAGCTATCCGCCCACCAAATTTTGTGAAGAAAGCATCGACAACACAACATCGCGCAGAACTGTAGTACTAGCACAACATCGCGAAGGGAGGAACCGGCAGCTAGCTAGCAAGAGAGGTACGTACGTGAGGAAGAGTGGGAGTACGTGGAGCGGAGGAGAGGCGAGAGACGTACGTAGAGGGTGAAGCGTACGCAGGGGCAGCGTGAGATGAGGTGAGAAGACGAAAACGGCAGGATACGAGAGTAGAAACGATCGATAAAAACGACGGGTCGAGCGGGTCACCCCATCCATCCATTACCCCCTCACCCGTCTAAAATCAAGGAAGGTCCTTCCCCCTCTCACTAATCGTAAGCGTGGTCGTAGTCGCGCCCGCCTCATGCATGCCCGCCCATCTGCACGGGTGGCGCAGGGGCGCCCTCGTACCCCTGGTGCGGAACGTTCGGCGGCGGAGGCATCATCATCGGATACGGCACGGCATGGGCAACTAGCGAGGCAGTCAGCGATAGTTTTCAATCGTAGAACAAGCAGCACTCACGCTGCGGGCTCTGGTGGTAGTACGAAGGGTGCGCGTGCGGCGGAATGGGCGTCGCCGGCATCGACTGTCGTGGACCCGCACCATTCGGTGGCTGCGGGTAACCTGGGTGTGGTGGGGGCTGCATATAGCCCTGAGGAGGCGGCATCTGCATACCCGGCGGGTACATAGCGACTGATCCTGCTGTTAGCACCTGAAGTTCAGTAATTGTATGGACTACGAACCATACTGACCGTTGGGCGGCATCCCCGGAGGATACGGCATAGGCTGCATATACGGTCCAGGCATATAAGCCCCCGGGGGACCCGGCGGTGGCATCATCGGCTGCATCATCTACGAACTTCTTAAGCACATCGCTCTCATGTTCGTACTCATTCGCATACCTGTCCCGGATAAGCATATGGCGGGTACGCGTACACGTATCCACGCGCTTGCGCTTGCTGGTTAGCGTCGGGATCCTCGTACGTCGGAGGGGGCATCGGCGGGGGTACCGGCTGCACCATGTGCGGCGACGGCTGGGGTGGCTGCTGCTGTTGTTGCTGCTGCTGCGGCATCGGGAACATGAGCATGAAGCGCTTGCCACTGTACGGCCATGCGGGGGCTACGGCAGTCATACGTCAGCGCGAGCCTATTTCGCCGAGAAGCCGCACTGACCAACTTCGCGCGCATTGTCCATGACCTTCCCGGACTTGAACGGGTTGAAGTCATCCTTAAGGTGAACGGCGGGGAGCTTGCGCAGGGGGCGCGTTCCGAAGAAGGGGTTCGGCTGGGAATGTAGTGTGAGAGCGTGTTCACCACGCTGCAGACCAACGCACTGCTTCTGGCTTCGGCTTCCCGGCGGGCGCGCCGTTGGGCGTAGGGGCGACCGGCGACGGCGATGGCGCCGGCGATCCCTGCGTATGATGCCGTGAGCTTAATCCGTGTGAGATTACGTGCGTCCAAAACATGCCTTGGGCCCGGGCTTGAACGACGACGCGTTCACGTTCAACTTGTTGATCCCGTTCGGGCTCAAGGGGGCCTGCGCACTGCTAGGCGTCGGCTGTTGCGACACGGGACGCGACTTGGGGCCCTTGAACGGCGGGATCGGCTGGATGACCATGGGCACAAGCGGCTTCCCGCTAGCGCTCAGGCGGGGCTTGTCCGAGGGCTTCGCCGCAGTCGTCTTCGTATTCGACGCGCTCGCGGGAGGAGCGGCGAGGGGCCTCTCCTTGGGCGAGACCGTGGTCGACTTGAGCTTGTTGCTCGGGGGAGGTAACACGCTACGAGGCACGCCAGGAGCCGCCGTCTGCGTAGCGGTGGACGACGGGCCTATGCTGCGAGCATTGGCCGCCGCAGCGTCCTTCTGGGCTTTCTCCTTGATAGCCTTCTGCTTCTCCTCATCCTTGGCGAGAATGTTGACGAGATCCTCGGGAATGGGCTTGTTAAGCTGCGCAAGTGTTAACAACCGTTACCAGGACGACGACGTGCTACGACACCTTGAAGCTCTGGCTGAACTTGATCAGCTCAGCCATCTTCTTATCCATCTCGCTCTTGACGATGGCCTGGCGCTTGAGCGTAAGACGCTGCTTCTCGCCCTGCACGAACTCGCGGAAGGCAGCCTCGGCAGCCGGCTATGAACCGTGAGCATGTGTGGGGTATAATCGGCGCCTAGCGCACCTTGTTAGCAGCCGGAGCGGGTGATGCGGGCTGGGCAGCCTTGCCATCGGGCCCGTTGACGGAGACCTTGGGCACCTCGGCCTTGGGGGCGGGTCCATCGCCGGCCTTGCGGGCGCCTGGAGGAACATATGCATTTGGACCGCGAACGACTGCACCGTAGCGGTCCTCCTCGTTCACGCCGCTGTCATCGACGAGATTGCGTTCCTCGTTGATGTGAGGGTTGCTCGAGGCAGTCTGAATATATATTTAGCACCCGATCGAGGCCAAACGGCATCTAACGCACCCCTTGGATCTCATTAGCGATACGCTGGGCCTCACGCTCGCGCTCCTTGAAGTTGGGCCCGCTACGATCCAGCTTCGTAGTGTAGATGTTCTCGTCGAAGTCGGTCTTGACGCCAAACAATTTCTCGTTCGTCGCGAACTGATCCCAGCTCGTGTTGCCGGATGCACCGGGGCCGAAGGTGAGCTCGTCGCCAGAAGGACCGCTGCCGCCGCCGATGCCCCCGCCACTGCCGCCGTCGCTGCTCGGTTGCCATGCTTGCAACTCCCGTTCACGCCCTGGGCCCTTCTTGGCGCTGATGTCCGTGTCTGTGCGGAACGTGTCGGGGGCGCTGGCAACGATCGCGGGTCCCGACGACCACTTATCGATGTTTGTGGATGCAACGAATTGCTGGTCCTTGAGTGCACCGCCCGGGTGGTTGATATCCTTGACGTCCTTAAGAGTGACGCCGGTGGTGTCGCCCTCGCCGCTCGTCGACATGACGACGCCCTCGTAGTGCGCGCCGGTCTTGGTCTGCAGCGTGATCGTCGTGCCCTGAGGGAGAGGGGATGAGTATATGTGGGTGGGCGATGCGCGCGGCGACGCACTATCAGGCCTGTCAACGGGCGCAGGACGCTGTCCTCTGGTTTGGCGCTGCCGTTCGTCGCTGCTGGTGCGTTCGGGTTCGCTGCTGTCGGGGCTGCGCTCGGCGGGCGCGGGGTGCCGCTGGGAGAGAAGGTCGGGGATGCGCGCGCGCCTGTCCACGCGGGTGTCCGTCTGCGGCCCAATCAGTGCCGTTCGTTGCAGGGCAAAGGGGACGCACCTGGCGGGCTCGGGCCCTGGCGCCTTCTTTCCTGGCTTGAGCGGGCGAGCGGTAGTCGCCATGTATGAGATTATCGAGGAAACGGAAAGAAAGCTGGAAAAAGAGAGAGACGGCCTTTGGGTGGTCCAGACACCGCTATCTCAACCGACGAAGGACTATGGAACAAACGCAATGGACTTGAGAAATACGGCGCAATGAGCAGCGCTGAAGAAGGGGTGCCGCGACGGGCAAAATGTGGAGAGGCACGATGGTGAGAGACAACCAACAATCAAATATTTGGCCGACGTCGGGCACGCCCCGTCGCCCTCGAGTCGCCCACATTCCAAGTCTCAACTGCCGGAGAGCTTCACAATTCTGTCTGTATATTTACTAACGTCGCCAAGGTCTACCGCGGTACTGCTCTTCGACTAGGACGTTCACGATTAAATCCGATTTACTACGTAGTCGCCACATCGTCCTCTTCGTACGGGATCGTAGGTACTAGAGTATAGTAGGGGGTGGTCGAAAGGTGTAGATGGGAGAATTGCAAGTGCATTGTTCAGACCACTCGTGCTCAGTACGGGACTTCGAGAGAAGCCATAATTCGCGCGCTCAAGCAGGGCTGTGTATCTCACCGCATCCCAAAAAATGACAGTATATCCATATCTTGTTCCCTTTCATCGCGGACAGATAGGACTCAGTAGTATGCCAATGCAGGTCTAGTTCACAACTTCATGAGACGCGACATGCGAAAATTACTGTCTTGGAGCGAAGACGGACGATGGAGAGCTGATCGACATTATCTTCTCGCTAGTTGCAGATGTCAGTAAGTCAACATTGTCAGACTTATGCGCATTGTTGTCGTGGTTGAGCCGAAGGATGAGAGATCAAGGAGAGATGGTGAAAGTCCAACATCTTGCAAAGTTCAACCTCGTCACGCAGCCCGCCACGTGGAGTGATAAACTTCCTAATCCGTCAATCCCGCCCGGCGAAAATCCTTTCGTTCAGGCGCCCACTGGACATGGCCATGCCAAGTATCGCGCCGTGTGCTGTCGTCCAGGACATACTTTTCCACCATATCTACATAACAACTGTGACGTCTGGCCCAATTTCCCAGGACGACGGAGCTTGAGAAGGTTCTCTTTATTTCTACGCGTCTCCTTCAAGTGCTTCGCTTCTCAAATTGCCTCATTGAAGACGCTCTCGCTCGCGGCTATCACTTTTGCGAGCTTGACAAGGCAAGGATCAACTCGACGGCGACCTGGAAACCCAGCGCTGCCCTTGCCCGTCTCTGTTACTTTGTGCCGAGCGGGCTCAAAAGCAAGCATTGTGTATCGGTACGTGCTATTATATCACGGCGTCGACTTCCCTGGATCAACAAACAGCTGGTAGCGCCTGTGTACACCATATGCGCGGGACTGCCCGTGGCCATGAATGAGGGCATTTCTTGCATCCCACGGAGAGCGACTATATTTTGCCGATAGAATCTGCGTACTCGCACGAGGCCGGCCTCTCTCTTCCTGTCGCTCAAGGTCTCTACTCTTTACCTGCGTACCTATGCGAAAGCTCGCCAGTAAGAGCATCCGCAGCTGGCTGATCGAGCACCAGTCTATCCATGTACCCTACTCAATCGCGTGCCATTACTGGAGCTGGAGTCCGCTCATAAGGCTTCGGCGAGAAGCTGACCAGTGTACTAGATGCAGAGACTGCCTAAGCGTTTCCGGCAGCGTATGAACAATGACAGTTCATATCCTGCGCGCAAAGACCGAAGACGGTGAAGCCAAACCTTGCCAGGAAGGGTGTCCTAGTGGAGATGCATGAGACTTAGGACTTTGATTATAAGAAGGTATACTTAGTTCTCTTCAAGACACTCGACTGTGCCTTTGCGTCCAGAAACCGGAGTCTCTTTAAGTTCCAAAGTTTGTGTTGGTACGTCGGTCCGTCGACGCGCCGGACACATACAGTATGGCCAAAGTAGGACAAATAATCCAAAATAATTGACTCGTAAATTCCGTGAGCCTTCTTGCCTCTTGCCACCACAGTCAGATCCATCGATTGTGTATCAACGTATACTTTTAGCACTCTCATCCGGCTGGCTGGGCGGCTCTTCTGGGAGTCTGAGCAACGAATATCGACTGCTCATGTAGCCGACACCGCTGGTCCTAACACGGGCTTCTCAGGTTTTCTCGCACGCTACACTTCTGTTCTTCCAGCTTTTCCGTCCTATTGACCAATAGTTTGACGAGACCTGACGACGATATCCACCCTTCACCGTCGGCCGCATGCTCTTCGCGGCACCGAGTATGCGGTACAACGGGATCACCCAGAAAGGAAACAATAAGGATGCCCCCGCTCATTTCATCATAACCCCTTCCGTATGATGTGTCCTTGTTCGCTAATTGTCTTCCGTCGTCACCTGCTGATGTGCGCACAGCTTCTGGCGGCAACAGCACGTGAGGAGGCCCATAAAAAGCGGGCGCCCTTGCACTCTTTCCTCCCCACCCCCGCTTGTATCCCGCTATCACATAGCGCGCAACGAGTGAGCACTCACACATACTCCTCTCACCTTCACCATGTCTGTTATGTGGGCGCGGCTCTCTGCGCTCGCATGCGCAACACGCCCGGACCTCCTCGACACGCTTGGTCGGCGCTTATTCGACATCGAGCCTTGTGCTCTGCCCATTGTCTCTCCCGAGGACGAGATCGTCACCGCAACCACCACAACCGTCGCGGCCTCCATCACAGCTGCATTGCCACTACCCCTTCCCGAACCATACTTCTTTGCCACTATCGATACCATGACCTCCTTCTTGTCGTGGCTGTCCCTCCTCACGCTTCTCTTCGGCTTTCTGCTCGTGCGTACTTGCTCAGTGTCCGAGTGAGTCTGTCGTTGCTGACGCAGTACCTATAGGCACTTGGCACGATCGGCTCCCGCGCTCAATTCTCAACTCCTCCACCCCCTCTGTCTCCTCAGCCGACCACCATCACCGGTACGCCGCGCCTACTCATCATTGCCACACGATTGATCAATCATTGTATAGCCGATTCCGAGCCCTCCAATGAGATCAAGTCTTTGCCACATAGCCCCCTCGTTGCCCACGCTCTCCTGAGGCTCGCTCTTGTGTCCCAAATGCACCCTATGGAACCAGTACCAGAGGCCGAATGGCGCCAAGTTCTCTCACACCCTGTCCTAGCCCCTCACACCGAACAACTTCTCCCTCCTGAATACCGGCGCGATGCAAATGGAGGTGCGTAAGGAGGAGCCCTTTGACCGCTCACTTGCTCATGCATTGCACTCAGAACGCATTTTCTTCGGCTGGATAGCTTTCGCTCCGCTTGTACCCGCATCGGCCCTCATGCCATCTGTCGCTCCAGACGCCAGCGCACCTGACGTCGATGAGGGAAAACTCTCCGAATTGCAGCCCGTCACCGACTCAGATGGTAAGCACCTCGTTCCCGTTCATAACGTTGACCTCATCAGTGTTGTCCCAGACGATGAAGGCAACTCCGACGAACACTCCTCGGAGCCCCAAGACGACATGGCGGCCTCCGAAGGCAGCGAAGAAGGTAAATTACCCTGCCAAATGTGCGCGACTCCCAGCTGAAGGCGATACAGAACCGTCTCCCGAGCCCCTCTGCTCTGATGCCGAGAGCGACGACGATGACGAAGAGTCCATCCCCGAACCCACCGATGACTTCTCTTACCTCGACGGGGAGGACGTTTGTGAGTCTGCCGTTCTTTCCCCAGAGTGTGCGATCCTAATAATTCTTAGCTGGCAACAACATGCCAACACTTGATGCTGATCAGTATACGCTCGATAAGTACCCGCCCGAGGGCAAGACGTATCTCTCAGCATGGAACCTCATCTCCAAGGACTCTGATGCCTCCGAGATGCACGCTTCCGGTACGCTCTCAGTTTCCACTTAGTGGGTGAACATGCCTCTGAAGTCCATCTCAGATGATAGCGAGACTGTGTATGACCCGGTTCCCCCTCCCAAGTCGGTTGACGAGGAAAGGAGTGGTGTGTACACGCCTGATGCGCGCATCGACCGTGTTATTGATGCTGTATCTGAAGACCAAGACCGCCTCGACCTCGATGCCGATGATTCTCACAAGCCCAGCGCGGACGTGCCGCCAGAGGTTCTGCCAACAGACCAGCTCGAGCCCTCAGATGCGCCTGAGACCCCGCCAGCTGTACAAAAGAGCGCCGAAGTCGCCATCAACCTACTCAAACCGCCCTCGCTCGCCAGCGAGGTGTACGCGTCCCTCACGCTTGCGAAGTCCCACACCAAGGGTCACCTACACCACGACGTCGCCGTCCTGACGCTCGCCTTCTGGATGGGCTTCGACCACGCAGATGAAACCGATTTCGTCCCACAGGCTGTTGTCGAACAATGCTCTTTCCTCGATACCTTCCCCGCGTTCATTCGTAAGCTATTCGCGAACCGCGTGGAGGAGGGAATGGACTTCGCGGCATGGGAAAACACGGGTGACCAGCAGTACATGTACAACTGGGGCGTGCAAACGGCGACGCAAGTCATTCTGGAGGGGGAATGCGAGCGCGTCGACGATATTCTCATGCCACGCGAGCGCAAGGAAGAAGCCTTTGCCTATATCGCCGGTTGGCGCGCCAGTATGCGTGAGCTTTGTGCGGCGGGTCCAAGGACACGCAAAGCCCTCGACATAGACTGCTTCGAATATGGCTTGAACGCACTTCGCGACGGCGAGGTCATTGCAAAGGATGTGCTCTGCTCCATGGACCAGACACAGCTTGAAGACTTCCTCACTGCGACGTCCCATGTCCTCCTGGATTCTGCAATGGTGAGTAAGAGTGTACCTGCTTCGGCTGCCCTGGCTTACACAACCCAGCGATCTATCGAGAAGGAGAAGTGGCTCGGGACGTGCCAGGCGCTGTATGGAGCCGACCGGCGCGAAGAACGTTGCCAAACCATCCAGAACTTCACCCTAGAGGAACTCGCCAAATTTCGCGGCGCCTATCTCGAGGCCATGCTTCTGCTCATCCGGCTCATGGGGGGTAGCGAGTACCTCGGTCCCTTCAACGCCGTCGTCCCCAAGCGCTTCACCGTCGCCGACTTTGCCAAGAACTACTTCGCGCATGCGGGCAGCGGGAAGTGCGACGCGGAGACCTGCGCCACGCGGTTCAAGCATATGACTTCGGAGGAGATGGCAGAGTTTTTGGAGGAGATATGGGACGAGATCGGGGATATTTGGGCTGTGACTTCCAACACGAAGGCGCCAAGCATCGCAGATTTTCACTCATCTACCTTGGAGGAGTACGAAGAGTCTTCTGCCGGGTCGCCGCAGAGCTCGCGTGCGTCCTCGCCTGCGCCTTCCGAAGATGAATCCGACATGTACGACGTCTGCCCTCTTTCTCCGCAACCTCCACTCCCGCTATCAGAGAACGCCTCTCGTGCCCCGTCGCCAGCTCCCACTCAAGCAGTGGTCGAGCGCGCCCCCACACCCACTTCCCCCCTCCCTCCTCCCTCGCCTTCCCCTCCGCCTCCACCACCTCCCCCACGCTCCGAAAAGTACCTCATGGGCCACGCCCACGCCGTCGAAGGCTTCGCGCACAACCCCCTCGGGCTCACCACCCGCTTCTTCGCCGCCCGCGACTGGGACGCGCCCACCTTCGACGACTACCGCCGCGGCTGGCTCGCCGGCATGCTCGAGCTCGTCGCGCGCACCGCAGGCGCGCCGCACGACGGACTCGGGGCCCCCAGGGCCTGGTGCTGCGGCATGGGCTTGCCAACGTGGGTGGATCAGGATCCCAAGACGCCAGACGAGCTGGTCGGGTTCATCAAGAAGATGACGCCAAGTGACATTGGGGCGTTCCTCCGGAAGGGATGGAAGAAGCTGGGGGAGAAGGGGAGGAAGAATGGGAGGTACGACTATGCGGGCCCGTGCGATATCGACGTGGTGCATTTAGGGGAGCCAAGTTTGAATGAGAAGATTGAGATGGCGCTGGCGTTTAGAGGGTGATAGAATGACTGACTGAATTCCTTGTTTTCTCTGTTTTCTCTAGGCTTTCGAGCATCGCTTTCGTTTCTACTGTACTGTTGCGCATAGCTACTAATGACCGCTCTCTTCTACTCATAGTTTTCCCGTTCCTGAATCATTACACTGTACTACCACCAATTTACCGCATCTGCAAAGGAAAATCTGGAGTGATTATCATTGAGTAGACTGCCACCGCCGTCTGCGAGCCTCCTCCTTCCAATCGCCATCGCCCGCCGGCTGCGGCGTCGACGACCCAGACGCAGGCGTAGACCCCAACCCTGCGCGCTTCCCCAGAACGACGGTCTGCAGTGGCTCCAGTAGCGCCATCCGCTCGCCGCCCTCGTCATCCGCGGACGAAGTGCCCAGCGCCGTCCCAGGTTCCCACCCCTGCTTCATCAGGAGCTTGTGCCCTATACTGCTCGCCGCTATGGGCACAGGAGGCGCCGAAGTAGGCGTACGCGGTCGCGGAGGCGGCTCCCAGGACGGCGCGGGGCGGGAGAGTGGTACCGGTTTCGGCGGTGCAGGGCTGTACACCCTGGGCGTCTGCACGCCTGGGCTCATCGTGTGTGGCGTAGGTTGGAGCGCCCGGCGGCGCGCTGAGCGGTCGGTGTACTCCTTCGTGGGTCCTGAAATGGCGGCGGATGCGGTGGTGCGAGAAAGCAATTCGCTCCGCAAGGAATGCAGAGCGCGCTTCGCGTTGACACGAGGTTGGGCGATAGGCGCTGCCTCGTCAATTTGGGCGTCCTCCCTCGTGCGCTTCACGCCGGCGGTCTTCGTCTTCGGGAAGAGGGGTATCTCCTGCGTAAGCGTGCCTATGGAGCACTCCTCGCATGCGAGACCGTCGCTGTGGATATGCACCGTGAAGACCGTACCGCCGATTGTGAGCGCGTCCGCATGCGAGAGACGTCGAGGTAGGCTAGCTACGCGTGGCTGCGACAAGCGAGCGTCCGAGCCCTGGGGGTCTGCCGCTGCTCGAACGAAAGTTCCATGTTTGGAGCCCATGTCTACGATATTCCACTCCTTTTGCGCGCCGTCCCAGTACGCCGTCGCGTGGATCTTGGAGACCTCGAGCTCCTTTAAGCGGACTCGCGGGGTCGTAGAGCCCTGTATCTGAGCATCTCTGCCAATTTCGACGGACGAATATCCGTCTATGACGGCGATGCGATGTTTGGGGGGTAAGATGGATGAGCTGTCAACCACCAAGCGAAATATCGGGTGGAGCTTAGACTTCGACGGGTAGTCGACTTCGTCCTGTATTTCTCCCTCCTCCTGGTGTTCTGCGAGGGGATGGTTTGACGTAGTGCCGTCTGGGACCCCGTACGCAGCATATGAGGCTGTTGACGAGTCGCCAGGAAATTCCAACTCTGGACCATAAACATCACCCTTTACGGTGCTCATCGTCTGAGTGGCGTCTTTGCAAGAGCCCTAGCGCGTACCCTGTCTCTTGTGGAACAGACAACTGTTTTGGTCAGTCGGGGCTTGTGGGCGTCCGCTTGTTGTGATGGAATGGGACAAGGGACGATGCCTCATCAAATCTCTCCTTCAGTAACTTAGTGCACGTGCTATTGTCCCGTAAGTTCGAATCTTCGTCACAGCCAGTGAGATTGCCTATCGACTACTGAGTGACTGCTACTCTGGACGGCTGACGTCTACTCTGCACGCATCAGAACAGAAAATATATCAAGCAAGCCATTCCATTCACAAATGCTACAAATGTATGAATAAGTACGCTGCAGAAACCGGTCACATCTAGGCATCACCCAGGCATAGATAGCAAGCTACGGGACGGAGACAGAGAGAGAGAAATGTATGTAGAACGTATGTGTACAGAGGATTACGCATGAGGGGTGGACAGTATACACATAAACGCGCGCAGTCCAGTCGGGTCCGGTCGTGAATCCATAAGAAAAGATGCTTCGCCTCCTCCTCACGAACCTTGTAGTGCTTCCCACCTTCAGCGCGGCGGCCGTGCGCCCCCACGGCGGAAGCCCAGCTGCCCGGGACTCGCACCACCCTCGCCTTGTCCCTCGAGCTCGAGGCGGCCGATGACTTCCTCCGAGCCTTGGCTCCCCGTCCCGCCTTCCTCAGCGAGCCTGCTCGCCGCGCTGCTGCCAGGTCCGCTCCCACCAGCGCTGTTCCCCCCACTCCCAGCAGGTACGGCGCGCCGGCGGCTGCCTAGCCCGCGTAGGCTCTCTGCAAACTGATCGCTCATCGCACGGAGGCGAGCGTCGACTTCGTCTTCTGTTGCGAGCACGCGACCGGGTGGGGAACGCGCCATCTCAGGCCCTTCTTCAGGCGCTGGCGGGCGAGGTGCTTGTGCGGTGAGGGACCGCCGATGTGAAGGAGGCGGGCGAGCATCCGACGTGCTCGGTGATGAGCGGCGTATGTCTTCAGGTGTAATCGTTCGCTCCTCGCGCAGTGGGTTTCGCTTTGGCGGCGAGCGCTTGTCCCGCTCCTCCTCCCCTCCCCTCGCAGGCGGAGGCCTTGCTTGCAATGGCTTCCTCCTGTCGATATCCTGCACAAACGCCGAGATCTCGTCGTCGTCCGTCGTCGTGCTGAGGAACGACGAGCCCGGCGGCGGCAGCTGAGCCGGCGGGACCTGCGCTGCGCTCCCCACGCTCCCTGGGCGACTGGGTCCCGGACCACTACCGTAGCTCCCCGGCTTCCCAGGCCCGCTCCCCGTACTTCCCGCCCGCCCCAGTCCGCTTCCTGCGCTGCCTGGCTGCCCGCTGCCGATGCTTCCTGGCCTTGCACTCCCAAAGCTGCTGGGCACACCCACGCCGCGGCCACTGCCGACGCTTCCCGCGGCTTCGTACCGGTGGCCGAACGAGCTTGAATAGCGCTTGCGGGTCGCCACGGGCCTGGGCTCGGGCGCACCGAGCTCTGAGATGCGACGTTCCCGCTCAAGGGGGGATGCCGGGCGGCTCCCCGGCGGACTTGGCGCGGGCCGGAGAGAAGGGCTCGGGAAGGGACTCGACGTTCCGCGCAGCGAAGGACTCGGCGGCCCGCGCGTCGATGCGCTGGGCGAAGGCGGGAATTGCGCTGGAGGGAAGGGCTTGGAGGACATAGGAGCCTGCCGGCGCGATGCGAGACCTGGCGAGTTGCCGAGGCTGCCTGCGACGCCGCCCAGACTGCCAGTGCCGCCCCCGAGGCTCTCGCTGACGGTGCCCGACTTGAAGGGATTGATGCTCGGCCGCGTCGGCGCTGTGCCGATGGGCAGGGGCGAGGTGTTGAGGTCGGGTGCAGGTGCGGTGGCTGCGCGTGAGGTGTAGGGCGCGTCAGGGCTTGCGCGCCCGGTGGCGCTCTCGCGGCGGAGGCGCGCTGCGAGGGATGGCGGGTCCGCCGCATGCGAACGCACGGACGCCGACGCGGATGCGAGCGAGCTCGTGCGTGAGCGCGGGAGTGACACCGGCTGTCGCGGTGGCGATCTTGCAAGCGGACTGCTCGTATGTGGCGGCGAGCGCCCCGAGAGTGGAATGTCGCGCGGTGGTGATCGCGTGGGTGGCGCGCGGGTGGAACCGAGGCCGAGCGAGCCAGAGGAGCCGACGACGCTGTCGCGCTGCTGGTTCTTGCGCAGCGTGGGCACAAAGTCGGGGCCCTCGGACAGGAAGCGCGACGAGAGCAAGCTCTCGAGCGACTCGAGCGAGAATTCGGGGGTGGTGAGGTAGGTGGCTGATAGGGAGAAGAGGCCGGCGGCGTGGGGAATGGGCGCGAACGTGTGCGTGGAGGTGGGCAGGGGCGCGGACGAGGGCGCGGGGGGCATATCTGGGGGGATGTGAGTGCTTATCACGACATGTTGAGCAGAGAACGCACGCATGCCCATGATACCATCCCACGCGCCGCTGGCGCTCATGCCGGGCGCCTCGGGACCAGGGGGCTTGACGCGCAGCTGGACGGCGAGGCCGTTGCCCCTCCTGCGCAGCTTCTTGCAGAGGCGCCATGCGGGAAGGAGGCGCAGCAGCGTGAAGACGCTGCGGAAGAGCGAGATGCCGTGCTTGTACGTCGTCGCGGCGGGCAGATCGGGGTCGAGCTCGCCGCGGGGGACGAAGGTGAGCGTCCAGGACTCGAGGACGACCGCGCGCGGGGCGGGCTCGACGCGGACGCGCGGTGCATCTTGCGGGGCGTAGACAAGCGCCTGGTTAGGCGCCGGCGGGACGGTGAGCAGGACCTGGAGCTCGAGTGGCGGGGGGTGCGGGGGAATAGATACGGCCTTGTAGCGCTCGCGGTCTTCGCGCGTGAGGACCTCAGAGTCGGGGAGGTCGAGATTGAACTGAACAAGAGACAAGCTGGTGAGCGGGCGTTGTAGCACATGCAACTGCGGGGCACTCACCCATTTGTCTGTCTTTCCGGGGCGGGCGTCTGTCGCGCGTCCGTGGTTGACGACGTGGGCGAGCTTCGTGTAAAGGCGCGCTGCTATTTGGTCCGTCTTCTGCTGCTCATTGGACATCGCCCTCGCGCATCGACAGCGCTTACTGGCCTGCTGCTAAGTAGCTGTTCGCGACAGCAGCCATGCGGTCAAAGCGCGACCGCCACATGCCCCCAGGTGACGCACTGGGCGACTCCCACGCCTCCGTCTGAGTCACCACTCATTCATGGTGAGTCGACGGTGAGTGGGCGCACCCATCGATAAGAGGGCCGCTGGGATGGGACACAGCAGAAGGAGGGTCGACAGAGAAACATGAATGGACGGCGCTTACCTGCAGCACCGCCAATCGGCACGTCGGCGTCAGGTCGGTACCGCCCGTCCCAGGACCGACAGAAGAGGCCCCTGTTGACTAGGAGTCCAGTCCTTCACTGACTAGAGGGTGGAAGAGTCTAGTGAACGTCGCGTAAAATTGATTCCGGTGGCACCCCTATACATGGCCCCGATGCATATATTGTTGACGATGTTGCCCAGTGCCGTGGCCGTATGCGCAACAAAAGCATGGCCCGGCGAAGAGAACTTGAATGGAAATATAAGGGAATATCAAGCCTGAAGAAGGGGAGGTGGCTGATATGAAGGGAGATCCAAAAATGCTGCTCGCCGAAGTAACAAGGTCCCCGGGACTTGTGTAACAATGAATAGTACTAATAAGGGCTTGACGAGGGGTCAAATTCCTACAAGAGGGCTACAATCACGAGCAAACGATGGAAAATTGGGGGGATTGCATCCGGGAAGCAGTAGGTTTGAAGAACAGCGAAGAGAGAAGACAACGAGGGTAGAAGCGGGAGGAAGAAGGACGCGGACGAATATCGCAGCGGCGTCAGAGCCAAATTGAAGCTGGAGGGGGTTCGCCGAGTGTACGAAGTGAGAAAGTTGCCAGAGTAACCCAGAGGTGAAAGCCAATGCACCGCGAGTGTGCGAGAGAGATCGAAGAAGCAAGGCTTCGGGCGAAACAAAGCGAAGGATCCGTATAATTCGCCAGCAGGTTCAGAGTTGTCGTCAGTTTGAGTAAAGGTACGAGCGAGCCAGCGTAGGGGCCAGAAGGATGAGTTGCCCTGATGTATAGCGAGGCACCCGCGAAGTAAGCACGGTCAGTACAATATGCCGCATTCAGCATGCGCCTTCAAGTCATCGTCAGAAAGCTCCACAAGGTAGGTGGATTTCTGGTCGTTCGCGGGCGGGGACGCAGAGATAGGACTTGAAGGCGACGATGGCGACAAAACGATGGCGACGTGCCGAAGTACTGAGGCCGGTCAAGTAAGGACAGACAGAGCGTAGCTTTGTAATTGACGACCACTTCAGTCCCGCCAGGATTAGTTGCCGTAGTAAGAACAAACGCATATATGCGGTCGAAAGGAAACTAGTCGGCAAAGCCAGCAGATCGGGCGGCCTTTCGTCGGTCAAATGGCCTGACAGGGTCTGTCCCTACATTATGAGAACAGACAGAGGGATGCAGAGCTTCGACTTGAGTATCTTGAGAACGCTCGCGCTGTGAACATGACCGGGAGAGACAAGAAGAAGAAAATGCGCCTGACAGGGAATTTCGGGCCGAAATCAACGGATGCACGTGATTCCGGCGCTCGCCGAAAATGCACGTGCGTGATTTTGACATACGGAACCACGTGCGGGGCCTTTCAACTTGAACCACCACCCAGCTACCGCCGCTGCTCAACTTACGCCGTCAGAATTGGTCCATAAACTAAGGCTGTATCGAATTCCTCCATATATCTTGTCTGACCTGCGACTTTGCGGGCTTCCCCCGCTCAGAGCGATCGATTGGTAGCGTCCTACTAACTAGTAGCGCCGGCATACGTTGGCCTTTTCAAAAGTGATGGATACCTTAACAGAGGTCAGCAACGGAATTTACTTCTATCAAAGAGTGATCCAAACTTACTGCGTAATACTGGCCCAAAGGAACATGCCAAGCGCTTGATTGGTCAAGAATGGCTCGCGAAGACAGATGCATCGACGTCCAAACCATATTTACTTGTAAGTGAAATGGTTCTCTCAAAACCTCCCCCCTTCGTCTTTAACTCTCCTTTCTCTCTGTGTCACTGGCTTTCTATCTTCGAAGTCTTATCATAAATTGTCCATCGCTGACTGTCAATTGAACCCCAGAAATTCGCCACAAACCCAGCGAATCTATCCTGCGTAATGATGATCACCGACACTCGCAAAGTATGGGCAGAAGGTGTGTATGATGTATCTGCTTGGAAGTTTATCAAGTCAAGCGACTCATTTGCATCGCATGTAGCGATGACCAGTGCACAATTTGCAAGGCGATGGCGCACAACGAACCCAAAGGCGCAGTCGTATGCGCTTCTTGACGAGCAAGAAGAAGACAAATGGCGAGAAGCACGACTAGATCTCCTCGGAAAGGCGCACTCTGTTGGCGCCTTCGCCGACTTGGCTTTTGAAGTAGTGTCGACACGATATTCGGTGCGTAGCATTATCCTTCTCCTCCATCTGGTAATCATCACGCGCTACCTGCGTCATTGGATGATAAAATATACTTCTGTCGATGCTCGCGAGACTCATATTGATTTACAACTTCAGGACTTCGCTGTGCGCATCGAGGCCGAGTCCTTCACCTGGGTTTGGGAGACGACCTTCGTTGGATATCGGCTCTCTGCAGAATTGCTTTCCCAGCAGCTCATCATGCCGATGATCAGTCTCTCTCACTTTGCGCTTGGAAGTCAGGAAGTCATCGCAGAAATGACGGACGATGACCTACAGAAGGTAGGTGTTGAGGAGTTTCACAACACCATCTATGCCGCTAGCTGCTTTATCCCTCTTGTCATATTATTTGAAATGCCCGCTCGGTACTGACACAGTACCTCAGGCAGTCGACAAGGTCGGGCGCACGGCACGTCGAACGCCAGACACTCATGTCCGAAATGCAATCGCCAAACCTCGCGCCGCCACATGTCTTCGCCGGATGAGCGCCATACTCAATTTCCTACCAGAACCTCTACGTGAGTCCCCTTATCCTCACAAGCAACCGCCTACCTCGGTCCTGCACCTGAACTCCTTCGTAAATTTCCCTTTTCGTTCGAATCCTTCAGATCTTGTCCCCTCCTAATCCCTTATGGTCGCGTCTTATCTACCCTTCCTTCCACATCCATGCTTCCTGTCCTGCTTCTATCCTCTCGATCCAGAGTCTTTCATCGCCACTAACGCCTCTGCTATCTCTCCTCTACCGACAAATTGCCCCGAAAACAGCGCGCATTGTATCGACCGCAGAAAAGCCGGACCTCAGCGCGCCGGAAGAGCTACCGCAAGACATCCGACGTGAGGTCCCTTCGCGTCGTGCGCCACCGTCGTCAGCGAAGAAATCGTCGCGCCCGCCGTCAGTGCGTTCGCCTACACCTCAGGCCCAGTCGCCTCCACCGCCCTCCAGGGGGTCGCCAATAGAGGTCGACAGCGACTCGCCCGCTCCCGCACCTCGTCGAACGTCGACTCCACCGCCGGCGGCGAAGGTGCGTATTTATTTGACTGAATCCCACATCTCGCTCAATGTCCGCAATGCCTTCCTGATCGCCCCCTTGCGTACGCCCATGCCTTCAAACTCCGCGAATTTGGCTTCTTGGGAACCTCCTTCCTCTTTCTACCCCTCTTCTGGTCCTCATGCTGCTCGGTCGGGGCTACGTGCTATATGCTAATTTGCTTCCTCTCCTACTTTGCTGGCCTCGTATTGCGGTTCCAACCATCCATGCTGTCATTGTTCTGCGTCTTTCTACCTCATTCCCCAAAACCGGAAAACCTGCCTCGACTTTACTTTGCCTGCGGCGCCCGACCCATACGCCATCACCTTCTCTCGACGTCGCCCGCATGCTACTCCTCCCTATCGCGCCTACCGCTCGTCGAATTGCCTACCGCAGACATCGGACGCGCCAGCAGACGAATCCGTGACCGAGTCCTCGACTGACGACGAAGATGCGCCACCTCCGAAAAAGGTCGTGGCCCCAAGCAACAAGGGCAAAGCCGCGGCTTCCAAGCCCGCGTCGCGCCGCATCTCCCCGCTGCTGTCTTCATCTCCCTCGCCGCCGCCGTCCATGAAGGCGAAGCTGGGTGCAGAGGGCTCGCTGAAGCCTACGAGTAGCGCCAAACCTTCCAGTAGCGTCAATGCCTCGACTACGTCCAGGCCTGCCAGTAGTGCCGCGAGGGCAGGAAGCTCGAAGCCTCAGGCTCAGGGAAGCATGCCGGCTCCGAAGGCGCGGGTGGTGGACTCCTCGGACTCGGATAGCCCTGCGCCTCCACCGAAGCGTACGCGGACGGAATCGTCGAGCGACGATGATCAGCCAACGAGACGAGGGACGCGACAGCCGCTCAGACGTGGCAGGAAGCGTTTCTGATGGAAGACAAGTTTTGTGAGCCCATTGGAGGTTTGGAAATTGGGGCGTAAGTACATGAACTGCATGGGAAACTCGGGAAGGTGCTTTGTGCGGTCAAGGGGATGACGACTCGTGAGTTGGGTGCGTAATGCTTCAACCTATTATGCTACAGTTGGTCATTCTTTCTTACCATTCCCAGTTTAGGTAGATTGCACTTGTACTTCGAGGCCCATGCCTTTCGGTACTGCCTACGCGCCGAACAAATTACCTCCCTGATGATTCCCGCTACGCAATACTCGGGATCGTCCGACTGATACAGCGCGTATGGTAGGACATTGAGAGGCCAACTAAGGCCGCGGCCGCTTGACGTGCCCCTCGCTACTCGTGCTGAAAAACCGATGTGGCCAACCTACAGATCCCGACAATCATCCTCGCTTACCCACCTGACCACCCGACGCCCTCGCGTGCCTGGGCGCGTCTATCGGCTGTGGCGGGGCTCAGCGCACTCAGTCGCGGTAGCTGTCGACGTCGCGAAGTGGCCTATGCTTGTATGGTGAGCGAGGTCGCGTGCGCGATTCTGCCTCTATGAGCGAACGCCCTCGCGTCATGTCTGTCGACCAAGCGTGCTTCTCACCTCCCTTTCTCCTCAGATCCGTGCGAGGCGTATGCCTGGAGCGACGCCTGGCGCGTGGAGGTGGAGAGCCTCTACGGTACCCCTGGCCCTCGCCCTTCCCCAATTCCCCCTCACCCGCATGCTCATGCGCAGAACCCAAGCGCCAGCCGGTATGATCTCTCCTTGCTTTGGTCGGCGCTCGCCAATCGCTTTCGTCCGCCAACTCGGCCAGAAGTGGCTCGTTCCGCCTACTAGGATGATACTAGGCGAAAGAGGCCAAACGACGTCACAGATCCAAGCAATACAATAGAATACAGCATGCTGTTGTTACACAATGGGTAAGAAGGAAACCTGTACAGGGACGTGTGGGTCACGCGAGGCCTTGACGCAAGACCTTCGCGCTGGCTATCTCTCGCAAGGCAACGTCTCCAGGGATGTGGACGCTAGCAGTCCCACCTCCCTCCAGACGTAGTCGTTATCTCCCGCGTACGGGCTCGCGCGCCCGCCGGTCGAATTCGCGGCGGCGACAATCATCGCAGGCGAAATGAAAGCGGTTGCGCGCCTTGCGAATTTCGATGATTTGCTGAGGGAGGTGGTCAGCGTGTGAGGAAAAATAAAGCAACGGTGACATTCGAAGGGGAATGTGAGACAGGCTTGGTGGGATGAACGCGGCTGGGACAAAGAATATAGGGACAAGTCCCGTATTTGAGAAGAAACATGGTGGGTAGTCGTCGACGGGAATGAGGGCAACCATGGAATGGGGGGTGATAAGCAAAAACAAGGAAAATGTAGTCTTGAATGGGAGGGCAGACTGAGAAACAGAGTCATGCTCACGTACATCACGACAGCCGCAGTTGGGATGCGTATGCCTATGCAACGTGCTGTGTATGCAGAGCGGGTCCTCGCAGTCAATCGTGCCGGGAATATTGTAGAGCATGTAGAAGCACTGAGGCAGGGTCAGCGAGGGTCAGGAGAGGTGCAGAAGGTGATGAGGAGAGCGGGAGAGGTTTGGGTCAAGTGTACGAGAAAAATTCCGAAGCAAAGCTAGATGATTTCGTGGAGGAAGGAGAGGACTAGACAAACGGACAAGAAACGAGGCCATATCGGAGGCGCATGGAGATGGGGAAGTAGCGTGAAAGCGTAAGACCGCAAAGGAATGAAGACAATAAGCGGTACGTACATTGCATGCCTCGTAGATATCCCCCACGCTACGGCAGGTTAGTGAGAGAGTATCGTACGTGAGGTCGGAAGCACGACGTACGTTTGGCGGTAGCACATCTCGCGTAACGAGTCCGAGGTGGTCGCAAGAATAATTCCAGGGCAGGGCTAAGGTGACGAGAAAGCAGGTCGGAGGTTTGAGAGTCTTAAGTCGGGCCTAGCGGAACGTTGAGGTGTGCCGTTAGGCAGTGAGGTCGAGTAGGGAGGAAGCGTGGACCGTGAACAAGACAAAGCCTTAAGGGTGGGATATAAAGCCAAGAATTAGAGGCGTATGGGGTAGGACCTCCGGCCCTGTACCGGGGCCGTTTATATGCGCGGGGCGTGAGAGGCTGCTATCGATGCGCCACGGCGTCATTCGCATTCGAACCCGCGCGGACCCAAAGCCGTGCCACCTCCGGCTGGCTCAAACCTCACTGAGTTGTTCCCTGCCCAAAGTCCCTCGCCCGCCCGCGCACTGTCACACCTCGAGCAAGGGTCAAAGCTGCCTTTGGGACCAGATCCGCGCGCGCCATCGACACGAGAGGCAGGTGCGCCCCAGGGTCGTGCGGGCCGGCGCGAGGCTGCCCATCGATGGTTTCGTCATCAAAAGCCGGCCGCGCAGACCCAGCCTCCCGAGAGCGCGTGTCCCCTCGGAGGTTATGAAGGCAACTGACCCGGCAGCGGGGCGAGCCGCCGGCAGCTGGGCGTCCTTCGTGTAATTTGTACGTATTAGCGGTGGGCAGAAGGAGGAGGGTATTCTGGGAGAACCTGGGGTATCATCATCTGGCCTGGAGAGGAGGTCTAGCTCACTCATTGACTGGTTCAGGCATATAGATCTGGAGGAGAATGGGGGACCCCTCACGACATAGACGGGCATCTAGCACGCTGGTAACGGTCTTTATGAACAGCGCAATGACTCACATTGTTCAGCATACGTACAGCGCAGATCAGGCCTATAATTCTCATAAGGACCTCGAGAAGCAAGTCAGATGAGGGTGGAATAGCAGCAATGACCTTGCCAGAGACTTCCTCTAGCTTGATGGTCGTCTCTTCGCCGAGAACCAGGTGATCACAAGCCATTATCACCAAGTGCAAGTGGGCCGTTCGCGTGTTGGAAATGCTGATAAGCACTGCTGAGCAACAGCCCATGAGCCCTGGTTGCCAGCAGCAGTGAAGACTTGAAGAACATGGAAGACATCGTCAAGTTCGACTTTCGGATTTTGTAACCTTTGTGGCGGTCACACGTGCCGCACGTGGACTGCAGGCTCTCGCCGCCGCGACGCCGAATCTCGTCGCAATATCCTTGACGGGCACCGTGATCATGGCTGCAGAGCGCGTCGAGTCCGTTCTCGAGGTGTGTTATACTCTACGGAACAGGGGGATTACTGAACATAGACCAGGAATCGCTCACCGGCGCATTCGACCTTCCCCCAACGCAGCCGCCAGCTCCTGAGCCGCAAGCTGCAGCGCCCGAGGAGCCCCCAGCCTCTCAAGATGCACCCCCACCGCAGCCCGACCTCACACATCCCCCTGCGGACATGACGGAGGAGGAGTGGAAAGCGCAGTACGACGCGTACGTCGCGTCCTGGAAGGCGCAGTCCGCCGAAGCGCGCGAGAAGGCCGAGAAGGAGCGCCAGAAGTGGGAGGAGATCCGAGCCGCGGAGCGCGCAGCGGGAGGCAGCCAGGCGGAGTCCCTCGCTGCGTCCTCGGCTTGGGAGCAGGTGTCGAATGCGCAGGCTACGCCAGCGCAGCCGACAGCCGCGTCACCGAGCCCCGCGGATGTGCGCGACCTGGTGGCGGGCGAGTTCCAGAAGCAGGTGCGTGTGCTGTCATACTGGGAAGTATGCGTAGATACTCACATACTGCTATAGTGGCACGCAACCTCACAAGAGGCCGGCCGCCCCGAAGGCACGTCGCACACTGCACAGCACACCGAGGACGACAACTCGCAAAAATGGGAGAACGTCCCCTCCGACCTCACCTCGTCCTACCCCTCCATGACTTTCCCCGAGCTGCACACCGACGCGTCCTCCCCCGCGCACAGGGAACGCGAGGTGCAGGTTCGCTCGGTCTCGTTGGACGTATTCGATGCGTCCCTCCCGCCCCGGTCACGCGCTGTCGCATTGGCTTCCGCGCTCGCGATCAACCTCTTCCTGCCCTTCGTCAACGGCGTCATGCTCGGCTTTGGCGAAATCTTTGCCAAGAACGTCGTCTTCAAGTGGTTCGGGTGGTCAGCACCGGGCTCTACCGCTGCAAACGCGGGTCTCAGGACGCAGAACTCGCCCTTCCGCCGGTAGGGAGGATTTCAGGCTCAACGGGACATTGCCGCTACATGTAGACGACTACTCACTTCTTGAATGAATGACCGCGCTTATGAGGGCCTGAATGACTTCTGCCTCCCTGGAAACGACTTCACGCGAGCTTGCTCATATGGCTCGACCTACGTGAAGACAGTTTCTTCAGGTGCGACCCGGGCCTGGGCCGCCTACCCATCAATACCTAACAAGTACTTCTGCATCGCCCCCTAAGGACTGCTTTTTCCTTCTCTCCAGACAGTGACTACCGGCCTAGGGAGTAGCCTCACCAGCTGCAGGCCGCATAACGCCGCATACAGCCATGACAATATGGGCCGTACAAAAACCTGATTTGTGCTCAATGACTCGCGCCATGAAGTTTCTTCCCCCAGTAAGATATGAAGAAAATAAGGATACGTTCCGTATAGATGCAAGAGTAGTGGTACAAAGTGTACTGAAGACTGAAGTACAAGTTCGTGGGTATACAGCCACCGACCCTAAAGCCGGGCGTCCTTCGGCATTTGCCGAATTGCCTGCCGCACGCCCAAGTCGCCCAACACGTCCTCCGCTGTGAGTGAAGGGATCAGTGTCAAGTACGGCAGCCCCGCAAAAAAGCATCGTACCTCCGCCGAGGATGCTGGAACCGAGCGTTAGCAAGAGAATATCCGAGGGAAGCAATTGCACTCACGAGTCGAAGGGCACCGTGCGGTGGTAGTGCTCGATCGCAGAGCCCATACCAGATTGCGTGACACCGCGGCCACCAAAGATCTACAGGGTAAAGCGTGGTCAGCATCTGTACGTCGAGCGCCATGGATCGCCAACCAACCTGCACCGCATCCGTTGCCGTCAGCTGCGCCGTCCGCGTCGCGTACATCTTCAGCAAGCCTATTTGCCTGTAACCCCACGTGTGTCAGTGTGAGGTCCTTCTGTTGTGGAAGTGGATACAGAGGAGCAGTACTCACCCCGCGAGCTTCGACGCCTGCTGCTTGTAGGACTGCAAAGAGACATCGATCAGCCACGTCGCCCATACAAAGACCGAGCGCGCAACGAAAGCCTCCGCGGTCTGAGCGATTTTCGCTCCGGCGTGCGTCTCTATCGCCACCTTCACCGTCTTCTCCTGCCTCCTTCTCCTCCCCCCTTCGCCCATCGCCTTCTCTCGCCCAATTTTCGCCGCCACGTCACCCATAACACCCCCATTTCACTAATCAGATACCAGCGACGCACCATGTTGTTCATCTGGTAGGTGATATTCTCCAGCCAGTTCTGCACGCTCTCCGCGCGCGCGATCATGGACGCAAGCTTCGCGCGAATGACCGCCTGCGAGTGCAGGGGCTTGCCAAAAGCTTTGCGCTGGTTGGTCCATCTAGAAAGTACTCATCAGCGCCTATTCAGTTCACAGAAACCAACGAAGATGCGCCCGAGCCCCCGCAGCAAAAACAACAAGCGGCACAATGAGAACCCCACTCACTTCAAACACTCCTCCACCACCAACCGATGCGAGCGCGCCGACGAGCAGATCATCACCCAGCGCTCGTGATTGAAGTTGCTCAGCATTACGAACACGCCGCCGCCCTCGGGCCCGAGCGTGTTCTCCACGGGGACCTTCACGTTCTCGAAGGTGATGTACGCGGTGCCGGCGGTGGGGGACTAGAGGGTGAGTGGTCAGTGAAAGTAGTTCACAAGTAAGTAATGAGAAGCGTTCTGAGTCGACGGCATTTTGAGTCGAGGACATGCTGAGGTGACGACAGATCATCAAATCCGAACGCACATAACTAGTCTTGATCGACTTCGTCTCCACGCCCTCGCCGCGCTCGACGAGGATGACCGTGAAGCCGTCCTCGGTCTTGCACCCGACGGTGAAGTAGTGCGAGAAGGTGCCGTTCGTGATCCACTTCTTCGTGCCGTTGATGACCCAGTGCTTGCCGTCCTCGGTCTTCGTCGCCGTGGTGCGCAAGCTACGCGTGGTTGAGAGGGCGCACGTTGGATGCCACAAGAGAACGCCTACCCTTGTACATCCGATCCCGCGAACGCCTCGGAGATTGCGAGACATATTGGCTTCTTCCCCGACAAGACCTCAGGAACAACCTTCGCCTGCAGCTCCGGGGACCCGAAGTTCAACACTGGCGGGAGGCCGATGACGGTTCCGGCAAGGAGACCTACGAGGATCAACAACCACGCCCAAGATGTACTAGAGATCTGGCTCACCATCGCCATATCCACGCTGCCCAACGCGCGCAAACTCTTGTGTGATGATAAGCTCGTGGAAGTAGTCGAATTCCTCCGGCTTCACGATGCCACCCATGAGGGTCTGACCCTTCAGATGCTTGCCGGGACCCATGCGCATGTGTATCAAGCCGAGCTTGCTGTGCGATTCGTGAGCATAGGGAGTAGAGATACGGTCGGTTCACCGTACGCCATCTCGTCGATCACACTCTGGCTCGGGCGCTTGCCATCCGCTTCTCTTGCCTGTGTGGAAGTCAGTTCACCCATTAACCTCTTGATTGGTAGTTCACGCACATTCGCATCCGGCTGCACGACCTCGTCGAAGAACTTGCGGACCGCCTTCTGGAACTTCCGGTGGTTCTCGCTGTAGTACGGGCTATGATACCCCGCCGACAACCACGTCGGCTCCGCATATGGGACCTTGCTCAGCTCGCCCGGCACACGACTAGTGATCACGCTCCGCTCGCCCTCGATCACGCCGATCTGCAGGCGCTGGTACTGGGGGCGGAGGAGCACTTCGTGTCGGTGGAGGGAGTAGAAAGCTTCCGTCGCGTCTTGCCCGGCTGGATGGGGGAGGGGGTGTCAGCCCCGTGGGGTAGGGTGCGGGGGAGGACACGCACCGACTTCCGGGTCGAGGAGGACGGAGGCGCCACCGGGGTGCATGCCCATGAATCTGCTGACATCGTAGACCTTGCCGTCGATGGCTAGCCACTATAAGAGGGTGAGATGTCAAGCTTGACGCTCTTGTAAGCGATATGATCTCTACTGACGAGATCTCCCTCCTTATTGTGCTTCGGCGGCTGTCAGCCTGTCTGTCCGTCCCCTGAGCCCAAGAAAGCGCACCTTCGCGACCTCCTCGCGCGTCAGAGTCTTAAGCTCCTTGGTAGCCATGGCAAGTAGATGAGGTTCAGGAGCAAGGGGGAACAGTACTGCATGACTGTCGCAGCCGGCGCTAAATGAGAGTAAGAGGCTCGCATGTGATTGTCTGACAATGCGGGGGAGGGGATTGGCTGGCGAGACTGCACGTGAAATTGCCGCGGTCCCAAACGGCTGTTGGGCACAGTGTACCTAGGGCTTAGAAGATCTGGATCTGAACTGAAGTCTCATGAAACGATGGTGACTTGGAAGTACAGAAAAGGCGACGTCGACGTGCAGGGAAAGAAATCAAGTTTTGTAAGTGCGCTCGGCAAATCCCGAGCGAGTCTGGTAATTTGGCAAGAGAACGAGCCATTTGCACTTGATTTGCTACTGCATAGTCCTTTTAGTTATACAAGATTCTACAGTCCTTTCCTTCGTCCTTCATCACCTACGCGGTGCCCTTCACACCATCCTTGACCGCCTGCCACGACTCGCGCGACGAAATGTCCTTCCACCAGCGCGCCACGTTCGGCTTCTTCTCCAGCCCGTTGTACCCGATCTTCGCCAGCATCGAGCCGTATGGGATGTGGAACAGGTCGGCAAGCGTCAGCTTCTGCAGCGGGGGTCAGCCATCGCACTCTTCGGTAGTCAAGCTTTAGCACGAACGTCACCGGCGAGGTACTTTTGCCTGCCTAGGATAACGTCGTACGCGTCGAGCTTCTTGTCGAGCACCTCCAGCTCGGTCTTCGCGAGCTCGTCGCTGCCGCCGAGACCCTTCATCCTGCAAAGGTTGTCAACAAAGAGCGAGATGAGGCTGCTGCCACGCACGGCTTGAAGATCTTCTCCGCGACCGCGCTGCTCGCATAGCGGTCAAAGTTGCTGCCCTCGATAGACACAGCCTGCTCAAAGAGCGCCTTCTCCTTCAGCCCCGTCGGGACGAGGTTGATGCCCTGCTCTGGGTACTTGTCGTTCAGGTAGCGGGCGATTGCGCGGCTCTCGAACAGCGTGAAGCCGTCGTCGTCGACCTGCGCTAGTGCATCAGCCCTGCCGAACCGAATGCAAGGCCGAGTGAGGAGAGTCACGCACGATGTACGGGACCTGCCCGAACGGCTGTTTCTCGACGAACTCGGGCTTCTTGTGCTCGGCCTTCGCGAGGTCGATGGGCACGAACTTGAACGGGATCTTCTTCTCCATCAGCACAATCCCAACGCGGCGCGTGCACGTCGACATCGGGGAACCGTAGAGCGTGAGGACCATCGGGAAGGTATGTGTGGAGGAGAGTTGCTAGCGAGGCGTTGTGGATAGGGAGGTATAAGGTGGGCAGACCGATGACGTCCACCCCACCGACGTGCCCCTTATATACCGCGCGCCCCTGGCCCGCTCTAAGGGAACCATCGCGCGGTCTAATTTCGATGCCGCTGCGAGGTTAACGTTCGAGAGAATGCGCGCACAATCTGATATCAATCCAAATGGGCGTACTGAATAAGCGCGCGTCAGCAGGGTAATCATGATTAGCCAACGCGTGTGTGGCAAGGGCGACGTCGTGCGCGTGGAACCAGGGACACCGATATCCCCAGATGGCAGTCTTTGAGGGCTCGACGGGGATGTGGTTGAAGTGTTAGGCTGAGGGCTTGTTGAGGGCAAGGAACGCTAGGGGATGGCAGAGAGAGGTACATCGAGGTGCAGGGGAATACTTTTGTTCCATTCTCAAACTGAAAGCTTACCGATGTGCTGTAGCTTGTCGGGCGTACGACGGTCATGAACTGACAGCAGTGCGACCATAGATCGGCCCAACAGTCAGCAGGCGCCTTGAGTAGGCAAGCGGAAGCGCCCGCAGTACTGTCAGAGAGTCATTTTCATCACTAACTGTCGATATTCGCGATGCTTGGGTGTATGGCGAGGTGGCACCCGCCTGGGCCCGCTTGGGAAATCCTGGGAAACCCCAACGAGATGATAGAGGCTTGGAGGTATCGCCTCGGGCTTTGAGTACAATTGCGCGGCGATACAGCTCGCCGATAGATGTAAGTGAAGCTCTGGAGGTGCCAAGTCGAGGTACAGCACGAAGCGGTCATTGAAGGGGGCCACTGACGGAGAGGCCGATGACGGCGGAGCGGAAGTACGTCTATCAGGCGGAGCCATCGCTTCTCCTCTTTCCTGGAAATGTCCGAAAGTCGATACGTGGCTTGAGGACCGCAACGTGAGCTCATGTGAGCAGCCGAAAATATAGGGCGCGAAGATCCAACGTGCTCCGACATACAGCGCAGCGAAGGCGGCGAGCCCGGATCATCGACTCCAGTCTGTTGAGCCTGTTCTGCAGTGATCTCGTGTGGAAGTCGCATCGAAGTGCATGTCGTCTGACGAGATAGAATGACCTTCAAACTTGGAGAAAATAATTATCCTTCCACGGCGACGACCGGAGATGGTGGAAGTCGGTGGGAAGGCCTGGGAAAGTCTGTGACGTTACGACAACAGTCACAGGTGCGGGTTTTGCCGGGCGCCAAAATACGAACAAGCAAACGGGCGCCATGACCTTGTCCTGAACGCCCATTGTACTCAAGAAAGCATCATTCAAGACGTATCAAATCCAAGTTCCACAGAATCCTAGACATTCTCATAAATTTCCCAGCCACTTTAAAGCTCACCGACGTACATACACCGAAGGAATACTTACAACTTACACAATACATACACTGGCAACCCACTACAACAGAGACCCTAGATCCTGACGAACACGGGCAGAAGCTGACACCCAGAAAACCAGAGCTGAGAAAAAATCTCAGCATTCGGTGCACGGCAGCGCATGAGACCAATACTTACATTATACCAAAAGTAGGACGCCTCGTCGCCCTCGTGCGATTCGTCCGTGGTCAGGTGATAGGCCGTGCGAGCAGCGAGGGCGTAGTAGACGAGAGTGACGTACGCTGGAGGCTGCCAAATGTACACGAGCGCCGTGCTCCAGGAGAAGAGCAAGCAGAGGAGAGACCAGCGGGCGAGGGTTTGAGGGAGGACGATGGCCAGGGTCTTCCGCCCAATGGCCGCATCGCCTGCGCGATCGCGGAAGTCCTGTGTGTGTCCCTGGAGAGCGGTCAGGTGATGGAAAGAGAGGGAGATCGGGCGAGGGAGCACGTACGGTGGTCGAGAAAATCGAGAATTGAAGGAGAAACGCTAGCTGTGCGGTTGGGGACAGCGCATGTCCGTCCTCTGAGTTGCATCGTAAGGATAGACGATCTCAAAGCATGCAGTCCGACTCACCGAACATCAAAGTCACTCCCCAGCAAAGGCACGTATACCCCAGCGCGCCGACGGGCGACTTGAGAGCCCAGAAGCGGGCCAATCCGCCCTGGTTGTACGACGAGATGGCGATGAGGTGGATGATACTTGGCGTGAGGCCCCCGTATATGGCGCTCATGATGAGCGAGAGGACTACCAGCGTGACGTGCAGACGATGTGCGGCTTCGAGGGAGATGCGTCCAGAGACGATCGGGCGAAAAGGCTTGGAAATCCGGTCTTCTTCGAGGCCGACTGTCTTTGGGGCATATTAGTGGTATTATCGCTAGGAAGATTTTTGAGATACCTGATTCTTGATCTGTGTAGATGTCAACATATGCCGCAAGGGACATAGATTGCTTCGAAGCTTACCTCGAACGCGATGAGGTGCAGCTCCATCCAAAGGAAGCCTCTGAAGAAAGCCGCAACGCTGCGAGGTCCAGCTAAGGCGTAGCCGAACGTGAGCTGAAAGTTGTTATGAATGAAGGTCGCGCGCATCGTCGTTCTGGGAAGTACGCACCATAGGAAGGACCGTCGTAGAGATGTCAGTCTTGTTGAACAGGTAGAGAGTGTAAATAAAGTGCGCCGCCCTCTCCCCGGCGAGGAGAGGTAAGCGGATGGTCTTGGATATCGAAGGAAGAGACGAGGCGACCGCCATCGTGCTGTGAGAGTGGGCACAAAATCGCAAGCGATCTTGGGCATGAAGCTATCGATTTCTCTTTTATATCGCCATCGCTTTGCTGAATCCATTGCCGAGCAACCCCATGCACACATCCACTATGGAGTCGCTCGTGTCATCCCATTCTCCCGGGCTCACCGCATGCAAGATCAGAGTTTCCAGAGTCTGAGAGTATCATACAGAATGCACTCGCACCGCCGTACTGCACGCCCATCGCACTCGGGGAAGATATCGCTCGCGATACCTACGGCATTCGCCACGCTCTGCGGAGGTCCTCGAGGGCTGGGCGAGCCATCAATGGCGGGGGCTCGATACCATTGGTAGGACGCCAATATCATTGACGGGGCAGTCTGCAGATGCGCACGGAGAGCCACCGAACCCCATTTAGGACACAAGGAAATTCCCAAGGACATAGTTCGCAGGTGAACCCGTGCCACCGAAAGCACGCCCCAACGCTTCTAGAACCTGCACAGATCACGGGCGCCTCTGACGGCGATGGAGGTTCATGCATACCATCGATGCGACAAGGTATGTCGTGATGCAAGAAGGCGCAGAGGACGAGTGAGAGACCGCAAGACGGGAAGAAGCTGATGTCCGTGTTCAGCTCGGATGCCGACGAATGGCGTTCGTGTAGCGCGTAGAGTATGCATATGAAAGGTAAGAACCATTGATCCCGAATGTCAATAGCGATGCATCTCGGGATACAACCGCTGAAATTCGGGCAAGCCTCGAGGGATGCGGTCAGTGGACAAGCGATGAGAATCATTAGCCGCCCTCCGTGTGTCAGAGACGCGAATGCGGGTCCTATTCTGGGGCTGAGAACATACTTGCGAGTTGAGCGGAGGGGAGGTGCAAGCGCACCGCAGCTTGTTGGTCGTGTGGACGTCGAAGACAAGTCCGGATGCTCTCGGACTTGGCATGGGCTCAGCGTGAGAGGATTCGGCGATATCCGACTGGAGTTATTACGTAGCACGTGACTGGACGGTTGAACTTTTGAGTGCGCGTGTGCGGCTCTGACAGCCGCAAGAGTCGAACTGCTTCGCGTTGAGAAGGTTCTGTTCATTCAGGGTATACCACAGATGCAATACATGTATACACCAAGCTACAAAGTCGTACAAAAAATAGATAACGAACGACTCCAATCCAAGGAAAGGGGGCATCATGGTGTGCACTTTTACACGGCGCTTGCTCCGGCGTCCTTCTGTAGAGAGAATGAATTAGCAACTAGTCTCTACTGAGGTGAAAAAAAACGCATACCCAGGTCTGTGTGGTGATTACGACCCCGCCGGAGCGTTTGCCCTCAGTGGGGACCTGGTTGTCCGAGTCGTCCGATAGAAGAACACGCCGCCCCGGCACTGAGTTGGTTGATCGTATGGACATCGATATGTCCGACACCTCTCCGGCCGCATGTCGCATGTGGCGCGCGTTCAGAGTAGCGAGAAGCGCATTCGAGTACAGCTTTCCCAATGCGTAGCCTCTGCGAACGACGTGAGTGTCGAGGACTCGAGGGAGGAAAGAAAACTAACGGCGCTTCATGGAATTCCTCGTACGGACGAGCAACGAGGAGAGACAGCTCTAGTGCTGCGACTATAGTGGTCGCAAGACCAGTCTCCAGTGTGAGGTTGATCATCCTCGTCAGGAGGTCCTCCGTCCGGCGGAAAGGGGTACCACGCCGCGAACGGGTGAGCTGCTCGAAGTCAGTCATATATCGCGCACCACTGCGCGCTTGACACACCAGCAAGAACATTGAGACCGTGATGATGAGATCACATAGAAGGCTTCCTGCTAGCCAAACTACACATCCAGGGAAGATGGCGATGACGGTCTCGATTGGCGACACCGTCTTGCTGATGATGGCGGACTGAGAGATTGTGTGAGGTCATTTCGATCGGTTGGACGAGGGGCAGAGCGTACCCTCGCTCCGGAGATGATTGCGGCCAGACATTGTATGAGTGCTACCTGTAAGAACCCGTAAAAGAAGCCCTAATAGCAGAGGAGATCACGTACAATGACAATGAAACCGCTGAGCAGGTAGCTCCATAACTTCTTGCCGGACAAGACCCATATACGCCTGCGGGTGTTTATGAGCGAAGGGAGGGAAGGATAGAGGGCAAAGGTCCGACCATGAGAAGAAGATCTGGATCATGGCGGCGACTGATATATATATATGAATGTCACGTCGGTTGGGGTACGAGGTTGCACATACCCAGTCCGTTGACGACGAGCAGAGTGAGTGCGGTCCATGGCCGATGCGCCAATCCTTCAACATCTCCCCAGCGGGTGACGAGCAGTCCGTACGAAAGATCGGTCAAGAACCCCGTCTGGACGGTGTCGAGTATGGCGATCGTGTATACTAGTGATCGAAATAAGTCGCGTCCTCGGTATACCGTTGAAGGAACGCACCGAAAAGCTTGATCGGCAAGGGATCCTGGATGCTGAACGTAACATAGAGGTCTACAAGAGTGAAGTGATGAGTTCCCGTATATCAGTGCGGAGGCGGGATTCGCACATAATTGCACGATGAAGACGCCGAAGAGCAGATAGTTGAAGATGATGCCGATGAACTGGGGGACCAGGCTGAAGTACGATCAGCGAAGTCCAGAGCGCGGTAAGAAGTGACGAGCGTACACTGCGAGGAGCTCGGGAGCAGCCATGTCTGCGAAGGGATCACGCGTGCCGGAGAAAAGCGCACGGAGAGAGCGTGACCCTTATAAGGTGCTGTGCACTCCCGCACCGCATACACAGTCCCACGCTGACTTGCGCTCCGATGTTGCATGTACATCTGTATCAGCGACTAGGTCTCGGAATGCAGTCGAAGTCCCACTGAGCTTCAGCCCCACGTCAGGCCGCCTGATGCAGAGAAGTGCGTCGAGTTGGCGCCATATGTACATTGGCAGCGGTACGCTGATGCTGGGATCATGGTGCTGCTATTGCGGACGGAAGTGCAGGACAAAGACACGGGGGTATAGCCGTTGCTTGGCCCGGAGGTCATCGACGCGAACGGATTCGGCGCGACAAGACTTCTTCGCTATCCGAGATACGGACGCATGTGCGTGAAGATGGGATCCCACGCAAATCACCTTCGAAAGATGTCAGAGCTGAACTCACGATCCTGGCGGAGGCCAATGCATAGGATAGCGCGATCAACGGAATGTCTTTGTCTGCGAGGAGTAAGCACCGTATTGAAGATGTTCGACAGTCAGATGCTGATCTTCATTCGGGAATTAGCGTACAGACTTGAACGCTGAGGGGCTCAGCGTAACCATGGAACTCGTTGCACGAGTGAGTCAAGCCCGGCTGCATTTGATGTTCAGGCGAAACCGATCTGGCAAGATGGATTCTGGCTAAGAATTACTCTGGGAAAGGCTTGGGTAGACGGAACCAGCAGGAGCACCATGCATGAAGAGAGCATGATGGTTCGGTGGAAGGTGGCTTCGGCTGCCGCCGATGAAATCCACGTGCGAACATGGACCCATACGGATTTTTTTTTTAAAACTCTGCACTTCTATACCGCTACAAGCTAAGGTGAAGCTAAGACGCGGTCCTCCGCCAGTACTCCCTCCATCCGGAAGCCCGAGGACCCATACGGATATCACGGTGCTCCTTCCCGAACCATCATCGTATTCTCGTGTGCGAACCCGTTGAATCGAAGGCTCCCTTGGCACCCTGGTCCCTGATAATCTACTATAGACAAGAGGTATTGCGAGTCCCGCGACCCTCCGTTGCTGCGTAGGTATCGCACAACTCTCAATGATCCTCTCGCCACGGCGCAGGATCACGGAGGCTACCGTGCCCGCACTAGAATGAGCTCGGGATGCCCCCCCTAACACCGGCAGAATCTCAGAGGCTTACATCCCTCATCACCCTCTCATCAACAACCCACGGCAGAAGAGGGTCTCGACAGCATGTATTCGCACGCGCCCGTTGTTCAAAAGGATTGACGAACGATACGCGACGCTAGCGGCTCCTCGCACCCTGAGCTCTCATATTCTATCTCCATCAACATGGCTGTTGCAGAGTACGATTACATCGTCATTGGCGCCGGCACGGCGGGCCTCTCGCTGGCGACACGGCTTGCGCAGGCAGACAAGTCTGTTCTCGTTCTCGAAGCTGGTAAAGACTCCAGCGAAGCCGCAGAGATCAATGTTCCAGGTGAGGGAGGCAGGAATGACCCACTTCGTACGCTCACTTCCTGTCAAGGCTTTTTCATGAAGAATATCGGCCATCCGGACCGCGACTGGGCTTTCTTTTCTCAGCCGCAGGCGCACGCCAACTCGCGCGCCGTGTTTCTGCCTCGGTGAGTACAATATATATCTATTGCGCTCGGTGCTCATTCCATGTAGGGGCAAGGGTGTCGGAGGTACCAGCGTGGTAAGTCGTCTGCTCTCGGCTCCTCCACTGAGCTCAAGCGTGTCGCACACAGTTGAACTTCATACAATGGAATCGGTGTGTGGCATAGTCTCTCACGAGAACGTAATTGCTAATCGTCTCAGGGCGTCGGCACCTGAGTATGACGGTACGGCCTCTGACACCTGTTGTCAAACAAGTGCTCATACATCTTGCAGCGCTTGAAACCCTCGGATTGGAGGGTTGGAATTGGCAGAACCTACTTCATTACTTCAAGAAGGTATGACATACGTCATTCACTTGTTTCTTCGTTGAGTTGAGTTTTCATCAGTCAGAGACCCTCGTCGCTCCGGAGAGCGCGCAGGAAGCAACCCTATTGAAGCTCGACCCCGCCGCGCACGGAACGTCCGGCCCCATCATCGTCGCCCCACCGACGCAGATCTCGTCTGTGCATCTCCCTTTCCTCCAAGGGTTCAAAGAACTAGGCTTCCCAACGAACTACGACAGCGTAAGTCGTTTGCGAATTCTGCAAGGCTCCGCCTCGCCTGCTCACGCACTATACAGTCGGACGGAGACAACATCGGGGCGTGGACGAGTCTTGCAAACATTGATCCTGCGGATGCTACGCGGTCATCGAGCGCATCGGTACGTTGCCATATCCTGCCGTCCATTGACCATGACTTTGATGCTCCGGACAGGTCTACCTCAAGCTTAAGTCGTCTCTGCCTCATCTCGAAGTCATCCCAAGCGCCCATGTGTCTCGTGTAGTATTTGCTGACGAGGCGAACGCGGACGGTCTGGTGACCGCGACTGGCGTAGAGTACATCAAGGACGGAGAGAAGCGGTTCGCGAAGGCGACAAAGGAAGTGATCGTCAGCGGTGGTATGAAGGGCCTTTCTCCTTCCCAAACAACTCTCACTGACTGCGCCGTCCAGGAGCGTATCAAACACCGCAAGTACTTGAGCTGTCAGGTGAGTGACTTACTATATATGTCGAATACGGATAACCGCATCAGTAAGATCACAAATGGATTGTTTTGAATTGATTCGAATTGTTTGCGATGGACCATCCCCGACCATCACACCATCGGCAATCCAGCAACTCCATGTTCTGGAAGGGACAATCCGAGGCGAAATCATCGCATAAAAGTGACCACAATTCGCCAACTGAGTCTCGGGTCGCACCATCACGCCACTGGCCATTCAGCCATTGAGATTCCGGAAATTAGAATTCATTAAAAAGCCGGGTCTCTACAGTAATACGACGTACGAAGGAGCGGACATGCAGTAGATACAGCACAAATTGTAAAGTATAGAAAGGGTACCATACGAGGGCAAATAATACTGATTACGGTGAGCTGGGTATACGAAGACGGTCCCGGCGACTCGCGAGAGGTGTCTTGTGGCCCATCGTGACGGGCTTCTTCTGCTCTTGCTTGACGCCGCAAGCTGCATAGATACTGGCCCAGTGGCTGTCCCGAAGGCTGGCAATCATTCGGCCGTATTGCTCGACAGCAGTGCTGGCGTAGTCCTTGGTGAAGTCGTCGTATTCCGTGGGTTTTGAGCCCGTCTCGCCATATGCATCAAACGCGCGCTCGAGCTGGAGTGACGAAATCAGCTTACAAAAGATCAATGAGATAGTACCACTCACTGCTGCCACGACAAGCGCTAGGAGGCCAACGGGTCGAGTAAGCTTGATCATGGGTGTGGAGGTAAAGTGCTTGAGGTGCGGCGAGAGCACATCAATGATGATGTCGGACTCGAAGATGCCGTACGCCTTCTGAAGAACATATGAGAATCGCAAAAAAGAACAGCGGAGCGTTACGCACGATGTAGGACGGGTCATCTTCACCCACACCGCAATTCATGGGTGTCGGGTTTTTGTAGATGAGGGCCCCGTCGTCCCTCAAAGCCCACCCGACGTACTCCTTGATCTTGTCTGGCTGATCTCGGTACTCGGCTTTGCGGAAGAAGGTATCGACGGCCGCGACGGCCTGGGATGCGATGGCTGAGCGCTTCTCGTTGACGCGCTTGATCGTCTACAATGAAGGTCAGTCGCATGGAAGAGTCCGTGAACTTACAGACACGTACCTTCACGTACAGCTCGTCGTTCGATGACAGCATGTAGGTGTTGTCCGAGTGGAGCTCATCAAACAAGACTTGTAGTTGGTTGAGGTACACGACGGACTTGACGAAGGAGAAGGGATACTTTGACATGAAGAGCTTCGCGTACGCACAGGGCAACCAGATCGTCGTGTACTTGACGTAGGACGGAACGGGCTTGAACGCAACACCGTCATTGAGGACCACAGCGGAGCTCTTCGACAAAGAAAGAGGGTCGGCGGAGAGAGGAGATGGGCTAAGATGTTCCACCTTGACGATCGATGAGGGGGTGATGATCTTGCTGTTCGACGAAGGCTGCGACGAGGGTTTACGTGCGACCTGCGCCATGCGTGTGGGTTTGCGTGCGCCTTGCCGTTGCGCAGTGACAACAGGCTTCTCATCGTCACTATCGATGACGATAACCTTGAGGGACTGTCAGCTATCGGCTGAATACGTATGAATGGTCAACGCACCTGATCGTTGCGTCGCGCCGCATCCCGCCTCCCCTCTACTGCACGCTTAAGCGCATCCGCCCTCTCATGGCGGTCCAGGTGATGACCGTGGCCAGATGCTAGGGAAGGACCGAGCCCGATATCTTCGTCTGTGAGGCCACCGTGGAGGGGATCTTTGGAAGGTGGCGGCGGCGGCAGACGAACGGGCGTCGACTTCGAGACATGGGTAGCCCAATCGCGCTTGAGACCGGTTTCCGTGACGGGACGGCTCCGCTTGGTAGACGGCAAAGATGACCTAGATGCCATGTCAACACGCAAGCTCTTGCGGGTCTACGCAGAGGAAAAATGACCTACCCAACATCCTTCTCCTGAGCCAGAACGCTGCGGGGCTTGAGGGAGTCGGGGTCGAAGCCTTGAGCAAGGAGAAGCTCCCTCAGGATGTCATTGTCTAGGCGCGCGCGCGCGAGGCCAGGGACCACTTTCTTCTTGGTCTGATCAGAACGTGAAGGGAAGAAGTAAGCGAAGGTAAATAACAAAGATAAACACACAAACCTTGTCCGCCTTCTCATCATCCGTGTCCGGCTCCTGCTCCCACTCGTCCTCGGCATAGTCAACGTCCATGGGTTCAGCGACGTCAGCTTCCTCCTGGTCCTCTGCAGGGAAGCCATGATCTGACCCCACATCGTCGAGCGACATGACTGCGCCCTCACGAGCTTCGGCATCCGCGATGATTCCCTGCGCCTCCAAGCGCACGAGGACCTCCTTCTTGGCCTTCTTGAGCGCCACCTCCTCATATTGTATCTCAGCCAGCCTCCTTTTCTCCTCTGCCACCTCTCCTGCGGGCCGCCGCTTTCGTGTCGTGGTCGTGGTAGAGGACACACGTTGACGTGCAGCCCGGGTTGGCTGCGGCTCGCGAGGCGGTATGACAGGTTTCGAACGTCCTCCGGGCTTTTGACCAGCGAGTGCGGTGATGAGAGCAGACTCCTCCATCGTACGCGCCTTTTTTGCGGGCGGATCGTTGACAACATCGAGATCATCCGGTACGTCCTTGTCCGTCGCGTCTCCTGACGTTTTCTCAGCCATCGAACGTGTACGCCGTCTAGCCGAGCTAGCAACCGCGGCACCTGCGCTGGCAGGACTCCCTGCGAGAGCCTCGCCAGCGCCGATTCCTACGGTGCTCATAGGACTTGCAGCGACCTTCGCCTGGCCTTTTGGCGGGCGGCCTCGACGACGAGCCGGAGGGTTAGGGTCACTCAGCAAGTCGCCGGGGGATGTGGATGCAGCCTCAGCTGCGGCCTTCGCAGCTGCAGCTGCCTGCTTCGTGGCTGCTTGCATGGAGTGAGTCGCTTCGTTGTGTGCATCTCAACTCCCCGACTCACGCTTTGCCATCTGCAGGTCGAGATTCTAGGGGAAACGATGACTTGTTGAAGGAGCGGAAGGAGCGGAGGGTCTCGCGCAGCGATGATGGACAAGGAAAGGTTTGAATTTTTCGGACTGGCTGGCACGATTTGTTGCCAAAGTCCGACGCCGTTCCTGGCCGCTCCTTGTTTGTCTGTGTATCTCTCTAGACCATTATCAATCTTACTTCCTCCCGCCATGCCCCCGCCTCGGTTGAATTTCTCCTGCCCATTCCCGCATTGCGAACAGGCATGTCGCAACCAGAGTGGCCTCACCAGACATATCAACGCGAAGCACCGGGAGATCACGCCGGTCAACGATGAGGCCGAGGATCCAGCCAAGTCGACTTTCCTCTATCACAGGCACCTTACTGGTACGGGTTACCCCTTCGTAGGCAATCGTGTACTCATTCGTGGCAACAGCTCTGCCTTGTGATGTTGAAGGACATTATTTGCCTTCCAACACGCCGCCGGAACCGCCGCCACCACCGCCGCCTGTTCCAGCCGACGTGACGGATGATGACGCATGGAATCCCTTCCATTCGCGTGCTGAGTTCGACTTCGCGCACTGGCACTTCGTCACCAATCAAAGCTCTGCTGGAGGAATCAACAAGAACCTCGATATTCTTACTGCCACGCTTTTACCCACCAGTGGCCGTACATTCCCGTGGAAGAACGCTCAAGATGTATACGACTCCATCGACTCTATTCAAGCGAGCTCCACCCCATTTCGGTCCATCAAGATGCGCTACACTGGCCCTCTCCCTCCTGGAACACCACCGAAGTGGATGACGGAGACGTACGAGATGTTCGTGCGAGACTCGCGGCTTCTCCTTCATCAGCAGCTTGCTAGTGAGCAGTTCCGCGATGCGCTCACGCCGCGGCCATACCTGCAGTTCGATCGCGATGGCAAGCGCGTCTTCTCGAACTTCATGTCTGGTGATTGGGCATTCAAGCAGGCCGTGCGTCGTACCTTTTGGCACTCAGATCACCACTCACCCCCTTCTCAGGACATCATCGCGCATGACGAGAACACTCATGGGGCCATGTTTGTGCCCGTTATAGGCGGAAGCGACAAGACAACTGTCTCGGTCGCAACGGGACACCAGGAGTACCATCCTGTGTACCAGTCACCCGGATGTATCACGAACAACGCGCGTCGTGCGCGCGGAGATGGTGTGCTTCCCGTCGCTATGCTTCCCATCCCCAAAAGTGCGCTTTGAGCTCCTCTTCCATAACCTCGACTGACGTGCTCCCAGCGAGCAAGAAACATCGTCGGCGACCTGCTTATCAAACCTTTGTCCGGCAACTCTATCACGCATGCCTCGCCTTCACATTCCGCCCTTTGAGGGACGGAATGACCACCCCAGAGGTCGTTCGATGTGCCGACGGATACTACCGACGCGTTGTCTACGGCCTTGGGCCATACATCGCTGACTATCCCGAGCAAGTCTGGTTGTCTGGCATAGTGCAGGGGTGGTGTCCTAAGTACGTCCCCGTCTTCTGTGACATTGCTATTCTCTGACGAGATTCAGATGTGACGCTGAGCCAGATGACCTTGACTCGGAAAATGCTCGACGACGGACCCACGAGAAGACTGACTTCTTGATCAGTGTATTTGATCCAGGCATTCTCTGGTCTGACTTTGGAGTACGAGTAGATGTTGTGGTGCGTGTGGGGTCATCTCTCGCACGGAATGAAGCTAATTGGGACCCAGCCCTTCACGCACGAGTTTCCCCGAGCGGACATCCACGAACTCCTGTCCCCCGACCTTCTGCATCAAGTCATTAAGGGAACGTTCAAAGATCATCTCGTTACATGGATCGGCGAGTACCTCAACGTGACGTACGGGGCTGCGCGAGCAAAGGAGATATTGGATGATATTGACCGTCGGTGCGTAGATTACTTGCTTGATCCTATTCTATTCTCACAGTATCTAGACTCTCAGCCGTACCATCGTTCCCGGGCCTTCGTCGCTTTCCCGAAGGACGCGACTTCGCGCAGTGGACTGGAGATGACTCGAAGGCGCTCATGCGGGTATACCTGGCCGCAATCGCGGGGCATGTGCCATCGGACATGGTGAAGTGCTTTGCTGCCTTCCTGGACTTCTGTTATATCGCACGACGCAACGCTATCACTGCTCCCATGATCGACGACCTCCGTGGGGCTCTTCGGCGCTTCCATCACCACCGCCAGGTCTTCATTGAGACTGGTGTACGTCCCGACGGCATCTCTCTTCCTCGTCAACACGCCCTTAAGCATTACATTGACTCGATTGTCCTCTTTGGCTCACCAAATGGACTCTGCTCTTCGATCACGGAGTCGAAGCATATCAAGGCCGTCAAGGAGCCGTGGCGCCGCTCGAGTCGGAACATGGCAGCTCTGCGGCAGATGCTTCTGACGAACGTCCGCCTCGACAAAATGCAAGCAGCGCAACTATCGTTCGAGAAGCGCGGTATGCTACAGGGCACAGCGACGTCATTTACAGCCGACATGCTGGCGGGGCGCCCGATCGTCATGGCCGAGGAGGATATGGAGGAGGAGGAGGAGGACGAAGGACCGCCGCTTGGCCCACGCGCGCTGTCGTCGGTGGATCTAGCAGCCACAAGACGTGCGTTTACTTGCTCTTTGATCTCGCACAGAAGCTTACACGGACACAGAGCGCGATTATCCTCGCTATGTGCAGGAACTCAGTCAACACATCTCGAAGCCACAACTCCCCCTCCTCTTGCGCCAATTCCTCTACTCCCAGCTACACCCCGACTGCGAATCCATTACGGAAATCCCCCCGCACGATCTCCCCTACATCACAACGAAGATCGATGTTTTCCATTCTGCGGTGGCACGCTTCTACGCACCGAGCGACCTTTGCGGAGCGGGAGGCATGCGCCGCGAGCGCATCCGCTCAACCCCCAGCTGGTATGGCTGTCCACGCCGAGACACCGTCCTCATCAATGTTGGAGGCGACCCGTCCGTAATGAAAGGTATGAATATTGGCCGTGTCTTCTTGTTTATGGCATTCAATTACGATGGAATTACCTACCCATGCGCGTTGATTCAGTGGCTTGTCCCTGCGTCAGACGCCGTCGACAACGAGACAGGCATGTGGATAGTAGAGCCCGAATACCTACACGACGGCAGCCCTAGTTTGGAGGTCATACATCTCGAGACCATTGCGCGGGGAGTTCATTTGATAGGTACATACGGAAAGGACATGCTACCCGAAGACTTTCATTTTTCGTACTCGCTCGATGCCTTCCGCACATTCTACGTGAATCACTACTCCGACCACCATATGCACGAATTTCTCTCTTGATTCAACTTAATTCGAGTGACTTTTCGAAGGAGCCGCGAGTTCGCTCCTCGACCCAGTTGCCCAATTGTCGTGAATTGTCGAGTGGGCTGGAGTTGTCCAGTTGGTGACCATCGAACAAGTGCCCACAATCGGGCACAATCGCGGCATCAACGTGTTATCTTGCTGATGCGATGCCCACAGGTATCGGCAACAAGGAGCTCTTGGAGAAGCATGGCATCCAGACGGTCGTCGACCTGCCTGGTGTCGGTGAAAACTTACGTGCGTCATCTTCAATGCTCTCGTCCTAGTCAGGCTGACCCATCGCACCTCAGAGGCAAGCATGACTGGAAAGACCTATGTTATCGGCTGTTTACTTTCGCTCAGGAGCACATCTACGTCCCGACCGCTTTTGAGCTCAAGGAGGGGCTCGAGTCTTGGGACGAGCTTCAGAATCCACAACGCCTTGAGGAAGAGATCAAGAAGTAGTGCGTGTTTCCCCTGCGTTCTCGATTTTCCCTCGTCTGACGGCTCGGTGTATCAAGCTACTCCGAGAAGAGGGGTATGCTAACTACGCTTCCGTACTCATACGGGTACATACCCTGGCAAGCTGTCACGTCCGAGGCCGAGGTTCGCGCAGCTGTCGACGAGGCATTGAAGGACAGCGGTGAGGCTTTCCCGTCCGTCGCCAAAACGTGGGCTCTGCAGCGCGATCTCCTCGACAATCCGGCGGTCGCCGCGCTTGAGTGAGGGTCTCGGTACCTTGTCCAGTACCTACGCTAAGCCCCCTCGTAGGATTATGCAAGCGGCCAACTACCACCCCGCCGTCGGCATCACGCCTGAGCCCGGGAAAGTCCACTGCTCTATCGGCGGCCTCCTCCAACGCGCCTTCTCGCGCGGCTCGGTGCACATTCAATCCGCCGACCCGCTCGCCGCGCCAGCCATCGACCCGCAATTCCTGAGCAAGAAGGCCGACCTCACGCTCCTCGTCGACTCCGTGCGCTTCATCCGCAAGCTCGTGCAGACCGAGGGCTACAAGGCCGCGCTGACGCGCGAAGTCGCGCCAGGCCCGGCAGTGCAGACGCAGGAGGAGCTGGAAAAGTATGTGATCGACAACTTTCAGACGGTGTTCCACCCGGTGAGCACGGCGACGATGCTGCCGCGCGAGGACGGGGGTGTGGTGGATGCGAACTTGAAGGTGTATGGGACTGCGAACGTGCGGGTGGTGAGTGGAATGAGCGTCCACGTGTCTGCTATGGTGCTGACCGACCGAAGGCGGATGCCTCCGTTATTCCTCTCCATATCGCTGCACACCCGCAGTCAACGGTCTATGCTATCGCAGAGAAGGTTAGTTTGCCTTCATGCCGAGCGATCGCAGAAGCTTACATCTTTCAGGCCGCCGATATCATACTGCAGGCGAAGTGAACTTGTCCAAGCTGAAGGAGTTGTGTACCTGTACCGTATACGATGCATGTCGAATATGATGGTCAGTGTTTTGAACAGCTCCCTGTGGGACCTCTCCTTTTTTGCGCTTGATCAAGGTAGCCAACATCTTGCCTGTGGCGGATGATACAGACCGCGACGATACTGGTGAAGCATAACATTGCACAGAAACGGGTCATAATATGCTACATGATCGTGAGTGCGGGCTACAGAACATAGATATCTAGCGGAAAGACAGCCAAATCGAAGCGGACACCTTTAAGTCCACGACCGGCACGACCGCTGTCCATTGCGCATCGGGTGGGTAGTCAGATACCAGTCATCGCACCACCCCAGCCGCCACGCCCTCGTCTCCTGATATGGCCTCGTCCCCGGCATCATCACCAGGTCCTTCTCTTTCGCCATCATCCCCAAGTAGTACTCCGAGCTCAGCGGCTTCCCCAGGTCCGTCAGATCGCGCAAGTACTGAAACTCCCACCACCCGAAGCAGAAGACGTCCCGGTCGCGCTGCGCGTACGTGTACTTGCGCGGCACGTCGGGGATCTTGTGGTGCGCGGGTGGGATGTGCGCGGCGGCGTCGGAGGCGGCGGCGAAGCCCGCGCGGTAGATGCGCAGCTCGGAGACGTCGGTGAAGATGAGCTCGTCCTCGGCGCAGTCGGGGACGAGGTCGCGGGGGAGGCCTTGTTTGGCGGGGATGGCTGCGCGGCGGGAAGCGTACGTCGTGCTTTCTGGAGGGAACTGGGGAAAGGCGTGGTTCTGCGCGACGATGTCCATGCTGGTGTCGCTGACAGAGCTCTCGTCAGATTGCTTGACGTGCGACATCACACGTTGGCAAGCCGAGCACAGGTTGTCTTTGTCTGAGGTGAGCATCGCACAATCAAGTGGAGAAAGGAGCCTCACCTTCGCCGTCAGTCTGAGCAGCGCTATCCGCCAGGGTACTCTCCGCCGGGCTTCCAGGCCGTTCGAAGGTCGAGACCCCTTCATCGACGAAGAAGTAACTATCCTCCATAGCAGTGACGACCTGATTCATTTTCGACGGTGTGGCAATGAACGGACGCTCGGTGCGCGTCGATGATGTCGAGCAGTTCAAGCTGCAAGTTCTCGGAGAGAAGTCGCAGATATCCATGAGCCTGTTGAGGTATGCTTGGTGTTGCTCTGTAAGGGTTCGTAAGCATGCGTATACGGCGCCCGTACTGTATACCACTTACCATCGACGTAGGTGAAGGCACAAGAGGGGATAGCAAACAGCAGATAGCACGAGTCGCCCCATGCTACACGGATGGTGATCAAGTCGGGACGCCAAATGCATGAAAGAACGAGCTTCGAGGCCTTGTAGGCTTCGCGCGCAAGGAAAGGGAACGTTTGCAAGGGGACTGGTCATTCTTCAGCGCCACGGTAACAGCCGCGACTGGGTTAGCTCACCAGTGAGTTCGTCCTGAACGATAGCCAAGAGAAGGTGGTAGATGGACACCACAGCGCCATCTGAAGGTCATAGATTAGTATCAACAACGCAAGCAAAGCGCCACTACACGCACCGATATATAGATCATAAACAGGCTGCGTGAATAGATAGAGAACGTAGAACGCCAGGAAGACAAGGAACGAGGTTTCGCGCAAAGAGGGTGGCGTTGTCGGTCGCGGAGAGCGATGACTGTATCTCATTTCGTGCAGTGCCGATGCCACCTGTGGACGTCTGTGTTAGTCGTAAACCCGACACCGTTCAAGTGATAGCGCACCTCCATTGTGGCACCCACAAGAACACCGAGTAGGAGCAGCAGAGCAATGACAGGGAAGAGATCGGGTAGAGGAAGGGACGGTGGCGGAACATCGCCTATCCAGACGAGGTCGGTACAAGTCGAATTGAGAAGCGACGCGTTGGCGTTCGTGGCAAAGGGCTCTGCTTCGTGGTATCTGGCGGGCCGATCGAACGTGTACTGTGCGTCGTCTGGCGGGGTATATGAGGTATCTTCGACCACGATGTATGGTTCGTCGGCCCGACCGTGGTGTGGATTTGGCCTAGTGGGGCGATCGTGCGCTGGCACCGAGGAAAGGGTAGGCGGTGGTTGGTAACGTCCATTTCTGGCGTGCAGGGCGAGCGCGATGATCCATGCAGAAACCTGTCTATAGAACTCGCGCTCCGTCAGACGTCCTGCGAGCGCGGATAGGTGCTCCAGGAAGAGCATAGTGGGTGAGTGGCAAGGAAAAGATGAGTCTAGGGTTGAGTGGCTGGGAGGCCGAGTGATCAGGTTAGCGCGTTTGTTAGCCGGTCAGTCGATCGCGATGAGTGGCAGGGCCAAGAGGTCCTGGCAAAGCAAAGGCGGGTCGTCGCAAAGGAACGCGCTCAGGTTCCGCGGCCACTTTATATCGGCGCGCGCGTCGGATCACAAACAGGAATAAGCGGAGTCTAAATGAGACATGCACACGGGCCATGGCCATGGTCGGCGGCGTGACGTGACCGGCTATGTCCGTGTTGTCCATAATTACCTTATTGGGACAATGGCAAGGCCTAATGCGGCAACTCTTTCAGGGGTTTGTGACGCCGTGATGAACGTCACGAGGCAGGGAACACGAACATGAGGCCTGTGCGCAGCCATTGTTCACGTCATCTTGCAGCGTCAAAGCCTATGTACAAACAACATGCCCTTGACAAAAGTCAGCGACTGGGGGACGCAGGGTAGCCTGATGCACGTACGAACTTGTGCAACGAGCTCAATAGTAAGACCCTGCGCCTGAGTAGTTGGAGGCTTCCGAAGTGCTTCTATCCGCGGCAGGCCTCTCCGCATGCTCGTCGCCATCGTGTAGTTCTACATTCTCCGTCTGCCTTCGCGTGTATTCGACGCTGCCTGGGCCAAATGCCGGCATCGGCGGCACATAAGGTTTAGCGGCCACAGCGGCGCGACCTGCTGGTATGCGCGACTGCAGCTCCGGCTGTGTGGGTACCGGCTGAAAGTGTATCTGGAACGACATCAGTCTGCAAATCGTGCTATGGCAGGGTCAGCGCTCACTGAATCGTTGGTCTTCTTGTAGTGCTTGAGAAAGGTGTTGACCGTGGCAAGCTCGTCGGCAACACGGTCTTTGCGCAATCCCCTAGCCTCATCTTTCTTGAGCGCGATGCTCTTGACGCCCTTGCTCGCGTCTCGGATCGCCTCGAGCTCCTTCTTCGCCCATAACAGCCAGCCCACCGCTTCGCCGCCCTTCTCCGATCCGCCGTTCTCACCAGCGTCAATGCCTAGCCACTTGTGTGCAAGAGCGGCATGAATGGCTGCCTCTGTCGTGAGATATGCCCGCAATGCGTGGGACACGCCTGCATCTTTCGATGCGGATCCTGGCGTCATAGCCAACGCCCGCGCAGCGCCATAGAGCTCAGCACACTCGAGGTGGAGTTTGCCGAGAAGGCTGGGCGATGGATGGGATCGTGGCAATGGTGGTCCGGGGTTGACAGCGCTGTCGTTTGCCGCTCGTGTGAGCAGCTTCCTGATGGCGAGCGTCTGCGCGTCTGCGAGAGCCATCCTACGAAGACCAGTCAGATCTAGATCGACCACGAGCACCAGCTCGACGTACGCACTTCGCGAGCGCAGTGACCACATCTTTGTGCAAATCGGGCGGGCGCGTGAACCCGGCGGCACCCCCATCACGGCTGGCCTCCCAGTCGACCAGCACCCGCTCGCTGATATACGCAAACAGCCCGCTCGCCCGACACAGCAGGCACACGGCGAAATTCAGCTTCTCGTCCTTCGCGCGGCGCTCCGCATCGGAGATAGAGCGGTCGTGCTCGTAGGCGCCGAGCGGCGCGACGACCGCGCGCGCGTGGTTGGAGAGCAGGAAGGCGTAGGTGAGCAGCGCGAACGCGAGGTCGCCGTGCAGCGTGGGAATGTTCAGGCGCGGGGAGTTGTGGAAGACGTTGGCGGAGAGCGTCGTGCGCCAGCTGAAGACTTGCGCTCGGTTAAGCGTGCTTGTGAAAAGATGGGGGAGCGCGCACCTGGCTCTTCGCGCAGTCCGATCTCGTCGTGGGCGACGCAGGACATGATGCCGAGGAGTTGGGGGAGGTAGTCGTCGATGACCTGGGAGGGATTAGCGCTACAGCGACCGGATGAGATGGTGCTCTCGCGCACCTTGACTTGTCTCAGATAGTCCCTCTCATCACCCTCTGTTCGTTTGCTCTCCTTCAAGGCGGCGCGCAGACTCGCGCGCTGCAGAGTTGCATCGGTGATGTGTGATGAGTAGTTCTTCGCCGCGCTATGGTCGGCACAGAAGTCGGCGAAAGAGATGGCGCCGGTCGTTGGCAGCTCGTAGAGGTATGTGCTCATCCCGGAGAAAACTACGCCAGTTACTACGCCTCAAGGCTTCCGTTCACTGTGAAGCACAGCGATACTGCTGTCCAGGGGCGTATGGTCGATGGCAAAGGCAAGATGCTGTTGTGATGGATGGAGACAAGTGATTATCACATGAACTTGACCCGCGTCTAAGCGCCCAGTCCATAGGCGCCCATTGTTCAGGCCTGGCGCCATGCCCAACTCTTTAACTGAAAGTACAGCAGACGCACTTGTTCCTAAAACTATGCTATATTCTAAGCACGCCTGACGTACCTCTATATTTGTGTATCGCGAAAGAGCCTAGCCATGGGTCGGAATTTTGGCCGGCTATGATGTTAGATCCTTCGAAAGATGGTACCAAAAGCAGTCTTTGGTAGAACTATGAGTTTACTTCTCAATACTTGGAAGATACCAGGGAGAATGCACCGTCATGGAGATTGGGAGCCAAGTGATCTGTGTTTGTTTGGCCACATAGGCGCACGTTTTGCTTTCTTCCCACGCATTGAGACTTGTCCTCAACCATCATAATCAGCTTTCGAAAAGGCAAGATTCTCATAGCTCTGTGCTTCCCGGGCTCGTCATGCAAGCCCGATACTCGTCTATCTCTTGCGGTCAATTCCCCAGACAAGACGACCTCGCGACCTGCCACCCTCAAATATCCTCCTTTCAGCCGCAACTTTCACGATCTGTTCGCCATTATCGCGTGCTATACGATCCTGACGAGTTCCCAGTCATGTCGCTTGAAACAACAGTGTCTCGTAAATTACCCTGGGAGGGATCTTCCGACCATGATCCTGCGCCCTTGCGGACAATAACAATGTTCACCGCTGCGCAGGTTGCAGTCACAGCTCCCTCCCATTTTTCTCATGCCTCATGTTTCGGGACTCCGGGGCCCTCAACTCCTGTGAATGCCGGCAAAAACCTTCGCGAACGACGGAATCGCGGGTAATGCCCGGAGGCGGTGGCTATATGCGTTTTCTCAGCATTAAATATATAGGCATTGAGAAGGTGCGAGCGGAATCATTACGAAGCGAGGCCTGGTCTTCGATGGCATTGACGCAGGGATTCCTAGGGACTGTATTGAAGAGAGTGTGTAGGCGGTGGGCTGGGCGTCGCGTGGCTAATCCGCCCGCGCTTTATGGAGAAGCGAAAAGCTTAAACCTTTCTCCTGCGTCATAATACCAGGCGAAGGACACTAGGACGGTGGCCAAGCTGCCCCGCGTGCGGGATGCTCGCCGCCTCCGAAGACTGGCCGCTTCACGAGCTTTATTCAGCAACGAAGGGATAGCTCGTACGTGGACGGCGAGTCGGTGAATCGCCGCGCCCTGATGCCGCTCCTATGACATTGACCGTGTCCTTTACAGGGCGCATTGTCACTACCAAATCCAACACTGATGTCCGCATCTCCAGCTGCGAGCATTGTGTGTTCTCGCGGTGCCGGCGACGATATAAAAGCTGCGCTGTAAACGATGGGTAATCATCGCCTCCATGTTCGCAGAAGTCTCGAGTGCGCTGCGTCTCCTCGCCCGCGTCGCGAAGCGGGCAGCGGACGTCTCTTCGGACGCGCTCTACACCCTCTACCTCTTCTCCGAGTCGAACATCATCGGTGTCCTGCTACCCTCGGTGCGTGGCCTTGCATCAGTCTTCTCGCGCTACGCAAGTCCTAATGGGGTGTCTCGATAGCTCGCGATGGCCTACGCACTCGTCGGCGTCAGTGACGTCGGCGCCTTCCTCGAGGGCTTCGTATGGCTAGAACTTCATTTGCTGGCGTTCGAGGTACGTCCCTACCTTCCCTGACATAGTGTATTCTTGACCTGACCTCGCATCATCACAGATAATGAACCAGGTCCGCGTTGCTCCTTTTCCCTAGCTCTCCGTCTCCGGCTGACGGAATCCTGAGTGTTCAGGTCACCGGCATTGAGGAAGACAAGCTCGAGAAGCCCCATCGCCCGATCCCGAGCGGGCGGATCTCACCGTCTTCTGCGCGCGCGCTGTATGCCTGCGTCGTCGCCTGTGCCCTTCTCATGAGCGCGCGACATGGCATCACTTGGGTGACCGCGGTCTATGCCGTTGCGATTACGGTGTATAATGAGGGCGGCCTTGCGCGCTTTTGGTACTTCAAGTCTGGGCTTGCATCCCTTGGGTACGCGTGCTTTATATCGGGCCCTGCGGTCTGCTTCAGTGAGTGGGGATTGAGCATCGACAATGAATGTCATCACTGAATCTGATCAGGTCAAGGCAGACCATTGCCTCCACAAGCCATCATCGCTCTGACGCAACTGGGCCTCATCTTCTTTACCACAGTCGGTATCCGACGTTAACGACGTGCTGACTAACTTCTGACGCATCTCGTCGCCAGGGCCACGCTCAAGACTTCCGAGACCGCGATGGCGACTCGCTCATCGGCAGGAGGACCCTCGCCCTGATCCTACCTCAAGCATTCGCCAGGTGGACGCTAAGCGCATCTATCCTCGCATGGGCGCTAGCGCTTTGCTACTACTGGGCACCTCCCGCGCTCTTCAGTGCAGTAGTCTACGGCCTCGCAGGAGCGACCGCCGTGTCTTTCTTGACGGACTACTCGCAGGAAGCCGATCAACGCTCTTATGACTTGTATAACGTGCGTGTCGTCCTCGTATTTAAGTGCTCCCAAAGCTGATGGATCTCCCAGCTGTGGCTGGTCTCATGTAACGTGCTTCCGCTGTTCGCGCGTTGGCGAGCGCTTAGCGTATGAGGTTGATCGTCTATATACAGCCTGATAAATTTATAGAATTAGGCCTTGCTAGAGAGGGATCTTCGCCATCAATGAAATAGAATTATGTATACATGCCTTTTGTGCACCTGAGCTCTACACGAGAATCAACGAAATGCATCATACTGTCTTTGCGAGGCAAAGAAAGTAGTCCTCAAATCTGATGCCGCCAGTAGACTTGGCGTGAGACGAATTTACGTCGCTATAAATTCACTGGTAAGTACTCAAAGCATTGGATGCTAAGGCGTGATAGCTCAGTTGGGAGAGCAGCAGACTGAAGATTTGAGCTTTCTGAAGGTCCCGCGTTCAATCCGCGGTCATGCCATAGAAGATAAGGCGGCGTAGTTTTTTTTACCGCCTTTATGGTACCTACGACATATGGAGGCCTGCCCCCTTCTGAGAAATTCGGCGACGCAAATCCTGGCTGAGATTAGCTGTTGAGCTTCACACTCATGATCTAGCCTCAGGTCAGGGCCTCAGCAAGCACAAGGCGAGCGCCAGCCAAATCCGAACTCTGGGATGAGTCACGTCCACGTGCATCGGGCATCACCGGACCGCGTTGCCGACGGATGACGCCTTCTCGATCTGCGCGCGTCCAGAGTTGTCAGACGCGACGATGGACGGTGGGCGGCGAATGCTCGCCTCACTCGCCCGGCGGGCCCTGCGCCCTCAACGAACAGCCCAGACACCATGGCCGCACTCCAGACTGCCTCCCGCGCTCCCCATCTCCACGACGCTCGCCCGCGCTCTGTCAGCCTCCGCCATCGCGCGCCAGCCGCGCGCACCGCCCTCGTCCAACGGCTCAGGCGCGCCGCCGCCTCCTTCGACACCCGCACGGCCCTCTGTACCCGCGGAGTACCCACACGTTCTGGCGCTGCCCATCGCGCGGCGGCCCCTCTTTCCCGGTTTCTACAAGGTGCGCACCCACCGTACTTCCTGGCTTACTCAGCCCTCGCGCCTTGCTGACTCGCCGTCCGCCCCCAGGCAGTCGTCATCCGCAACCCCGGCGTCGTCGCGGCCATCAAGGACATGATGGCGCGCGGGCAGCCTTACCTCGGCGCTTTTCTCCTCAAGGACTCGGCGGCGGACGCGGACGTGATCGAGTCGCTCGACCAGGTGCACGACGTCGGTGTGTTTGCGCAGATCACGAGCGTGTTCGCTCCGGCGCAGGGGCAACAGGGCAAGGACGGCGAAGAGGAGGGCCTCACGGCTGTTCTCTACCCGCACAGGAGGATACGGATTACCAGTCTCGTCAAGGGTGTCGCTCAGGTTGAGGATGCGCCGGACGCTAAGCTGGAGGGCGTAGACACGGTCACGGTTGACGCTGTTACGGATGCTGCAGCGGCGGAGAAGCCTTCGGAGGCGCCTGCGACGGCGACGGCGACCGAGGAGGCCGTCACCTCGCAGGACGCATCGGGCCAGGAGACTACCCAGGACGCCATCCCGACGCCGCCAGCCAGCGAGGCCGGTGATGGTGCGTGACGCGATCCCTGCTTTCGGTTCTGTGACTGACAAACAACCTTTCCTTCCTTGACATGCAACCTTTGCTTCCTGACATATCCTTTCCTTCCGCTGTCACTGCCGCCGCCTTCCTTGCTCCCGATCATCACAGATTCTCAGCCCCCGCCTGCCTCCGCGCACACGGCCTTCCTCCACTCGCACGCCGTCTCGGTCGTTGCAGTGGAGAATGTCACTACGGCGCCGTACGACAAGGTGAGCGTCTTTACCCTTCATCATCTTCATCACCTGCGTATACGCAGGCACATGCACTGCATATAGCTGCAGCCGTTTACTCAGTCAAGCTCCGTCCCACTCGTGCTATTCGTCAACATGAACCCTTCGCTAACACATTTTGCAGGATGCACCTGCCCTCCGCGCTCTCATGGCCGAGATCGTCAGCGTCTTCAAGGATATTGCGCAGCTTAACGCACTGTTCCGTGATCAGGTCGCCAATTGGAGCGTCAACCAGGTTGCTGCCAACGTCTTTGACGAGCCGGACAAGCTTGCGGACTTCGCCGCTGCCGTGAGCGCGGGCGAGGTATCTGAGCTCCAGGCTGTACTCGAGGCGACGGATGTGCAGACACGGTTACAGCAGGCGCTGCTGGTGCTGAAGAAGGAGCTCATCAATGCGGAATTGCAGGTGAGTCCGGCGCCTCTTCTGAACACTGTCCTGTCGCCGGTGCTAACCTCTTTTTCACTCAGTCCAAACTTGCCCGTGACGTCGACTCCAAGATCGCGAAGCGCCAGCGCGAGTACTATCTCATGGAGCAACTCAAGGGCATCAAGAAGGAGCTCGGCATGGAGTCTGACGGCAAGGACAAGCTCATCGAGAAGTTCAAGGAGCGCGCAGCGCAGCTGAAGATGCCTGAAGGCGTAAGTGCCAATTAACTCACTTGCCAGTCTATCGTCTAACGAAAGTAACAGGTTCGTAAAGTCTTCGACGAAGAACTCTCCAAGCTCGCGTCCCTCGAGCCCGCGGCTAGTGAAGCGAACGTGACGCGCAACTACCTCGAGTGGCTTACGCAGATCCCATGGGGCAAGCATTCGAAGGAGAACTACAGCATCGCGCATGCGACGAAGGTGCTCGATGAGGATCATTATGGCCTGCAGGACGTGAAGGACCGCATCCTCGAGTTCATTGCCGTGGGCAAGCTTAGGGGTACGGTGGGAGGTGAGTGTGCTTGCTTTTCAGGATGGGAGGACGTAGCTTATGTGATGCATAGTCGCTGCTGGTACGAACAAGACTGGCACGGGCAAGATCATCTGCCTTGTGGGCCCGCCTGGTGTTGGCAAGACCTCGATCGGCAAGAGCATCGCGCGCGCTTTGGATCGGCAGTTCTTCAGGTAGGGCAAATTCGTGCTGTGCGTCGTTGCGAAGTCGCTTACATGCTCCCGCTCTCCAGGTTCTCCGTCGGTGGTCTTACGGACGTTGCGGAGATCAAGGGTCACCGCCGCACCTACGTGGGCGCCCTGCCAGGCAAGATCATCCAGGCCCTTCGCCGCGTGGGCACGGAGAATCCGCTTGTGCTCATCGACGAGGTGGACAAGGTCGGCCGCGGCATCAACGGCGACCCGAGCAGTGCGCTGCTCGAGATGCTCGACCCGGAGCAGAACTCAGGGTTCATGGACCATTAGTGCGTTGCCCTTCCGTACCTTCGTATTTTTGCTAAATTACTCCACACAGCATGGACGTCCCCGTCGACCTCTCGCGCGTCCTCTTCGTGTGCACGGCCAACACGCTCGATACGATCCCGGCTCCTCTGCTCGACCGTATGGAGGTGATGGAGGTCTCGGGCTACGTGCTCGAGGAGAAGATGGTCATTGCATCGCGGTACCTCGCCCCGCAGGCAAAGGAGGGCGCGGGCCTGAAGGACGCGGACGTGGAGCTCGAGGAGAACGCGGTGGACCGGCTGATCAAGTACTACTGCCGCGAGAGTGGGGTGCGCAATCTGAAGAAGCATGTGGAGAAGGTGAGTTATAGTCCATGCCTGGGGGATGGGACGGGGATATACCGGAGGCAGAGGGATGGATCGCTGATGCGGATACTTTCAGATCTTCCGCAAGGCGGCGCTCAAGATCGTGCAGGACCTCGGTGAGGAGGGACTCCCGGAGCCGGGCACGAAGCCGGCAAAGGCGGACGCGCGCGCTTCTTCGGCGGCGGATGAGCGTTTGGTTGAAGCTGTCCAGGACAACGAGCCCGCATCTGCGTCTGAGGCCGCACAGGCCGGTGAGGACGAGGCAGCGAGGAAGGCGCGCGTAGCGGGTGCCTCTGCTATCCCGAAAAACGCTGCCCTCAAGACTGACGCCAACGAGCGCGTGAAGGAGGCCGTCCAGGACGACGAGCTGGCGTCCGCATCTGTCGAGAAGCAGGCGGGCGAGGACGAGGCGGCGCGGTCAGCGCGCGTTGCGGGTGCAGAGACGGACCCGGCGGCGCCGCAGAGCAGCTTCGACCCCGCGTCAGCGAAAACCGGTTTCGACTCGGCCGCGGCGGCGAAGGACGGCGAGGACAGCACGGTCGCGTCGACTGAGCCGGCGTCGAATGCGCCAGGTGCGCCGGCTGAGGATCCGGAGAAGGAGGTAACGACGGTCGAGCGCGCGCCGATGAAGGTGCCGGACTATGTGCATGTGCGGATTACGGCGGATAACCTGAAGGTGGGTGGTGGTCTCGGGCTGAGGGCGATGAGGGGGCTGAGGCTGATGCGTTTCGTGCAGGACTATGTCGGGCCGCCCGTTTACCAGAAGGACCGCATGTATGCTCGTCAACCGCCTCCAGGTGTGAGCACCGGTCTCGGCTACCTCGGTAATGGGTCTGGCGCTGTAATGCCCATCGAGGCGATCGTAAGCTTGTTCTGACAAGACCATCCAAATGTTGACTAACCTCGTCCGCAGAGCATGCCCGGCAAGGGTGGTCTCCAGCTCACCGGCAAGCTCGGCGAGGTCATCCGCGAGAGCGCGCAAATTGGCCTGAGCTGGGTGAAGGCACACGCGTACGAGCTCGGGCTCACCGACGCGCGCGGCTTCACGGCGAGTGCGTTCGAGGAGGCGGAGGACGATGCGGCGAAGGCGGAGCCCCGGCGCGGGGAGCCTTTCCTGACCGACCGCGACATGCACCTGCATATGCCCGAGGGCAGCATTGGCAAGGAAGGCCCGAGCGCGGGCACGGCGATCCTGACGGCGCTGGTCAGCTTGTTGACAAGGACGCGGGTGAACCCTGATATTGGTGGGTGCTGCAAATGTGGTGGGAATTGTGGGTTGCTGACAAGATGCTTGCAGCTATGACGGGTGAAATCTCGCTTGTGGGCCAGGTTCTGCCTGTTGGTGGCTTGAAGGAGAAGATCCTGGCGGCGCACCGTGCGGGGATCAAGACTATCATCGCGCCTGCGGCTAACCGCTCTGGTGAATAATCCACATACTGCATGGAGGATACGAAGAGGACTAACGCTTATGACAGACATCGAGGACAAGGTCCCCGAGAGCGTCAAGACCGGCATAAGGTTCGTGTACGTCGAGGACGTGCGCGAGGTGCTCGAGGAGGTCTTCCGCGGCGAGAAGATTGTCGATGTCTGGAGGGAACGCATGCCGTGGTAGATGGGGATCGACGGGCTGGAGACATCTAATGTGCGCGCCTAGCGCGCTCGATGTGGCATGGGTAGAGCAGGGACGGCGCGGGCGGATGCCTTACGAGGCGTCCTCGCCCGAGGTGCTGCAGGGTCCCTTGAAGCCCGCCGCGTAGTGTGGCTACAGTAGAGCTTAGTATGTTATCGCGTACTCACTGTATATTACGATCAGCAAGACTCGTTATCGCAACTCTCTTTTCTAAGATGGTCTTTGGCACGTTCGCTCGGGCTGGCGCTCGCAAGCCTTGTTACGGCAGCTCGGTGAGTGCCGGCCACATATGGGAGGCGAACCGAGACCAATGTTCGTCTTGCCTCTTGCCACTTGCCACATCGCCCGTACTTAACATTTGCCTCAAGCAACAAAGTCTGCCTCTGCTTGACATACTCGCGAATATGGTATCGCTGTTTCATCGCATCCTCATATGGGTCCTTCGACTATTTCCCCACGACAAGCGCGCTCGGTTCTGGCATCGAATGGAATGCTCTGCCTTCAAGGTGATGGGTATCGCGCTCCCGCTTGGTGTCTTCCTCAAGCATACACATTACGATTATGAAGCCAAAGTTCTTCCCTATGTCGCCAAGCACACGACCATTCCCGTGCCTACCGTCATCGACACCCTACACCTTGGCGATGACCATTTTCTCATTGTTATGTCCGAGATCCCAGGCAGCGACCTCGACTCGACGTTCCGAGACATGACGGAGGAGCAGACAGCGCATGTCGTGCGGCAGCTCTCCGGCCTTCTGGCTCAGATACGCGCCATACCACCCCCGCAGACAGGTGTTTGTGCTTTGGGTGGCGGGGGGATACGCGACAATCGGCTGTCATTCGCCATGAAGCCCTGGGGCCCATTCTCTTCCGTGCCCGAGTTTCACGACTATCTGGTGCATCGCTCCGAGCTTCGCCTCGACGAATGCGAGCACCCTGAGGAGGTTCTCTCTGTAATCAAGAAAAGTCATACAAAGACTCATCGGGTGTGCTTCACGCATAACGACTTCCATCCCGGAAACATCATGGTCGACGATGACTTCAACGTCACCGGGCTGGTGGATTGGGAAATGTCGGCGTGGATGCCTGAATATTGGTACGTGTTGTTGCCCTGCGAATCAGCGAATCTGTTGAGAATTCACAAACTGATTCGAATGATCTAGGGAGTATACGAAGGCCCTCTACCTACCGTACTATAAGTCAAAGAAGGCAAAGTGGTACGAGATCATGACGAGGATCTTCCCACAGTACGACGACGACCTTTCGGCAGAAGTCGAGATCTTCAATTGGAGGAGGTGTTATAACTGAAGTCAGGATACGCTTCATAAATTCGAGCATAACTACAGACACCATATGACGTGCATGCGCGCAGTTTGTAGATTCTGCGCCGAGGGCTGAGTTGCGAACTCGATGCTCGGGGGCGTACTTGTTGGCTGGGATTCTATCAACTCGAAGGCACCTTGGACTCTGAGCGTCTTGATGGGACTGCTCGAAACCCTAGGTCAGTGGTTTGTGTTCTTCACTTGCCTCTTGAGGGCAAAAACAGAGGAAATACCCAAGTTTATGGCATGACCGCGGATTGAACGCGGGACCTTCAGAAACCTCTAATCTTCAGTCTGCTGCTCTCCCAACTGAGCTATCACGCCGTTGTCGTTGTAAGTATGTGATTGAGTGGTATAGCTATGCGCTCGTATGGAAGATGGTACTCACCGATAGATAAACAGAGAGGGGAGCTCAAAAAGCTAGGGCAGTGGACCGAGGCAAGCAGTCTCGGTATTTTCCGAGACCTAAGTTTGACCTGACTTCCCAAGTCGTACATATATATGGACACGTTGGAACGAGAAAGTGGGTAATGTTGGTCAAGGCAAAAGGATATCGCACTCAGCCCTTCAGCGAAATTGTACATGGTCTAGGTGGTAATATCTAGAGGTCATATTTGGCTGGTGAAGACCGAGGTCGCTGCTTCATTGTCGCTGTCCTCGCTGGCTGGTGCCGAAAGGACTAAAAGCCTTCTTCCGCAACATCCTCCGAGTGATGATCTGGACGAAACCACTGGCCAGGCATGAGAGAAAAGCCTAAACTTCACTACAAGGATGTGAGCTATCGAGCAGCAGGGATGATGCCACCGAAAGACTTACCAGCACCCATCCATAAGCAATTACGGTGAGGGTGACAACGGCCTTATACGAAACCTCCCGCGCACTTCCACGGAGTCCACCACTTTTGCCATGCACCTCTCAATATTGTCGTTCCATCCAAAGCTGGTGCTCGACATTCCTGCAATACGCATGTCCAGCACAAATCGCTTCAGCGGGTATCCCATCTCGCGCCGTGCTTCGGCCAGCCTGACCAGCGCGGTGGCATTGAAGCAGTCCGGCCTCCCGCCGAGCTCCAGGCTCTCCAGAAGAGGGAGTAGGCGCGGCCTCCCTGCGCTGTCAGGAGTGCTGAGCAAGTCGATGAATTTATCTGTGATCGGCACAGTGCGATATGCGTGCACACTAAGAAAGGTCAATTCCTGCAGCGAGTCGCTGTAAAGCGCCCTCATAACGGGTGAAGACGGGTTTTCCAGCACGAGGCGACGGAGCGGGCACGCGGAGCGGGTCAGGAGATTGTCAAATCCGATGTTAGCCCTAGTCAAGAATCCGTAAAAGAAGTACACAGCGCAGTCCTGCAGAACCGGTGTGGTGATGCCGCTGAGCAGGCCGATGTCGCTCTCGCGGGAGAGGCTGAAGGTGGCGGTGTGCAGGCGTGGCAGGATAATGTGTGACCTGGGCAGGTACATCTGGCCAGGGCCGAACTGCGACGTATCCGCATATTCCCACTTCACGAGGTTGGGACAGCGCTGCAGATACGCCAAGGCATAGTCGCAGGGCAGGAATGTTTCTAGTTCCTCGACGTGGTCCCATGGCAGATCGGAAAGCATGTCAGTCCGGCCCAGATCGTGCGGGCCTCCACGCAAACTGACCCTTCGCAAGGCTGTCAATCCTTCGAAAAGCCCCATTGCGCTACATGCGGCAAGAACGTGAACATCGCCGTCCACCTTCTGCAGATGGGTTAATCGCCGGCCGTCTAGCTTTGCAAGCACCCTGCGCGCTCCTTCGGATAGCCCGCCGCCTCCTGACTCGAATTCTACTTCGGTCCAGCGATGCGCATGCTCGATGAGCAGATCCAGCGCCTGCATCCGCTTGAGATCTGGCGTGGAGACAGTATCGAGGTCATATGCTAACACGCAGTGCCGCAGCGGTAGGTCGCCGGAGTACTCAAGAAACGCCCGAAGGCGAATGAGGAGGTTTTCGAGATTTGATTCTCCGTATCTGCTGAACTCAAAGTGGTTCCACACCGAATGCAAGCCGAGGACAGTTTCTGAGGGGAGCAGTCAGAACAGTTTCTCACATGGGTCGTGTTACTCCGTGCGCGACACGCCGGTTCGGCTTACCTCTCCAGACATTGCACACGGAGCTCAAGATAAGCGGAGGGCACCGATCAACAAAGAGATTTATGCTCTCGTCACCGCAGTACATCTTGAAGATGATCGATAGGATCTCCGGAGGTAACTTGCGAACCGGTGCGAGATACGCCTGCTGAACACTTCGCAGTGCCTTCAACTCTCGCTCGCCTTCGTGCAGTTGGGCGACTAGGTCCATCAATTCTTTCGCTTTGGCGCCTATTTCTGCGAGACACTCGTCCGTCCGCGCGATGGCCTGACCTATGCGCTCGTTTTCCGCGCTCAAAAGAAGGCGCCCGGTGCGGAGGATGGTGTTCTGGGGACCCGGAGGGGGTATGTCGAGTTCGACATGACAAGCCTTGTCGCATGCGTTGCAGAGAGAGAGATCACGATGATAGCCTATAAGGAACGTTTCTACCATGTCGGAGGATGGAAGTTGGGGTAGAGTAGGTAGATCACGCGGAGAAGCCGGACCGAGCCGTCGTGCGTGTCGGCGATAACCGAAAGCTTGTGGCGGGGTTTGGATTGACCAGGATTACCGCGGAATCGAACTACGTTGGGATCCTCAGAGTTCAGTGGCAATCCTGGTTAATCCGACTGATGCGATCAGGCTCTATGTGAGCGACGATATCGTGAAAGGAGCGTCTCGACCATGTCGGGCGCTCCTGGGAGTTAGAAAGATTGTAGGGAGAAGCCTGTCGGCAATGGCCGAAAAGCGTCGACGGCGCTCGTCCGCAGACAAAAAGGAAAATATTGATGTTGCCGTCAGTGACAGTGCTAACGGCGGCCTCGCAGGCCAGAGCGTACTCGAGCATCATTCGACAATATCAACGGATTATCAGCCCTCAAAGCATTGCAGGGCCGTGTATCCGAGGTGAAGTTTGCAGAGTTACATATTACATCGAGCAGGTCAGTCAGTATCAATACCGACAAGGAGGTATCCCACATGAAGTGGGGCCCGCCGGTTACCTCTTCTCGCGCACAAAAATGTGCAGCGTCAGGAAGCTCGCGATTGTGAAGGCGCCGAAGAAGATGCCCAGCAGAGCGACGTTCGGCCACCAGAACGACTATGAAGTGCATCAGCTGTTGACCTCACGATATCGGGTCCACCAACAACTTACGCCTGCCCTGAACCCAAATATCGACAGAATTGTCGCGGCCGGGACATCGATATCCACGCCGAACTAGGTGAGGGTCAGTCTTTGCAGTCGTTGTTGCATGCGCGGGTCGTACCTTATGCTCCTTGAGCGTCAGGTAGCGCAGCTCGTTGACTGCGAGTGCCTCGTACGCCGCGTGGAAGAACGAGATCGTATGCAGCCACTGCAGCACCGGGCCCAGTGAGTCGCGATTGATGAGCAGCCCAGTGAAGAGGAGGCTGCGTTGTTCGGTCAGCACCGCACACTCCCTCGACCGAGCACACAAGTCCTCACTTGAAAAGCATCACCAACGTGCCGACCAAGCTCGCCACGCCCACCGTCTCAAACGCGACCGATAGCCACAGGACCAGGCTCGCTGTCGTCAGATTGAACATCACGAGCACAAGCATGAACTTCCAGAAGCCCGCCACGGAGGGCACGAGCCCGACGAGCGAATATACGATGCCACCAAAGAGTAGGGGCGGGACGAGGCGCAGCGGCAGGATGTCGAAGAGGACCTTGCTGGCGAAATAGGTGAAGGAGGAGTAGTAGCCGTTGGCTCTGAAAAAATATAGGTCAGTCAGCGGAGGCGCGGATACCCAATAACAATGATTGACCTTTCGCGCATGAAGAGGATACGCTCGTTTGCAAACAGGCCTAGGCTGGAGAGGCAGGAGAAGCCAAAGAGGGCGAGGGTGAAGAAGAAGATTCCCAGCCTATTCTGGAAGCCCGAGATGTCGTTGCTGCAGGGAGCAGTCAGCATCGTCAAAACTAGCAACTGTAAACACGTACGTTACATTGTGGAAGAAAAGGCCACAAATGACTGTAAGACAGTCAGTCACTTCTTAACAGCGACGAGCAAGGTCACTCACGCGCCAACCCAATCGCCGACAAGTAGTGCGCAGCCAGCAGATACGGGTCTCGGTACAGGTTCTTGAACGCCCTGCCACTCAGAATCCTGAACTGCGTCCCCCAACTCGCCCGCTTGCGCCCACGCAGCAACGTCGTCTCCGCTGCCACATCCGGTAGCTCCCCATTCGCGCCCCGCTCCGCATCCCGCGCATCCGCCTCGCTATTCTCCCTCCGCACGCGCTCGCCCTCCTCACGGATCGCCCGCGCCACATCGCTCTCCGCGTACGCGTCGACGAGGTTCTGCAGCCGCGGCGTGACCTCGTGGCCGCCGACGTGCCGCCGCGCGGAGTCGAAGATGGCAGAGGCTTTCTTGCGGAGGGAGGAGGCGAAGGAGGCGGATTGGGAGGAGGCGGAGTTCGGCCGCGTCTGGAGTTCGGTTTCCTCGGTGGGGGAGGCGCTGCCGCCAGATGCGGAGCGCGCGCCGCCAGGGAGATGGACATGGTGCGCGAGGCCGCGCTCTTCATCACGAAGGTTGTCGTGGTCCTCGGAGGACGAGGGCGGATCGAGGCTTGCACTGTCAGGTGCGGGCTGTATTTCGAGAGTGGCCTGCATCGTGAGGTCGACTGCAATGATGTCAGCACAGGCCGGGATAATGGCTATGACGCTCAGGTGTACGCACTCAAGAAATCCGCAATATTGAACCCGGGAGGGCAGGGCTGATCGATGGACTCAAAGTACGCTTGGCATTTGTTGTACTCGCCAGAGTAGACCATCTTGCCGAGCGCAAGGACAACGAGCTGGTCGAACATGGCGACGATGTTGCTGCGAGGTTGATGGATCGTGAAGATAACTGTGCAGTTGTAGTTGCGCGCAAGGGAAACCAAACTGTCGACGACGTTGAAGGCATTGAACGCGTCGAGACCTAGCAAGTGCATTAGTACATGTATCAGCGACTGAATTCCTGTTCACGCACCGCTCGTAGGCTCGTCGAGGAACAAGATCGAAGGACTTGTCACAAGCTCGCAAGCGATGGATACTCGCCGCTTCTCACCACCGGATATCGACCTATGCCCCGAATCGCCAATCCGCATGTCCTTGATCCCCAATATGCCCAGCTCGTTCATCGTCTCCAGCGTCCTAAACTTCTTCGCCGCCAGACTCATCTCCCTCGGCAGGCGCAACAGCGCACTATACAGCACCGTCTCGTACACCGTCAGCGTGCTCATCAGCGTATCCTCCTGGTCCACGAAGCCCGACACCGCCTTGAACTCCGCGTCGCGCACCTCGCGGCCGTTAACGAGCATCGTCCCGCTGACCGAGCCACGCTTGTTCTTGCGTGCGAGGATGTCGAGGAAGGTCGACTTGCCCGCGCCGGAGGCGCCCATGATCGCCATGACCTGCCCGGGCTTGACCGCGCCGGTGATACCATCGAGGATGGTGCGCCCGCCGAGGTTGTAGCTGACGTTCTCGAAGTAAAGCGAGGCGGGGACGTGCTCGGACATGAGCTTCGCAGCCTCGGACTCGGGGAGCCGGATCTTGCCCAGATCGCCAGTGCGCGTGCGCCCCATATACCAGACGAAGGTGGCGACGATGATGACGGCCAGGAGCGCGCCGGATGCGCTGAGCGCAACCCACTTGGTGTTGGGTGGCTTCTCTGGACGCTGTCGCCAGAGTGAGAGCATGTAAAAGGAATATGAAGAGGTTCCTTACCACATAACCGGGGACTTGAGAGTAGTGCAGGCACTCGCCACCCTGGCAATTCAGCGTGATGTACGAATCACCAAAGATGTCGGTAATCAGTCCGTTCATCGCAGGCTCCTCGAACTTGCACCCATGGCCGGACTCGCAGCTGAACTTGGCGGGTCCCTTGATATCTTCCTTCAAGAAGTCACTGATATCTGCGTCCACATCAGACCACCGAGCACATCGTACGCCCAGCCGCACGTACCAACACTGCCAGCCTCGCCGCAGATAAAGCGGCCTGGTATACAGCTACACTGAATCTTCTCGCAATTGTATGTGGTCGTGTTCTTGTCGTAGGTCGTCTCACGGGAGGACACACATTCATCGAGGCCGCAGTAGAAGCTCTCTTGCTGAGCAGTCCAGAACTGGAAGTCGCAAGACTTGGACGGTGCGTCGCAGCTGAATGTAACCTGAGGTGGTCGGTCAGGGAGCATGTCGAGGATCTTGCGGTCTACCAGGGAGGGGATGTGTCAGTCATAGCACCACTGTTCGGGTAGGCGTACGCACTCGTTACATCGCACATTTGATGGTTGTTGAATACCGTGTCGCCGCCCTTGTAGCATGTCATGTTCTGTACACCATCCGCATCGCTGTCCGCGGGCTGGCCGTAGAGCGGGAAGCCGATACAGGCGTCGTCTGCTTGGCAGACTGTATCGGGCGTCAGCACCCACTTGCTACCGTCTATGCCTCAGCCACGCACCATTGCAGTTGATTCCGGTCCATCCGTCCTTGCACTCGCACTCCTGCCCATCCTCACGAAGCCTGCGATGGTCGCCGTCGGCGAGGGAGTCGCATTCTGTTCTTCAGGCGTCAATCGAAAGCTTGGGGAGCAAGGGGGAATAGCGCACGCGGAATGAGACAGTCGATGCCTCCCCATCCCGGGGGACACTTGCACTGGCCGTCGTATTCGTTACATTCGCCGTATTGACCGCATGTAAAGGCAGGAAGTAGACAGTTGAAGCAAGGTGGGCATTTCTCTGCGGCAGATACGGGGGCCTGATCGCGAGTGTACGCATATCCAGGTTTGAAGTGAGGGTGACGGGGTAGAGAAGCAGAAGCATAGCACATCAGCTTCTGTAGCTTAGCAGTATGATGCAGCACACGCACCGATAGTTGACTGCTCGACATAGGCCGTGGAAGACTGTAGTTGCTCGCCGCCGTCACCAGCGGCAGCGCGAGCGCTGCAGCCAGCACACATAACAGGCGCCCCATGGTGGTCAGAGGCAAGAAGGGCGCTTGGCGAGGAGGCGAGGTGTGACACAGGCAAGTGACGCGGGCTGCGGGGGTCGGGCCGGCGGCATCCAACGGCATCTCCCGTGCTCAAGTTGAACTTCCCTCACCAGACCACCATCCTACCACTTTGGTCAAGTGCACGGGGTTTCGGGTGGAGGTCAGGTATGATGATTGATTTGAGCAGAAACCCTCGGGCTCTATGTGCAGATGGCCCAATTTTTGTCCGATCTCATTCTGAACGCGCCGAATATCTGAACTATACTGTAGACTTTCGACCGTAGGTTCACATAACGCGTAACGCGGGGCTGTGAAGTGAACCTAATTGTGAAGAGTAACGCGTAACGAGGCTCTCGGAAGCCCCCCAAAATATTCGATTTTTGGCGGATTTTCCCGAAAAGTTCTCCCCGCGCCAGAAATTCTCTTCTTCCTGCAGTATACGGCTCTTTCATGCTCTCCACAAGGTGTACAGGTATAGTCCAAGGGTGCACAAGCCCCAGAAAGGCTGTTAATCATCATTCATAACGGCTCTCTCCGGGCCGTGAATGATCACCAAAGGAGCTTCACTGCGTAACGCGTAACATGCAGTGAATCTATGGTCGAAAGTCTACAGTACCCCCCAATCAAAGCTACAGTATCCACCCTGACCATCCCAAATACCGAGAAGTAACAACTCATCAATAACTGCGAGTAGGCTTTGACTCCGTCCTCGTTCGCCTGGAAGGAAGGTCGAGAAGTAATTTCGTTGTACCATCTATGAATCACGTCAGCAACATGTCGCCAGCACATTAGAGCCTGCCTTTACCTCGTCACATTCGGCCATCGCCCCGACTCCAGAAAATCGCAGCCACTCATACGCTTCAGACGCGAGGCGTAGGGGACATGGAAGAGATCCGCAAGCGTGAAGGTCTGCAGTGCAAGGTTTCAATTGACATGGAGTTTGCACAAAATACAGATACGCACGTCGTCTCCCATGAACCTCTGGTTGCCGAGTATCTTCTCATATACGTCAAGCTTTTGAGCGAGCAGCGTCTCCGCCTGTTTGTAGAGCTCTCCGTCGCCCGGGAGGCCCTGCCACCTGTTACGGTCGTCGGAACTCGAACGATATCGAGAGCGCAAGACTCACTGCTTATGTACCCTCTCTGTAAAGATCGCCAGGCAGGCTCTGTCAAAGGTGGTCGTCTCGATCGAACAGCCCTGCTCGGCACGCGCAAAGGCGCGAAGGTCGTCAAAAGGAAAGAGCGCCCGCCCGCCCCGGCCAGCGTATTTGCGGCAAAGATAGCGACAGATGGCGCGGCTCTCGAATAAAGAAGCCGTCGTCGTCCTATAAGGAATAAGATGATTCGGCGGGGGACTCGAAGGGTAGGCAGACAAACGATGTACGGGACGCAGCCGAACGGTTGCTTCTCCTTGTACTCGGGCATTTTGTGCTCGTACTTGGTCATGTCGATGTAGACGTATTCGAAAGGAACATTACTCTCCCAAAGCACGAGCGCAACCGACAAAGTCGTGGAAGACAGGTCAGAGCCGTAGAGCATCACAGTCATGGCAACGTTCGGAGACGTGCTCGACGGAGGGATGATGCAGAGTCGATGATTGGTAGCTTAGAGCGGACAGTGTCGACGTGAGGATGGAGTCGTTGTCACAAAGCGCCCTGGCCGAGCAGAATATATGAGACCCATTCTTATCACTGCTGAATAATGTTATGGCCATCCCGCTCCATTGCATTTACCTACAGTTCCGGATGTTCCGAGCGGCAAGAACCAGCGAGCTTGAGGTCCAGAGATAACTGCAAGGGCACTTAAGAAAGGTGGGGGCGCGGATCGTGAGGGTCATGCGATAGTATTCGTTAGGACGAGGGCTCGATATGGCGGCGACAGCCAGTTCGATAATTCAGCGACTCGAGCGTACATGAGAGAGCACCATCATGCACAAGAACCCGACCGCCAGACGTCCATGGACCAGAGGTGGCAACGAGACCAGCATGCATTAGGGAATCCGGACCTGCATTGGTAAGCGTTTTTGTCAGGATGGTCTTGCGCCCGGTTGGCTTCCGTATGTCGACAAAATGTCTCTGCGTAGCTCGTCTATTCATATGTCAGAGAGTCAGACGGATGAGCTGGAAGAGAACCGCAGCAACGGTGATGGGCGCCAGAGTTGAAAGCAATCAAGTCTATCTCCCACGGTCAATGGTTCGGCAACTGCCGACTTTCTGGCTCATCGCATGCGCGCCGCATACCGTCCATCGTAACCCTGCTATCACTTGCTACTCCGTTCCAGAGATTTACTTCGTTTCTTGACCAGATATTCATAGACATGCGAGCCTCCTGATCGCTCAAGCGCTCATGGTTTGCTAGGCCCCAGTACCTTTCGTGCAATGCACATGGCATGTGTTCCCGCATGCAGCTAAAAGATAGACCGAAGTGAGGTCCATCCGTTTCATACGAATTCTCAGTTATGCGCACTTGGTCGAAAGAATATGTCTTACTATATACAACTGGCCCTTACAACGCCCTTGGCCCATTTCTTACGGAGAGATCGCCTTCACACCATCCTTGTTTGCTAACCACGATGGTCGCGACGTAATATCCTTGTACCACCTACCAATCGCATCAGCCTAGTGTTTATGAGCAGCAGAGAGAGTCTATCACCTTGCCACGTTCGGCCTGCCCGACTCCATGAAGTCGCAGTTGACCCGAGGCTTCAGACGCGTTGCATACGGAATGTGGAAAAGATCCGCAAGTGTGAACGTCTACAGCACGTCCGTTCAGAGCAGAGAAGTCTGTTGAGGGATATCGACACTTACATCACCACCCATGAATTTCTGCTTGGCCAGGATCTTCTCATACGCATCGAGCTTCTGACCGAACAGCGCCTCCGCCTCTTTGTAGGCTTCTTCGCTGCCCTGCAACCCCTTCATTCTGTTGCCGGACGTCATGGCATGAACGAGAGCAGAAAGTTCAAACGCACGGTTTGTACACCCTCTCCACAAACATGGCTATCACAGCTCGGTCAAAAACAGTCGTCTCGATTGACATGCCCTGCTCAACGCGTGCGAAGGCCACCAAGTCGTCGAATGGGAAGAGCTCCCGCCCGCCGCGATCGGCGTATTTACGGCAAAGGTAGCGGCAGATGGCACGGCTCTCGAACATGACGAAGCCATCGTCGTCCTAGGATGTATGCAAGCGTGGTGAGCGCCCTGAATGCAGGTAGAGTTTAAGTGATACGCACGATGTAGGGGACGCAGCCGAATGGCTGCTTCTCCACATATTCGGGCGCCTTATGCTCGCCCTTCATCATATCGACTGGATGGTACTCAAAGGGTACGTTGAGCTCGTGCAGCACGAGGGCCACCATCGGGGTGGTGGTAGATAAGTCAGCGCCGTACAGCTTGAGGACCATGGCGATCGTAGGTTGATTATGTCGAGGATTAGAGGATACTTTCGCGCGCGACGTGAGAGGAAGAGGAAGAGGTCGTTGCTACGAAGGCGCCCTGCATCTGCAGTATATAAGAGACACCTCCTTATCACGTCCGTCGATGGCCATCGAGCGCGGTTTCATTGATCCACAATTCGGAATTCACCAAATATAAAGGAGCGGCTAGGAGAAATCTACGCGCGCCAAGGGGAAAAGGGCGCGCGGACCACCAAGGTCATGGGGCTCCATCGATGTGGACGCAGCGCGACCAGGCAACGATAGCGAGTTCGAAGGTTTCGCGCGAGACTTCCAGGCTTTTCAGTCGCTGGCGGTGAGCGTTGGTAGGGGATTGAGTCGCATGTCTTCAGGAGCATATGCTCTCGGTGTATACAGGTAGTCCGGGCCATTCCAGTGCGAAATGGGGGCGGCATTGGGGCGAGGGTGCAGGGCGTCCGGAAGGGCAAGCTTGGGAACGGCGTACTGATGGGATCCTCCAATGTCTTCCCTCCTTCCATTGATTTCCATAGTTCTCTCACATTATCCGCCTCCATTATATGCGTATTTTCGAGGATGCCGTGGGTCAGGCGCGACGATACGGTGGGCGTTGAAAGCAAACAGTGCTCTCTGTCGCAGTCACACCGTGGTCACACCTCGACCCACGCGAATTCGGCAATTGCCGGTCTGACTTGCGTCTCGCACTCATCTCGCCTAAGCTCCTCAATCGCCAGCCTTCGATATTTCCTGCAGATACCACCTGCTAGCTCTCTTGTCAACTCGAAGAAGTATACATATCTACAGGCGAAACCATACTTCCCCTGCTGTACTAGTACTTCATCCGCTCACATGAGCCGAGGTAGCTGATCAGAAGGTAATCCAGATGAAGACCATGAATCGGTTCTCCACTTAGTGAGGATTTCATACTTCATCTTGGCTTGCACTAGCAAAGAAAAAGGGTGGTAGATGCTGATCTTATGACGACGCACGACCGTGGCGCTCCTCCGCTCTAACCAAAATTACTGTGGGAGGCAGTATAAAAGCACCGTGATTGAAGCGCCTCCCTCAAAGAATCTCTATCACACCTTCTTCACCTCCCCCTATCACTCACGATGGTACTCAAGCTCTATGGCGCCGACATCTCGACCACTGGTCCTATGGTGGCTCTGGTCCTGCACGAACTGAACGTCCCGTTCGAGTATATCCAGCTCGACCTCCTCCGCGGAGAGCACAAGCTCCCTGAACACACCCGGAATCAGCCCTTCGGACGCGTCCCATACATCGTGAGCCTTGTTGTTTCCACCTTCCCTGCAGCATCGCTGATGTCCACGAACAGGATGACGACGGCTATATGCTCTTCGAAAGCCGCGCCATATGCCGCTACCTCTGCCGGAAGTACGCTGATCGTGGTGGACGCGCGCTCTACCCAGTGGACGACCTCGATGCCTTCGCGCGCGTAGAGCAAGGCATATCGATCGAGTCATCCGTCTTCGATCCAGCCGTCCGCACTATGTTCACCGAGAAGGTGTACAAGCCGTAAGCCGTACTGACAGTTTCCGCGTCCGATGAGAAGATTCATGCGTCATGCGTAGGATGCTTGGTCTTCCGGGCAGCGATGCGGTCTACGCTGAGGCCTACGCAAAGCTCGACGAGGCGCTCGAAGTCTACGACAAGATCTTGGTGAAGCATCGGTACATGGCCGGAGATGTTCGTGCCCAATCGCATTGCAGGAGCACATTTCTGATGCTGCTACTTTCAGAACTTCAGCTTGGCCGACCTTCTTCATATCCCTTATGCACGGCGCCTGGCACCTGACGTTGGCTGTCGCTTCATGGAGACGAAGCCAAACGTGGCGAGGTGCGTGCTTGGGCTTACGCACAGTACACCACCGCGCTGATCACTTTGACCGTGGTACATCCAGATGGTACAAGGAGATCACGTCGCGATCGTCTGCCCTAGCAAACAAAGACGGAATCAAGGAGGTCTCAGTGAAGGCGTCGGACCGGCATCCCTAGTTTGTAACCACATACGTGTAGTCCTTTCTCCAAATGCCATCTGCCTTGAGGATCGCGTACAAATGAAGCGGGACCTCGGACGCACCGAACTTGCATGCTTCGCTCCAAAGGAATGAACACTGTCGGTATACATATGCTATGATCCTGTCGTAAGTACCTACCCTTGTCATCCGCCTAGCCTCGTATCAGTACGTATCGCAAGCCTACTCCTCCCCTCGCTAGCCAATCTCCTCACCCTCGTCCCCGGTCCACGCGCCAAAGCCCAGATCCTTCACGCTCGATACAGCGACGAGCAGCGGATGATCCTTGTCGAACATCGCGAGCAGCTTCGCCATGTCCTCCAGGCAGAACTCCTCAATCTCCTCCATGAGCGCCATGTCGTCCCGCTCGTCCGCGTCGAACATGCTCCCATCCGCGGCCATCGCCTGCGCGCGCGCAGTCCGCCCCCGGCGACGCTCGGCCATCGCGTGCAGCTGGCGCTTCGTCGCCTCTATCACGGCGTTGTACATCTCATCGCCGATGGCACCGCGGAGGTCGCCGCCGCTCCCGGGCGTATAGCCGGCTTGGGCAGCGATCACGACCAGCGACTCGCCGCAGCACTTGTACAGCGAGCCGAGGAAAGAGGGATCGACTTCCGTTCCGAGGCAGCCGATGATCTGCGCAAGGGCTGCACCGGCCATCGCTGGGGTGAGGGTGCCGCTGTTCTTCCCACAAGCCAGGAGCATTGGTATTAACCTATGAAGAGTGTGAGTGCGGAAGCCGGACGCGCCAAACGAAGGCGTACATTGCGCAAGCTTCCCGCACGCCATCGTGGAAGTAGAAGCGGAGGCATGGGAGCGAGACTTCCAACGTCGGCGCCATGTATGGAGCGAACTTCGGCCCTAGGGTACTGCAATAGATGACAAGCATTTCCAAGGCCTTATTCGGTGGTGAGCACGAGGGGGTAATATCTAGGTGGCCGATAACTTACCTGACACTTGTCTTCAACTTCCGAGGTACGTATACCGATGGTTTCGCCTGCCATGGTGATTGTTTCCCAGCCTTCGCGCTCGGTCTCTTCCTCATCTGGAAGGCATCAGCACACTACCAAGGCGGGTGGCCGATAACCCACCATAAACAGCAACCTCCGCTTTCAAGCCCGCATTGGCAAGTAAGGGGGGCATAACGACCGGAAGGTAGGGCTCGAAATCCGGTCCCATCGCTTGGCATACCTGAAGGAGTGTTAGCCTCGTCAAAGATAACATAGTCCAAGAATACCTTTGCCCACGTTGATGTCAAGTAAAGGGATATCTGCGGGTCTCGCATGTCTTCAGGCGACTCTGCACGCATTGTGAACCAGCGTCGTCCAACCAAAAAAGGCATACTCACTTTGTATCCTGATCAGCTGTTCGCAGAAGTTGGGCGCGTCGGGGATAAAGGTCTCGCGCCCCACAGCAATGGCTGCAGATTGGTGAGTAAAATGGAAAGCGAGCCGAAGTAGAAAGATACCAACCGATGAGACCAGCGCACTCCATCGTCTTTGCCTTCAGCGTGTTGTACTCTGGGCCATGAACCTCTGACAGGACACGTAGCAAAAGCGGCATGATCGTCGAGTAGTACTGGGCCGGGCAATGAGCCGCCGCGCGATAGATTCGGAGAAACTGATGGCTCACCTTGGCGAAAGCGCCCTCGCTAGCATCTGCAACCATCGCTAGTGTAGTGATTGCCTGCTCGTGCACGTATCTGATAGATTCATCAGTACCGCGTCCAAAAACCAAGGCCGCAGATCCGTCTACCTCTTCACGTTATTATTCTTCAGCAGCCTCAGCAACCGCTCCACGATCGGGTCCAAGAACGGCACGAGGGTATCCCGGGCAACACCTTCGCAGAAATTGATGAGGGCGGCCGCGGCGTGAGCGTGCACCCTCGGCTCCGCGTCCTCCAAGGCGGGGACGAGAGCACCAATCAATTCCTGAGGATGTTGCTCCTGGATGATCTCCTCGAGGTCCGTACATAGTTGGCCGCTATAGAAAAAGGGATGAGATGAAGCTCGATGCGGGTGCAGTGCTGGTCGTATACACGTACATGCATTGGCAGGCGGCGTGCCGAACGCGCGGATGGGCGTCGCTGAAGAGCGGGGTTACGAGCCCCACGATGCGCCCTAGTTCGTTCTGCATGATCTATGAAGGGGTTTAGCGTTGTGGACGACGTTGACAGCCAGACGCGCAATTATACCTCGCCCGTGCCCTCTGCAATAGCGGCGATCGCTGCGAGCCCCGCGTGCCGCGAACGCCAGTCGTACGACGCAAGCAGAGACGGTATTTGCTGAAATGCCACAGGGAGCACCGCGCGTCCGCCGATGGCGCATGCGAGGCGGTCCAGCGATTGCTCGTATACTTGCACGTCATCGTCGTCGGATGAGGATTGGGAGGGCTGAGGACGAATGCTCAGGAGGAGAGGAAGGGCAGCAATCGTGACCGTACGTACGTCCTCTTGGAGCCAGTGCTCCGTGTCGTCATCCGACAGCTCGGCCATACCCTCTAAACATGCTCGCACTAGGATAGCCACCCATGCGTCATTTTGAGGCTGGTATCCAGACGAGGGAGCGACAGTGCTGGCACAGCAACGTCAGCTTTCTACATTGTCCCATTGATCGCACCTACCTATTCTCTGGTGGCTTGAACATGGACGGTTTTGCCTCCGTTAGAGAGAGCATAAATTCCAGTGCTGCACTGCGTAGTTTGCGCCTCTCCTCTGCATCTTCATCGTCACCGTTAGGCGTGGGAGACTGACTGGGCGACCGCGGGACTTGGTTCTGCGCTGCCGAAGCGAGAGATCAACGAGCGATCAGCATGCGGGGGATCGAGGGCGTACCGAATGGCTGGAAAGGTTGCGTCACTGTTGGTGTCGGACCACTTTCCACGGGCGGCAAGACGAGCTGTGGCATTATCGATAAAAGAGCGGGAACGTGCGGAGCTGGAGAACCATCAGGAGGAGGGGCGGGGTAGACTTGAGGAGATGCATACCGAATAAAGAGGGGAACGAGGTGGCGAGGGGGGACAGGGTTTCTAACGCTTGAGTGAGGTAGTCGATGCTAGAGGATGCGTTGGGGCCCGCGGCGGGGAAGGGGGAATGTAGAAGGCGGGGGAGGACGTCGAGCATAGCAGGGACGAGGGAGAGGCTTTGAGCACGCTGCGCGCTCTCGCAGTGCGACATGTACGCCACGGATGCGGCGAGGGCTGATTGCCTGACCTGGCGTGATGTCAGTACGAGGAGGATGAATTGCCGACACCGCACGCACCGCACCCGCCTCCTCCTCCTCGTAGCGCAGTCCTCGCAAGAACACACGCAGCACGGCGTCTGTCTGCAAGTCGAGGACGAGGTTCGGGCAGCCGGCAAAGATGGTGTAGGCGCTCTCACGATGCGCGGGCGTCTGCGCGACATTTGCGTCCCCGCCCTCGCCCGCCATGCTGAAGGCGAGCGCCTGGAGCGCGTGCCACGGGCGGCCGCGGCGCATCGCCTGGTTCGCGACGTCGGACACGGTGTCCGCGAGCTTGCGGCGCACGACGCGATCGGGCTCCTGGGTGAGCGCGCGGATCAGCGCGCGCTCGAGCGTGGTGAGCGTCTGGTTGGAGAGATGGTCGTAGAGCGTGAGCCGGTTGTGCTTGGTCGAGTACTGGCGCTTGAAGAGGAAGCGGCGGAGGAGGACGAGGGAGAAGGAGCGCATGACTTCGCTGTCTGCGCCGACTGCGAACTGCGCCAGCGCAAGCAGGTACTGCTCCGGCATGTGCTCCAGCCTCTCATTGACGGCCTAAGCAAGGACATTCCGTCGAGGGGAATCGTTCGTGGTTTGAATAAGGACGATACAAGAGGGATGTGGAGTGTGGGGGAACGTCCGTCAGCGCACAAGCATGTAATGAGGACCTCGAGCACGCACCTTCTCTGCGCTACTTCGAATGTCATTGTCCCCCAACACGAGGTTTGAAAGGATTTGGGTCAGCTCTGCGGTGACCTCCGCGGGTACATTGACCTCGGGTACGTCCATCGCGGGTGCACTCGACTCTGAGCAGCCCGCTACTTTTCACTGATGATAGTGGTTTCCCCGGAGAGAGAAGAAGCGGGGGGACAAAGACCTGGTCTTTGTCCGCGATATTCGAATCGAATCTGGGATTGAGAAGGACAAGAAGCGCTGGCGCACGTGTATCATCGATCAGATTTCTCGTCATTCCCCACGCACGCGGACGCGCTCGCGGTCACATGTTAAGTTGAACTTGACCCGACGGTATCATTTGATGCGAGGGGTGACTTTGGATGGTTCAGTCTGCTATGCGCCCTCAAGTTGCATGCGAAGGTAGGCCGAAGTGAGCTTCATGCATTCTCTCTGTCTTCCCGGCAAGGTCGTACACTGCCGAAGGACTGCCACTGACCATGCTCAAGGATTGTTGAAGGAGTTCAAATGGATACAACGCTGAATCTAGGCTCGTCGCATCCCTAGACTGATCTCATTGTCCAGGCTGGATATAGTTTGTCAGTGGCGATATGTGCGTACTTATAATGAATTGATGGTTCTTGAAAGACAGCGCGGTGCAGGTGCCGAGAGATATGATCCATTCTATACTACAAGGTGGGCTGTAAGTAGCCCACATACAGCTCAATCGCCTGAGTTGGATTAACCAGGATTGTCACGGAACTAAACCGATCCCGACCTGCTGGAGTTCCGTGTCAATCCTGGTTAATCCAATGACCGATCACTTTTGCCTGCCGGTTAAAGTTGACGCCACATGTTACTATGTATATTTTTTTTTTGTTCGGCCGCTGCCGGCCAGAGCACTCAACCTGCATTCATTCTCTCATCTCACTAGCAGCTAGCGCAACGCCGACATGGTTGAGACGCTCCTTGCACAATATTGTCGTCAATTCCCTCTGTGCAGCGCGTGCAACAATGCATGCCAAATTGAACTTGACTTGCCCCGCCGGGTTCGGAAAACGCCATACTTCGCACCAGCCGTCTCTGTCGCCCGCAGAAAAAGAGTGCATAGGCCAGACTATTGTGCGAACTTATGAATGTCTCGAGAAGCATGGCGCGGAAGTGAAGGACCTCATGGCTATGGTTGCGCAGCTTCGCGAGGGAGAACAAGAGCTGAAGGAGCGGCGAAAAGTCCAGCAGGCATACCTCGTGCCGGTTCGAGAACTGACTCCAGAGATTCTCTCCATCATCTTCAGAACGCCTTGGAGGAATCTAACCTAGCCTTCAGATCCGGTTCCACCTAGGGTCACCATCCTGTCGCAGGATTTTCCTCCCTTCTGGCGCGCTCCTCGTGCCATCTCAGGCGCCTTTTCCTCGTATACCCACCACGCGGCATCTTGGACGCTTTGTACAGCCCCGCCCTGCAAGGCCTAACCACACTCGATATCCGGACGGACGACGACGCGCCCTTGACAAAGGCCTTCATCGACTCGCTCTGCGCAGCGCATAGCGATGGGACGCCCTGCCTCCTCCCGCTCCTAGAGAACCTGGAACTCGGCGGGGAGTCAGAAGGCTTCACTGTGAACACGCTGGTCATGATGGCCGAGGCACGGCGTCAGATGGGACGCCCTCTGAAGCGGTTCCTCCTGAACATGATGTTGATGGGCATGTCGAACTTTGACTTTGGGTGGACTGACAAGGTAGAGGCCCGGATGTGCCAGGTGGCGGACGAGCTGGAGGTGTGCGGGAGGAACTGTATGGGCATACACGAGTAAGTTCGCGACGTCTCTATCTCCTCGATACTACTCACGCAGGAACAGACAGTGCAAATCGTCTTTATGTATGACCAGACTTTACCTCCTCCGTTTCGCTCTAGGGAAAACAAATCGAGGATAGTATAGTGGCAAGCAATACTTGATCCCGAAAAATTGGTCTATCTTACAGTGCGTGTATGACGGCTATTGTACAAGAATTGTATATGAGACGAGGAGCGGTATTGCAGAGCGAGGAGAAAGTCCAACGATGAAATGAAACCATGAAGATCGTGCGTGCGTAGCTCTTCTCGTGGACCTATCTAACCGGGAGCCGGCGTCGACCTACTCGAGAGGCGGCGTTGGCCTATCCGAGAGGTGGCGTTGACCCCGGGCGCACCGGCTTCTAAACAACCTGCTGCATCGGCGCATCGCGCGGGTCCATCGAGTCCTGGCCGGGCGTGATGCGCCAGTAATGGACGCTCTTCAAGCCGACATAGACGGCCGTGGCGAGCAGTGACCCGAGCGTGGGGCCGAGCCCTGTGACGAGATATTAGCAGCGGAATGGGACGAGCGCCAGCGATGGATACGATGTGCAAGGGTGAGGGCTGAGGCGAAGGGAGGGGACGTACAGTAAATCCAGTGATAGTTGTGGAATCCCTCGATACACGCCGGACCGAAGGCTCGTGCCGTGCTGCAGTAAGGTTCATGATCAGCGCTCGCCTCCCTCGCATGAGAAGCGAACACTCACTTGATCGCACCCCCCGTGAACTGCACCGAGAACAGCATCACGCTGAAGAGCGTGAACCCAAAGCCCAACGGCGCGAACGGCGTGAAGCGGTGCTTCTCCGCCGCGAGCATCAGAATGTTGAGCACGAGCGCGGCCGTGCAGAACATCTCGATAAACAAGCCCTGCGTGCGGTTCGTGCTCGCGCCGAGGGTGACGCCAGCGGCGAGCGGGCCCGGGGTGAGGCCGTCGAGGATGGCGGCGGCAACGATGGCGCCGACCATTTCCGCGGTAGCGACGACTAAGGAACGGTTAGCAAAATAGGGGAAGGACGAGGAGAAGGAAGGAAGATAGAATGGGCAAGGATGACACGCACGAATAAATCGCAGGGGTTTGATTGCACCAACGAGGCATAGGGCTAGCGCAACGTTGGGGTTGAAGATTGAGCCCGTGAAGCGGTAGAAGATGGTCGCAGTGGCGGTGAGTGAGATCCCGAAGGCGGCGGAGATGTAGTAAAATGCGAAGAGGCGCTCTGCGTCCGAGCCTGCGGTGGCTCCGCCCGTCCCCATCGACGAGCCGTTCTGCATCAGGTTGGTAGTCACGGTTTGGACGGCCTATGAATCGTTAGTATGACAGAGTTGTTGGTATGAGAGGTATATGGTGACGGGTATATGGTGACGGGACGATGGAGGAATTGGGCGAGGGTACTCACGCCCAAGCTGAATAGCAGGAACAAGATCTTCATAGCGTCAAGGTCAGTAGGGGCTTCCTGGAGCATGTATGCGCTTACAGTCCCGAAGAACTCTCCCTATCATCGTGGTCAGCGCAGCTCGAACAAAGGGAAGGACAAAACGGCGCACCATCATGGCGATCAAGTCGTTCCCGATGTCACCAAAGAAGCCGGTGCGTGTCCCATCGTCGATCGTATCATCTCTGGCTGTCCGTGTCTTCATCTTGCTTGTCGTGACGAGAGATGTACAAAATAACGCCTGGGGGAGGAGGAGGAAGAGGGGCGAGGGAGAAGGACAAGACAAAGGGGGCTGCAACAGATTTATAGGGTGACGCAGTCTGACACCTACCTCATCTCTGAAAGACAGAATGTTTAGAGTATGCTCCCGAGCGCAGGGCTCTATGTCGTCATGGGCCTTGTCATGGTTGAGGGGAAAGAGAGTGCGCCATCGGCGCAGTGATCACTGTCAGAGGCTCCTAAAACTCCAACAGTCCGCTCCCGAGGATGGGTATCTGGGCGTCGATTCTTCGCGGGCTTCCTCGCAGAGGTTTAACACTTGAAGAAGCTATCTTGAATACATGAAGGGTCAGTAATTCGATGATCATCTACTAGCTTCGACAGTCGCGCTGGCAGAGTATTGCGCTGAGTATCGTGACGGCCCCTATTGACCGCATCGTCGCAGTTTCGGCGTCCATGATGTAAGGAGCATAGACTCTGCCATTGTTCTTCTCTGCGACGCCTAGCGCTAGTTTACGGCTTGCGAATCCCATCGTAAGGGATACATTGGAGATATAGACAAACGCGCACGTCCGTGTCCCTATGAGGCTTCCATGTCAGTGACGTGTTTTGACGAGGGTACCAAGCTTCGTCTTCCGCAACCTTGCCGGCGATCTGAGTAAATGTCAACGAGTGAATCCCTCCGCTTCAGCGTCCGCTCGGGCTTGGCGCTGCCATTGTTCCGAAAGCGTCGACGGCTGTCGTCGAGGAGGTCTGATGTGCCACGCGCGCGAGGCGTGATCGGAACGGCATCGAAGACAAATGTTTCGGGTTCTTGTATCCCCACGCTCATATCCGGCTCGGTTACTAATGACCACCATGTCAACATGTGTGAGCCGGGCGCCTTACCCTATTTTTGTTTCAATCCCTTGACCTCTTACCACCACCATGGCGTCCTCCAGCATCTCCACGTCTGTACATACCGACCGCGAACACAAATCGAAGGAGGTTTCGTCGACTTCAATCCACTATCCAGCGACACCTGCAGCGTACCCGGTGCGGAGAAGGCGGAGGACGCGCGCGTACGACATCCGCACCTCGGAGAGCGAAGGCTCCTCGGGGAGCGATCATGAGAAGACGGACGACGATGAGGAAACGAACGAGTACGACATGATTGATTTACGAACGCTGGTGAAGGAGAGATGTCCGAGCCTCTACAAGCGCTTCCGGCCCGCGTGGTGGCTGCCCAAGTGAGTGCAATGTTCGGTTCGTTCAGGGATAAGATAGACTGACACGTGCTTTGCGTGCAGCGGCCATATACAGACCATCTACGCCGTGCTTGGTGACTTTACGAAGGTGCATCGCTTCCAGTATCGTCGGTGAGGCCAATCATACTTGTCACTTCGAGAAGGGATTGCTGACGGCTATTAGGCAGTTCATCCGTATGCGCGACGGAGGCACAGTGTTTGTACTCACACTTACGCACACCTCGCTTGTCACTGATTGATTCATAGTGGCATGGATTGGGCACCTGCAGATCAGTTCAGCGTGTCCGACACTGCACCCATCATTGTGATCAAGCACGGGATCACTGGAGGTACGCCTTCTGCTTCAGAGAGTCGCGCCCTCCTTGATTGACGATCCTCTTAGGCTCTCACGAACCGTATGTGCGCTGCATCCTCGATGTTGCTACCGCGCCAGTCTCTCAGGGCGGTCTGGGGTACCGCGCCGTTGTGTGCAACTTCCGGGGCTGCGCGGGGATCCCCATCACGTCTCCCCGGCTCTATTCGTCTGGGGCGACGGACGATTTGCGGCAAGAGCTCGCGTACATTCGAAGCCTGTACCCCAACGCGCCGCTAATCGGCCTCGGCTTCAGTCTCGGGGCGAACGTGCTGACCCGCTACCTGGCCGAAGAGGGCGAGGAGAGCCGGCTCGTGGCAGGGTGCGCCGTAGCATGTGTGAGTCGGCTCACCCATTCCTACCTTCGCTCGAGGCTGACCCCGCACCAGCCCTGGAACCTCCTCGACGACTGCAACGGCCTGCTCAACACCTTCCTCGGCACGCAGATCTACTCCAAGGGCATGGCCCGCTCCCTCCGCAAGATCGTCAAGCGCAACAGGACCGCCTTCGCCTCCGGCGCCGAACAAGCAGCCGCCGTCGAGGCCGCGCTCAAGCTCAAGTCGCCCACCCTCAAGGTCTTCGACGACCACTTCACGCGCCTCTTCGGCGGCGGCGCCCCCATGTTCCCCTTCGACTCCGCGCAGGACTACTACACGGGGACGTCCAGCCATACCGCCGTGCGCGATATCCGCGTGCCGTTCCTCGCGCTCAACGCCGCGGACGACCCGATCGTGAACAAGCTGCCTGCGCTCGATGGGAGCGATAATGTGGTGCTGGCGGTGACACGGCTCGGTGGGCACCTGGCGTGGTTCGAGGCGGGGAAGCGGCCGGGAGAGCCAAGGCGTTGGATGCGGCAGCCCGTGCTGGAGTGGCTGCGCGTGTGCGGGGATGACCTTAAGCACGAGGCGATGGGTAGGAAGGAGCGTGAGGTCGTGGTCGTGGATGGATGGGTGACGGAGGCTGGGAGCGAGGAGGGCTACGGTTGCAGGGCTCTGTCGGGGTCGAAGATCATCGAGGCGCACGAAGACCAGAACCGCAAGCAGATGAAGCATGAGCTGGCGCTCGACGGCATGTAGACGATATCGCATCGTGGACGCCTATCATCGCTTGTGTTGCGCATCGTTGACTCTTGCTATCGCTCTGCAGATGCAGACGCTCGCTATTGTATTAATTACGCGACACCTACTACTCGTGTACAGTATTCCTCCGTAATATGCTGCCAATGAGCTTTCTGGAGCTTGTCCAGCGAAATGAGCACCCTGAAGGCAAGGAAGTGAAAGTGGGCTTAATTTCAAAGCCCCTTGACCTGCTTCTCAAGCCAAGAGACGAAGAGGTCGGGCTTTACATGTTAGGATATCGCACAAGGGCTGCGCACCCCTTTCGCCATTGCGCCCGAATTTCCATCACCATTGCGCGCCCGTCTCAATCGCCATTGTGTCCACCCGTCAAACGTTAGTGCGTCCCCTTCACCTCCTCCTTGGTCCGCCTCCCGCCAAAGATCCCCGTCCCCACCCGCACAATGTCGCTCCCCGCCCGCAGCGCGGCCTCGAAGTCAGCGGACATGCCCATGCTGACGAGCAGCCGGCCCTCTTCGCCGTATGCAGCCGTCTATATGGTATGAGTTCAGCTCGCTCTCATTGACGGGATACAAAGAGTGGGCAAGGTCCACGCGATAGGAAGAACGAAAAAAATGAAGAAAGATAAGAGCGAAAGATACGAAGGGGAAAAAGAGAAGCGTTAAAAGGATAGGGGGGAGAAATCCATCCACTAGACTTCTCCTCCTATCCACTCGACATGAAAACCCACCTTATCAGCAAACCGCGCACCCAAATGCGCCTGCAGCGCATCCCTCGTCGCCAGCAGCGTCTTGAAGTCGTGATTCTCCTCGCCCTCCTTGGCGTTAATGGACTGCTCGATGGAGCCGATCGTCATGAGGCCCTGCAGTCGTAGGAAGGGGCAGTGCTCGAGGACGTGGACGGCGAGTTTGACGAGTTCGTGGGTGTCCGCGGCGTCTGTCTGGGTAAGCGTCGCGTCCGTCGAGGTGAGAGGCGGCAGCCCGGACTTGTTCTCTTCGCCGGAGGTGTTTACCTGAGGGTAGATTTTGGCGTTAGGCGGGCTAGAGTGAGTCAAGAAGATGCAGGCCTTACTTGGATCAGCACGTTGAGTCTCCTCTGCGCATCGCCTGCTTCGGAGAGCGCCTTGTTTAGTAGGTTAGCCGCCTTCGTCGAGGTGAGGGTTTGTATGGTGTGTAGGTTCGGGATGGCTGACCAAGGTAAGTCAAAATCACAGTGCCAGAAGACAAATTACTTACCAACTAGCGTCTTTGATTTATTGGACTGTAAAGTCCCAATGAAATGCCATCGAATCTCTGCGGGCAGCTGTAAACCACGTGAGTCATCTTCGCACCCATCACCACCTCGCCCAGCCCCACCTGCTTGGCCTTGTCAACCAGCTCCTGCACGTAATTCTCGCCAAAGTCTCTCTGCCCTGCATGTTCGAAGCACGCCAGGACGTCCGACGCCGGCTTGTACTTCGACACGGCGACCAAAGTAGGGTTTGAGGCGCCGCTGGCGGCCTTGACGCGGTCGCGGATGTCCTGCAGGTTGTCGAGCAGCTCTAATTTGCGCTCTTCGGTGATGGCGAGTTCGGACATTTTGGTGTATGAGCGGGCAGTAGAGATCCGAGGTCGCAGAGTTCGAGTGCGCTGCAGATGGACTAGTGATCTGGATCGAAGCATGACGCGATGGTCACACGTGTCACAATGTCCGTGACTACCTTTTCGGGATCAAACGCTGCTTGTTCGCGACTTTCGTCTCTCAATCTTCCTCAACTTGCGTGCATACGATGCATGCATGATTATACTGACAGATTAGTCCTCGATTTCTACAGATAATAGTATCGTGAAGTACGTGACTGGTCGTATTCTTGTCCGTAGTCCAATCCGACATGGTTGGTCAAGCGCGAGGGCTTGACGAGAACAGAGGTAGAATCCCTCTACGAATCCTTCGGCGTCACAACATTGATCTGCCCCGTAGTAATTGCATAGCTCGATTTCTGGTGATATATCGTCAGCGCCTGCACGCAACAGGACCGTATCCCGCTCCCTCTCCCGCTTTCCCTGCCCTCCTCCAAGATGTGGGAAGAAGTGGCTCTACTCACCACATAATAATCATTCGTCTTCTCCACCACAATCAAGTACGTCTCCTCCGGAAACGTGAACATCGTCTTCGGCACGACCGCCTCAAAGTCATAGGTCTTGTAGTCCGGCGACGTGAGCTCGTCGGTGAGGATGACCGCGCGGTCGAGGTTGGTGTCGCCGGCGGCGCTGATGGCGAGGGTGATAGACTTGGAGGAGGTCTTGAAGTAGGTGCCCGAGCAGAAGCGGAGGGCGAAGGGCTCAGAGACGGTCACGGAGGAGGGGTAGTAGAAGGCGCCGGTCGCTGGGGAGGTGTTAGTGGTGAGTATGTGGTCGAAGGGAGGTGATGGGGGTGACGGGAAAGACCACGGGGAAGGAGTGAGGGAAGGAGGTGCACGTACTAGGGCCGCACTCAGGGTAAGAAGAGCTGTCCTGCCTGGACTCGATGGGAACGGCGGCGGCAGAACCAGCGAGGGCAATCGTAGAAGCAAAGATGGCAGCGATCTTCATGGCGCGAGGTAGTGGACAGGTGCTACTAGAGGCGAGGACGCTATTCGGGGTGCGAGAAGAGATGCTCTTCGATGTGAATCGGTAGCTCTACTAGCGTGAGCTCACCTCTTTTATAGCCAGCCTACCATGGTCTCGAGGACGCCAAGGACAGTGTGAAGCAGGCACGATGAGTCATGGGCAGCGTTGGGGCAGCGAGGTTGCGGCGGCGCAAGGCCGTCGAGGATGTGCTCTATTGAGATGAGCAGGAGGACACGTAGGCCGCGATTGGCTGGCCCGCGTCGGACCTTCATCATGCATAGCACGATGGGGGCCTTCGTAGTGCAGCAGACCTTCACCCAGCCTCCGACCTTACCTCGTGGAGCTGACACTCGACGTTCATGGTCAGGAACTGAGGAAGCCATTCCGTCGAGCGCGAAAGTTGCGGCCAGCCGACGCCGATCGTAATTCAGCAATACGAGACAAGGCAGATCTTCATGAATGCGAGACCTAGACAAACGGGACCAAACCCTTCATAGCCGCACGCCGCCAACTTCGGGGTGCGTCGGGGACGTCGAAGGATCGCGTACTGTATTTCCAGTTGCCCCTCGGGCCTTCCGGAATGGTCGCCTCGGGGCGCGGTGCCCAGGCAGTGCCGATTGTGTACGAGGGCGCTGCCACGCGGGCATCGCCGGGCGCTAAATTGGCCCCGGGTCTCGGGCCGAGGCTAATTAGGGGGATCGGCGCGTCATTCGGTCTGGAGTCTTCCATGACAGGCGGGCCTATATAAAAGGGGCCTCGCTCGATTCACATTCCCCCAGGTTTTTCATACCTACCTTCCTACCACCACCACCACACTCACCGTTCACACACCTTCACGCTCAGTTACGATTCCCATCATGAAGTTCGCGACGCTCACCGCTCTCCTTGCTGCTCCCCTCGTCTCGCTCGCCGCTGCGCTGCCCGTGGAGCGCGACGTGTACGCCCCGCCGGTGACCTACCCCTCCAACGGGACGGTGTGGAAGCCGTTTGAGAAGCACAACGTTACCTGGTGAGTGTGCTGTCTTCGCCTTCGCCGATCGCGATGGCTTACACATACCGCAGGGATGTATCGGACCCGCCTAAGCAGATCACGAACCCCGTCGGGACGATCCGTTTGGTGAAGGATGACCGGATTACTCCTCGTGCGTACTTGTCACCCACGCTGTCGCATCCTTTCGCTGACTCCTCGATAGTCATCCTCGCCGACAACTTCGACATCCTGCTCGGCACGTACGAGGTCACGGTCCCCTGGGTCGAGACGGGCGACAACTATCGCATCCTTCGTAAGCCTATCCTCCCATCGCGCGTTGAGCACCTGCTAACCTCCCTTCAGTGTTCGGTGACTCCGGCAACTGGGGCGATGAGTTTACCATCGAGTACGATGGGTAAAGAGATCGCGTCTCCTCTTCACAAGAGCGCTGTCTACCTCCCCTGCCCTCCCCTCCCACCCTTAATGACGCCACCGTCGATTAATCGGCGACGATCCTTACGATGACCTCACGTCATCGGACACTCCCCTCTCCTGCCACTCCGCCCCAGGCGGCACGGACAGAATTGACTGACTCACGCACGACGCGGACTTCGTACCATCCACGCCATGGACTCTGTACCACAATCGGGCTCTATGCGCCATGGACACTGTACCACAATCGGGCTCTATGCCTACGGACTACCAGCATGTTGTACTCATATCACGAAACTTACAGATAAAGCATCTTATTTTGTACCATCGGCGTACTTTACTGTCACTTCGGCTTGTGTCGCTGCTAATGCCAGTTGCTATTGCATGATCCTTTGAATAGACTTGTGTTGCGTTGGGGAGTTGCAACATCCTATTTCAGCAATCTCACTGGTACGGACCGCGCGCTGACTATAGCGCAAGCACATTCGAGAGTCTGGCGAGAGGCTCTAGGTCGTGACGCTGCAGAATTTGTAGAAGGACGACCGCGTCCGTGCCATTGTATGGAACTACAGTATATTAAGCACGATTCACGGAGAAAGGCACAGGCCTTCACGTACTGTATGACTTACAGTAGCAATCGCGGTCAATGCCCTTATAGAGTAGGGTGGATCTGAGCGAAGCGAGCAAAGATTTGCTGAGAGGAAGGGATGCGCCAGTCATGGGTCCTAGCAAGAAAAACCGCCGTCGGGGCCGAGCAGAGTGAGGACCATCAGGAAAGAAGCCTGGTATAGAAGAGACCCGAGCGTAGAGTAAGCTTCTTGACGGATCGGTCAGGCCTGCCTCGACCGTAGGATTGCCGTGAAAGTCCCAGTCCAGCTTGTTTTTTGCGGTCGGCCTTCCTCATAAGTATACAGCGTTGTTCTTGCTGCGTTCTGCAGGATCATCATGCTTCCCCTACGTGGCTTGTTGCTGTAGTACGGACATGATTGTTGATGCATACGTGGCTGGATAATTAAAAGTCGGAACGGACCGCTTCAGGTAACGCGTCACGCATCACAAGCACAGAAGCCGTGACGTGACCGTGAACAATGGTCAAGCCATTTTGGGAATTTAGTGGCATGTTCGCATCTTGTTTCCTACCATAACCACCGCCAAAGAACCACACGCGAACATACCTTTGCACCACTACAATGGCCGACAACGAGAAAGACATGCTGTTCGGCCGCAATCGCCAATCTGTTGAAGATATAGAGGCGAACCTGCAGGAGATCTACTGGCAGCAGCCGGGCGCGTACCTCGATGCTTCGGGCCAACCCTGCATCAATGCGGATAACCTAGTCGACGTTATTCGCGAGTTCTCGCGCCGGTACGGCGGCGAGGACCTGATGAGCGACTTCGAAATCCAGTCCCTGCAGCAGCTCCTCGAAGCGCACCCCAATCTCACCTGCACGCCCGCGACCCTCATCATGTTCGTCGCGCACAAGGTGGGGCCGAGGAGCCAGCGAGAAAGCACGGGGGAGGATGCGGAGGAAGAGGAGGAGCGCGGGCGCACAGCGGAGCTCATCGAGGGCGCGTCTAGCGATCGGTCCAGCAGCAACGAGTCGACGGGGACCCGGCGCGCCACTTCGCGTCCCCCGGCCCCGCCGCCGCCGCAGACGCCCGTGGCAGCGCGCCCGAGCGTGTTCGACCGCCGCCAGCGCTCGACGCCCATCGCGCAGGCGAATCCCCCAAGCAGCTTTTCGCACCGCAGGCCCATGCCGGCGTCTAGGCGCAGGAGCATTGATGGCGCCACGAGCGACTCTGAGGTGAGTACGGCATTGCATACGCGTCGTCGGCGCAATGCCACACGCGCCGTCTCGCATACGGAAGCTAATCTACATTTGACAGCGGAGCGGACTCTCTGCATCGACCGGCAGGCGCCGCGCCCCATCCAACCCACCCGACCCCTCCTCCTCGACCTCGCCGCCCAAGACGTTCTCCCGTCCCCATTCACGCACCGCGTCCCAGCCCCACCCCGACTACACGCCTACCCAGGTCTTCTCTGCCCCTGTCCGCCGCAATGGTCACAGCCACTCGTCGTCCGAAGACGAGTCATTCCCCCGAAGCCGCTCCTCGCCCAGTCCGCCACCTCGAAGCCCCAGCCCGAACAGTGACAGCGGGAGCAACAGTGATGAGGACGGCGATAGCAGCCTCATCCGAGAGTACCACAGCAATCGCACGCTCAGCATGGCGAGCATCGACTCCGAGTCGCGCGAGGAGGTCCTGAGCCGAACGCTCACTGAGACGCAGCGCAAGCTGCAGGAAGCGGAAGCGTCGTACCAGCGCAAGATCTCCGAGAACGAGTCGGATATTGATGAGCTGCAAACGCGTCTCCAGGATATGCGTGCGGACCTCAACAACATGCGGCGTCAGGAGAAGGAGCTGAAGACGAAGGAGGTATGCGCCGAGTTCATCTATTATGAACAATGCTGACGTTTGCCACAGAGCCAGAACCACATCCAGATTCAGGCGTTGGAGGCAGAGGTCGCGCGGCTGCAGAAGTCACTGGAAGCCGTCAAGAACCAGGCTAACGACCTTCGCGAGAAGTGGCAAGACCAGATACGTATGTGGCCGGATATTGACTGCCTTCTCAGTTCACTCATCCATTTATTTGCAGAAATTGCTGACCGGTATCGCGATGATCTCCGGCAGCGCGAGAAGGACGTCGCCGAGCTGCAAGAGCACCTCGCGGGGCACCAGCAGGAGGCAGAGAAACACACCGTCGTCATCGCCAGCTACGAAGAACGCCTTGTGGCTATGCAGGAGTTAGTCGAGCAGCTCCGGCAGGCGCAGGAGGAGCTTATCGGGCAGAAGAACGAGAACATGGCGCTGAAGGAGACCATCGACCGCATGCGGTTTGAGATGGACGAGCTGCGCGCGTCGCAGCCCAGCGGGCTGCTCATGGATCCCGCGACCAAGGCTATCGGCAGGCCGCCGAGCGAGAGGGGCAGCGTTGGCAAGAGCTTGGGCGCGGAGATGCTCGGGAAGATGAAGTTTGGGTACCGCGGCGCTGGGGAGGATGACGGTGAAGAGCACGAAGACGACAGCGAAGATGGCAACACGACCATCGAGGAGGAGACCGTCGTTGAGAGCAGCGACGACGAGTTCCAGACCGAGACCATCGTCACGAGGAGGAAGAGGGTGAGTGTTTCTGCTCCTGGTGCTGGCTTGTGGCTGACGCTTTGCAGGTTAAGAAGGGTGGCAAGACCGAGCAGATCATCGAGAAGAGCTACTGCGACAACGGTGTGCAGCACGATGATAGCATGTTTGCCGCGCGCACCTCCGAGGGCGGTGTGCAGACCGACGTGGTGGCCGTGGAGAAGGAGGTGCAGATTGTGCACGTCGACCGCATCATTGAGCTCGAGAAGCAGGCTGCCCCTAGGGATATGTCAACCGCGGAGACTCAGACGGACAATGTCGACCCGGAGATCAAGACCGTGTACGTCGACCGGATCGTCGAGCTTGAGAAAGAGGTCGAGGTCTTCCGCGAGCGCCAGCGCAACCTTGTCGACTTGTCTGTGCAGACTGACGTCTCGGCGGAGCAGGTCGAGGTCAAGCCTGAGCCGCAGCCCGCATCCGATGCGCCACCCGCGTACGAGGAGGACGAGGAGGAGCGCATTACGCGTAAGCTGCACCCACACCTCACGCTCAGCCCTAAGGGCATCTCTCGCGAAGCGCTTGAGGAGTGGCGCAACCTCAAGGAGGAAACCGGCGTCGACTGCCTCGTCATCGAGCGCCTCCTCGAGTCCGCCGCCGGCTCATCCTCGTCTTCGGCCGCGTCCACTTCCGACGCGTCTGCACCGCGCCGCCGCAGCCGCTTCTACAACATCTACAACACGTACATCTACCCCGAGTCGACGCCCGGCGGACTCAATCGGCCGCAGTTCTCGTGGATCCACCTTTCCGTGGGCGTGCTCTCTACGGCGATCGTGTTCTACCTGTCGTCAGCGGCCCAGGCGCCGCAGTACCAGATGATCCCGGGCGGACCGACTGTGTACGACCGCGAGGCGTGGAATGCGTTCAATCGGCTTGCGGGCGGCAGCGAGGGCATGCTCACTAATGTCGGCGCGGGCGATGGGACGGAGGCGGTCTGGTCGTTCTTGCGTCGCGGGGTGAACGGCGCTGCTATGTATGCGCGCGGCTGGCCGACATGAGGTGCCCTTGCGACTCTGCTACCTCTCGCTTCCGTGCACGACTTTTCCTTGACCCTGGTTCCGACTCGCCTACGATCCGACCACTAACGACACCCGCCACGACGCTCATCTCGATACCCGACTGACCTATTATTGCGCTTCATGCATATGCTTCCCCCCATGCTTGCTTCTTTCAACTTCCTCTGCATCATCTTCAGCTTCTTTATTCTGTATATGGTCTTATCGACTGGACGTACAACCGCCCCCTCCCGCTCTTTGGCTTCGCCGACATACTATGCTGACTGGCAAATACCTTATGCAATGCACCATACCACCACCTTCTCATTCATATCCCTGCACACACAAGCATCCGACCTGCTTCGCTTCACATCCTTCATATGTACATTCTGCGCACTCCCCACTCACCGCATCCCTCTCTGTATCCTTTGCAGTAACTGCCCCCTCACGATGGCTTGCGCACGATGTCTATATGGCCCCAGCGATGTATCCGCACTCTTACGATCCCTCACGAGCCCACGTACCTACTTTCTTTCTCTTGCTTGCTCCCTTCCCGACTGTGCAATGTTGTTCTCGTTGTTCAAGGCAGGCTTTCTCTGCTGTGTATATCATGCCGTGCGGTGCACGAGTTGTACTTCTAGGCATAGGGCGTACGTATACGTATACATTACATGGCTGACGGGCTGCTCTAATGACGAAACAATAGTAATGCTACTCTAGGTGGTGATCGCGGGTCAGGCGAAGGTGTAGATAACAAGTCCGAGGTAATGGAGTTGTAACTTGGTGTTTGGGATACAGTGCGGTTTGGGGGATAATGGGTGTAAGTGTGAGAGAGGGGATGCGTATAGGTGTGAGTGGTATAGGTGACATTGGACAGGGAGGATAGATGGGATAGAGGCGGGGGAGAGCTAGCCTTGTATTGGACGTCGCTTCTTCGGGGAGATCATGAGGCCCTCGTCGTCCTCCTCCATGGTCGACTCGTACTCAAAGCGGACGTTCTCGGGCTGCTCTTCGTCGTCTTCGCCGTCCGAGGGTAGGACTAACGGAGTTCGCGTCGCCTGATTCTCGAACTCGTCCTCACTGATGTCGCCGGGCGTTAAGCTGCTGCCGGTCCCGCTGCCCGAGGACGACCACGAGTCATCATCGTCATCGTCTTGGTCGTCAATCCCCGCGCGGTGCTGCTGCTGCACGACATCCTCGAAGTCCTGCCCTGCGTTGTAGAAGCTCGGTGCCGCGACGTCTGGGTCGTCGTCATACCCCCAGCTCGATGCGCGGTGTGCCTCGTCGAGCCCGGACTTCTTCCCCCGCCGCCATCGCCCCATGCCCGGGGCCTCTTCGCTCCGCCGCGATGTCGAGCCAATGGAGCCGGACGGCATCTCGCGCAGCGCCTTCTGCTTCGCGCGCCCCCACGTCGCCGCGCGGCTCGCCGTCGGGCTCGAGTTATCCGGCGAAGACGACACGGGCGTGACGGGACGCAGCATATTCGTAAGGAAGTCAAGCCGCGAGCGGCGCCGCTCCGACGGCGCCGGGCTCGCCGGCCGCGACCCCGACGCCCTGCGCGACTCGGGAGCGAACGACTTGCGCGACTCGTTGGCGGCGAAGACCTCCGAGCCACGCGCATCGCGCCTGTAGACGTCCGACCCACGGCGATAGTACGACTTGAGCACACCGCCGCCGCCCGCGCCGGGAACGCCGTTCAGGCTGTTCGGCGTGCGCGGGCGCGCCTGCGGCGGCGTCGGGTAGCGGTCGGAAGACTTGGAGCGCAGGTTGCGCGAGTTGAGGCTCGGGAGGCGTTTCGGGAGATGTCGCAGGGGGCTCGAGCCCTTGTGTTGCGATGAGCCCGAGGCCTTATGATGCAAGGAGCTCGACGCCCTGTGGTGCAGCGAGCCGCTCGCGCTGGCGCGATGCCCGAGCTCAGTCGCGTTGGTGTCTTCGCGCGTAGAGTCAGTCTTGCGCCCGAGCAACCGCGAGATGCGCCGCCCTAAACCTAGACGAGGCGCCCACGTCCAGCGGAAGCGCACGGTGGACACTGCTGCCGTCGTCTCGTGGTCATCGACGTCGATCTTCCCCTGCGACGTAACCTCGAGCCACTTCTCAGGCCCGGCGATACGGTGGAGAATCCAGTCGTGTTGCTATACAAGAAAGGAAGGGTTAGCTCGCGGCCTATCGCAGAAAGCGCGCATGACGGAGAAAAAGTGCATGGCAGAGAATCAGCAACACGACGAACCTTGGCCTGCTCGAGCGTGATGCGCTTCGCGGGATCCTTTTGCAGAAAGTGGTCGAGAAGTCTGATGATGCCCGCGCCCGTGTCTGTCAGGTCAGCAGGCGGATGGCGACCGCCCGTGGGCATAAGGTCGGCGCCCATCGTGTCCAGCGCCTCCCAGTCCTCCTCCGCGATCTTCCGCCAGACGTTGTACTGCTTCGCCTGAACAGGGATATCCGGATCCGGCCGCCAGGGCAGGATACCGAAGAGCAGGCAGTACAGCGTCACGCCGAGCGCCCAGATGTCGACTGCCTTCGTGACGGAGGGGCGTGGGCCTGCGTGCTCGCTCACGAGCTCGGGCGCCAGGAAGGAGGGCGTGCCCGCACGCGAGAGGCCCTTGTTCTCGAGGAGGATGGGGTCATCGACGTCGTTCGCGGCGTACTTTCCGGCCGACTCGAGCCGCAGCGGTTTGGAGAACTGCGAGATGCCAAAGTCGGCGATCTTGACGACGCTGCGATCGCGGCTGTACAGCAGATTCGCGGGCTTGATATCTCGATGGATAATGCCTTGATAGTGCACTGCGGATATGCGTTAGTACACGATGGGTATGCATTGGTGCATGATGGATATGCGGGGATGCATAGCGGGTATGCGGCAGTGCAGGGCGGGTATGTGTCACGGCAAGCCTGAGAAAGGACGTACGGTATTCAAGGCCCAGAATGGCATCCCGGATTATCCGCCGCGTTTGGTCTACAGTTAGAATAGGCTGGTCGTTGCTCGTCCAGGTGACCTCTCCACCGGCGCAATATTCCATCACTGCAAATCTGTCAGTACGTCTTCAGACGAGCAAAAAGCAAGGAAGCATGACTGAAGGTGGTTTGCGGGACGGGGTTGGTGCTAAGGACGATGGCAGGGGCTGATATAATGGGACAAGGATGTCAAGTTGACTGGCGGATGGTGGCGGCTAGCCAGGCACATATATCGCAAGACCCAGCGTACGGGGAAGCGGAGCTAGACAAGAAGAAAGGTGGTGGAAAGGACAACGTCTGGGCAGTAACTTTGAAGCAGATACAAGGCCCCATTGCGTGCGCGTGAGCTCGTGTGATCTACCTCAAGGCTACAGGGGGGAAGCGGGATGGCATGAACGCAAAGCGGGGTGACAAGCATATAAACGCGAAGCGAAATTCGGTGCAGCGAACGGAAGCAAACTCACCCATATAGATCTTATCCTGCATACGGTCGTCTATAACCTCGTACAACCTCACGACATGCGCATGCGTGAGCTTCTTCATGATCGCAATCTCCCTCCGGATTTCGGGCTCCGCGGCGCCCAGCTTGTCGCCTACGGGAGTATGCTCGTCGGATTTGGGGAACGCGCTCTTGCGGAGGAGGCGCGTGCGGTCTTGGGGGGTGTCGCGGCGGAGGGCTTTGATGGCCTGGTGCGCAAGGGTGGAGGGTGGAGAAGATAGAGGCAGAGAGAGGAGTGAGGCGAGGCGGGTAAGGATTAGGCAGGACGGCGCAGAGTAAAGCAGCGCGGGACAGAACTCATCAGCAAACGTGCTATGCTTGAGAATGTACGACTCACCACGCGCCGGACGCCGACTGGCGGCTGCGACCTGACCTTCTTCGCATAGTAGACCTTGCCGTGGTACCCTGCGCCAATGAGCGAGATGATGTGGTACTGGTTCAGCTGCGCGCGATCCTTGATGAGGTGGTCTGTGGTCGGGACGGGGTGCGCGTGCGATTCGAGGGCATGTTGAGATTCGGGTGCGCCTGCGTGTTGCGATTCGCCTGCGCGTTGTGAATGCGAATCAAGTGCGTCTACTGGGGAACGTGGGGGCGGTGTCATGGCGGACGCAGGGACATGGGCGGACTCGAGCAAGGAGCTGCTGCGCGCGAGGGATATGAGAAGAGAAGAGCAGATGCGGTAGAAGTAGGAGGAGCAGATGGGCGTTCAAGACACGGTGAGCGTTCAGCACGCGCGGATGGGCGTTCAGGACAAGAGCCCGCGCACGAGTCCGCCCTTCAATAACCACCTTCCTAATGCGGTTACAGACCCCTATTTCTCCCCAGATCTCGACCGTATCTCTTGATTGTGCGTGGTCTGCAGCCTTTGATTGGGCGTATTCTACTTGATAACCTTATGGAAGATCTAGCTTGCGACGTATCTACCCTACGACGCATCTCGCCCCGCCGCGCTCGCACTTGCACCGGTCTTCGTCCTTGACCCCCTTCAGCGCCTGCATGGAATTGTCAGATCTGCTATTACCCGACGCCGATCCCGCACGCAGTGTGCACGGGTATGAGCCATCCATCAGTCGTGCTGTGCTCCTTCATGCACGCGCCCCGCCGCCGCCGTACTGGGCGCTTGAAACTATGTATGTCGGCAATCAACCTGGCCAGCCACATACCTGCTCAATGTGCAGCCCGCAGCCCTGCGAAAGCGTCGTCAGCGCGGCTTGCAGGCACAAGACTAGTGGTACCCCAGCACGGCCAGCATGGGCGCATGCGGGGGAGCGGATGGGAAGTGCTCGGGATCAGGGCCGGAGATGGGGTCAGTATGGGGACGGGGGAGATGAAGGGGGAGATCGCGGCGCCGGCGCGCGGTTGGAAGCGAGAAGGAACTCGCGACTGCATGAAGACGCCCGACACTCACCGTCCACGTCGTCTTGCCGCACGCATTGCACGTCGTCGCGCGGCACGCATCTACGGGAGTAGAAGTCGGGGAACCCATCATAGCGCCCTGCATGTCAGATCTGCGTTGATGGTGAGTGGATCTTTCATCTCGGCGAGCGACTGAAGTCCATAGCGCCGGGCGGCTGAAGCCCAACAGCCTGAAGGAGACAGCCACCCACCGATGTCACTGATGCCAAAATCCTCCGAATACGTGCACGAAGGGTTAGGGTGCTTCACGCGAAGGTCCCTGGGTAGTGAGGGTCACGTCCAAGCAATGACTGCGCCAGGTGAGCTATCACGGCTACCTATATACCCTGCTCCTCACTTATTCGCCAGCGGAGCGGCAATGCGGCCCTGGTTCTTGCTGGCTGAGCGGAAGTTCGACGGCGCTGAGTCAGTCCTTTCCCAGGGTCACAGGACTATGAAGTTCGTTTCATTCGGCAGATTCCGAGCGGCCCTTTCTCTGTTGGCGGCCCTTTTCTCGCAAGCTGCCATCTCTCTGGGAAACTCTCGCCGTCTAGGAACGTGGAATCTGGCGGCAGTTGAAATGCAGGCCTTTCCTTCGACTTGACACATCCATCCGCCCTGCGACCTGAAGACCTTGGATACCATCCGTCTTCTAGGCGAAGCCGCATCCTCATTTCCGGGACTCGATATGACGAAGTTCATCTCCGGCGCATCATGCAACCGTGGCCCTCTCCCTACTTTGAGCACTTTATTTCGGGCCGCGGACCAAGGAAAACTTCATCTCGGACGACGCGAAAATTGCTTCTCATTCAGTCGCCCATCTGATGTGCCGTCGAGGGAATAATATTGGCCAAACTCTTGACTGTATTGTCGCTATCGTCGCAGCTCTACTTATTACTCGTATGCCTTGGACATCACATTCTACGGCGCAAGCATCGCGTTCTATACTAGTCTGCGCATGTCACCTTGTATAGCTGGCGCATCACTTCCTCTTCATCGTGCATCATCCCATACTATTGTCCATCAACGTCTCGTCGGTCACCGCCGAGGCGTGTGCAGCTGAGGGAGCTAGTGCGGCCAGGATGTATGTGGCGCGGCGCTTCCCGAGCGTCGCCACGACGCTAGGGGTGCGAAGAGACGGTGCGATGCGAAGCTGGGAGACAAGCTCATGCGAAACTATGAACTAATCCATGCAAATGCACTGAACAAGCCTGCGCGAAGCCAGTACGTAGTCAACCCTAGAAACAACGCCGCGCGAAGCTAGGAAACATCGCTACGCTCAAGACGAGACTAAGCGAATTCAGGAAACAGGCAGTCGGTCCTTGCTGACCGAATAATGAAGTCTTTCCGTCTTGAATGAGCCCTCGCCTCGGCCGACGGAACTTGGAATTTGAGTGCATGCTCCGACTGTACCGACTGTACGTCCTGCCACTTGAGTTGACATGTCAGGACGTTATTAACCGGAATCTTGTACGCTTCTCGCCGTTCTCTCTTGCCCCTCGCCCTGACCGACAGGGCGGCTAATTCGAGGAAGGCGTCTGGTTCGAGAATCGAGCAGAGATTGGCTGTGTCCAGGCAGCGAAGCGCCCACTGAGTGTCCTACCATAAATTGCGCCACTCGGGTCTAAGCCATACACGTACCTGTCCTACGAGAAACTGGTCGTCGCCTAGCATAGGCAAGATTGCTTAGCAGAGAAGATCCGCCACTCGTTGACATATGGACTCGGACCTGCGCTCGGATACTGGGTGATTTTTCAACCTGCGTAGCAGAGCAATTTGAGCAAATAGCGCGAGAAGCGCAGACCCTCATTCACCTGGTATCCTGCACGCTCGTGAGATACTGAAGCGAAGCGACGGTTCGATTTCTCAGCAAGGGTGAGGGAAACGGGCTCAACAAGGGTAGCAGCGCGCGCTAAAAAGTAATCTCTCACAAGAAGCCTCCTGCAACGCCTCAGGACGTACACCGCCACTGCAGGTCCACCGAAGCTGCTCCGATGCCTGCGTGGGACGAACGCTTGAAAACTCGCAGTACATACGATCAACCGAGAGCAACCGATAATTGAACCGGTCGAAATGCCCGCGTGACCTGCGCCCGTCTACACCCCGTGGTCAAGGCAATATCGCGGAGTTGGCAGCGGTGAGACACATCAGCGCGAGCGCGGTAGATCGCGCGGGACCGAGGACGCACGCGGGGGATGTGCTGGTATGCACGCGTTAGGGCACAGAGGAACAAGCGAAAGAACACTGAGTATATTAGCAATGGAGCCTATTGAGAGCTGTTACACGGCGGGGAGTAGATGTCCTGGTTTTCCGTGTAATCGAAAGCAAGTCAGTAGTAGGAACCCAACTATGCTTAGTTTATGCTCCGTACCGTATGCACCGCCGCATATTCCCGTCGGCGGCCTTTCCTCTCGTAGCCCACCTCTGCGACGTAATAAGGTAGCCAGGTCGTCGTTCTATGGGCCGCTCAGCCCGGGCGAGGCAAGGTGTCGGCGGTATGCTCGAAGCGAGGGTCGCAAGCTGATGAAGCAGGGTTCGCTGCGATGAGGCGGATGCTACTGCGGTGACAGTAAGGCTCACTACGGTGGGAGACGCTCTCAGTCAGCGGCGTTAGAACCACCAGAGCGATAGGCGTTGACAAAAGGAAGGGTCCTTCCCGAGTGTCACTGCAAAGAAGAACCTGCGTCGCCGAAGTGAAAAATTGGTTCACTATGCTGGGAACTAGGTCTTCGAAGGTCGTCGGCGTGACAGAAGGTGGCATACAATGGTGATAGCCACCTATCGGTCTTCGCCCGTGCGGACCGTCGGTTTGACGAAGCTCTTGCACGGTGTCGGCCGTTAACTTCCCACTGGCTTCGCAAAGGCAAGTACGTGTACTTGATCCTGCAACACTTCAGTAAGCGGACGTACGTCGCCCTCGAGTACACGCACAGAATTAGCGCCGGGACCGCCAATGACATCTGTAGGACTTCGCGGGAGAAGCGTGAATACAGTTCACTTGTCGCCTGGAGGTCAGCACCGTAAGAAGAGCACAGCGTCGTGAAGATGTTCGGGAAATTGCGATTGGGGCGCACTCCCTGAGCGCGAGTCTCAGGGAGGGGTCGATGGAGCCCCCCAGTTGGAGCAAGCGCAGTGATGGGTGAGGCGGCGGCGAGGCAAGGAGCTGAGCATGACTAGGAATATTTGACTTGATAATGGCCCCCGAAGTCTAAGGAAAGGACCCCGATCGAGGATGAAAATGGTCCTTGAGTCTTCAGTTCAGTCGCATCGCGTGTAGGGGTAAGGAAAAAAGGGTATATGAAATCCATCGCTTCTGTATCACTATTCCTGACAGGCTGGCGGAATTTGAAGGAAACAGGCACGGTCTGAGAGTTGCCAGGCCGAAGGGACATATCTCGAAGTCAACGTTCAGTAATCAATCGCTTCGTCGAGACGAATTTTGTTGAGGGGTCCTAGACGTCCGCAAGCAGGCTCAGAGCCAGTTTTTTCTATTGTCTGGCGTGAGACAAACACAAGCACGCAAAAGAGCGTCGGGCGCAACCGCGCAAGGTTCCAGCAACCCAGCACCCGCTCCTCCACCGCAACCGACGGCAGCCGAGGTGGATAGCGCTTCGGAAGAGGAGGAGGACAGCAGAGTAGAGTAAGGGGAGGAGGCGCGCGCTGAGTATACACAACATAGTTTATGAGCGGTTGTCCGATGAACGTCAAGGTCAAGGTTGGAAGTTCGATGATGACTCACTAGCACGCGGATGATTGCACGTGCCAGTGTTCGGTGATTGCCGCGTGCGGTCGGTTGTACTTCTGACTTCACGTCGCTGTCTCCGTCGCTCATGAAGTGGATAGAGATTCACATATCCATATCTATATACTCAGATATGCTCAAACGAGGGAGAAACACGCTCCCACGCCCCTCCCTCGTCTTTATCTGGCGGTCGATCTGCACCACGACGCCTAAGCGCGAGGCGCCTGTGTACTTACAGCCGTTTGCAGAATAGATTGCAGTCCCGTGCTGGCAGGTTTCCAGCACGTGGGTCCCGTCGCGTCGCCAGGGACCCATACGTGCAAGCCCAGAGCGTCGCTGGCCCGCGAGAGACGCGTCTGATTGGTCTGCAACGGCCGCGTGCTCGAATTCTCGCAGCACGAGACTGCATTCTATTCTGCAAACGGCTGTATGACGAGGGTGTGCGAGGATATGTGGTCCCATCTCGACACTCGAGATCATCGCTGACACTCTTCGTCTCGTTGATGCGTAAAGTCATCCTTGCCTCTTGCACTCATTGACAGTAAAGTTCACCGTAAGACTGCATTTAACCAGCCGTATCTCACCCCAGGAGCTCGTACCTCGCCTGCCCTCCCTCGTTTCCTCTCAATCGCGCGACTATCCCGATTACCGCCTCCCTCGCTCTTTGCCTCACCTCGACCAACCTTCGCGAAATATCCGACGTGCTAGTCCCGAAAACCTTTCCAACTCCCAAAACGTCGCTCACCGACGCACCCGTCGTGATCCTCTCCCCCCTCACCCTCCCATACCCATCCACCACCACAGCAACGCAGCCAACGGTGGTTATGAGGGCGCTGAGCGCCGCGCTGCCGGAAAGGAGGAACATGATGATCATCTGGAGGCGCGAGGCGCGCGCGACGGGGGCGCCGCCAAGGAGCGCGCCGGTCATCATGCCCGGGATGGAGATGAGGCCGATGACACTGGGGATAGGTTAGCTTTGGCTGTGTTGTAGAGGGTTCAGTTGAGAGGGATGGGAGGGTCAGATCCAAGGTTTGGAAAGAGAGTTTTTGTAGAAAATGACAAGCAGAGGGGCGGAAGAAGGCAGGACGGTGCCTCAGACCTTCACCCACCTCATCTGGTTAATCGTCGGCGTCAGTGCGAGCCGCAGCGCCTCGAGCACGACAGGGCGGCACGCCTCCGCGCGGGAGGCGCCGAAGGCGAGGTAAGTCTCCACTTTGTCGCGGTTTTCTCTAGGCGGGGTGGGTCAGGTTTTCTGCGGAATCATAGAACCATGCATCACATGGAAGCGATAGGACTTGCAGAGCTAGAATAGCAGCAGTACTTACTGTAGCTCTTTCATCACGTACGACGTCGCGACGACAATCCCAGAGATCGCATTGCCAATGAGCATGCCCGCGATGGGGACTGGGGGATGAAGGCTTAGCATTTGACTCTGCACCTTCACTTCCCAAAGCCACCCGTCGGGCAGGTTCCTCTCACTCAGTCACTCACCATAGTGCTCCGGTGTCCAAAAAGGCACCACTCCGAGCGCAAAGCGGACGCCAATGATTGATACGGGGACTGTTGAGCCTAGCAAGCCGGCGAGGACGATGGGGAGCATGTGCTGGAAGCGCTTTTTGCTCTTGTTGATTACTGGAGAATTGCGTTATGATGGGTAGTTGACGGTGTGCGGGAGTGATGCGGCGTGTGTTCAGGAGGCCGAGGCCGATGGGAGAAGAAGGAGAAGGATTTGACGGAGGGGCTTACCGACTTCCATTGTACCAAGGCAATTGAGGAGTACTGCGACGTGAGAGTCAACGTACGAAATAGCAAATGAGAGAGAATTTGTACGCACGCACAAGGCCTGCTACAAAGAGTGGGTTATTCAATTCAAAGACGGGGCGTAAGATCAAGCCCAGGATTCTGGAGAGGTACGACTGAGTTCGCTGCATTTGCCAATGCGAGTTGCATCAAATATAGAGCAAACACGCACGACAGTTGCACTACACATCTACATGCCGCCCAGACCAGCTTTCCGCCGATGTCGAGGTTGTAGTACACGGAAAGGGCGGCGTCGATGATGATGAAGGTGAAGGCGATCGAGACATTGAGATAAGTGATTTCCTGCTCGTCGGAGGGTGTGCTTAGGTCCATGGCTAAACAATGTGCTGTGTAGGTGAGATGGATGGTGAATGCGAGACTCGGGCAGCCGTTCGTCGAGGAACGCGGAAGAACAATGGACTCCGGAAAGAGAACATGATGGCAGAAAGCGCGTGAGACGCGTGACGTCACAGTCACTATCAACTCGTGTGGCGTCTCCGGCAAGTCCCAGTCCCTTCCTTCTCGACCGCCACGGCAGTAGACTAAAGTACATGCACTGGTGTCTTCTGCGACATAAGGAAGTGGCCTATGTACATAGGGAAGCACGCTAGACACCGCGCGAAGAGAAGCGAACGAAGCGGCGGCGTCAGTATTACAGAACAAAACAGTACTTTGCAGGCGACGCGGGGCCCGCGTACATAACGCAATAGGTAGGCGATAAAACATGTATCATACGCTAGGCTAGTGGTAGGTATCGGTAAGTATACATTAGGATGGTTGGGTGATCAGTTTCTAACATGCGTGGCGGGGGCGTGCAATGGAGCGGAGAAGCCATTGGTATGGAGGCGAGTCGAGACTCGAGTCCATGAGGGCGTGCGGTGGGTATGTCGTGTGCGTACGTAGTCCCAGCAATAATAGGCGTGCCAATAATGATAGGTTGGGAGGTATCATGAGACACATAGCCTGGGGAGCGCGAGGGGCAGGGAGAGGTCCGGTGGCAGCGCTCAGCGCCGCGCCACCGTGCTCAACGCCGCGCTACCGTGATCAGCAGCCGCCCGCCGGGCTCAAATTTGGCCTTCACGGAGCTCATGTCCACGTCGTACGGCGCGAACGCGATCTCCCATTCGTAGTGGCCTGCATCGCGCTCATCAGTATCCGACCTTGCAAGGAGGTTACCAACGACTCACAATTATCCTCCAAATGCCACGCATCCGCAATCACGCGCAGCTTGTTCCCCTTCTTCGCGGAGATCGTGACCATCTCGGGCAGGATTGTGCTCGGCAGCGCGACGTCGAACGCGTACGCGTTCGGCGCGTGCAGCACGCGAATTGTGGGGATCGCGTTGGGTGGGGTAGACAGGGTCTTTTCGTGTGTGGGAACCCGGTTCGTCAGCACCTGCGTCGCGGGCAGCGCCTTCAGGTTTGGCGGCGAGCGGATGGAGACGATCGCGGGGTTGTCGAGGAGGGAGGACACCGAGGGCGACCGCACCGGCAGCATGGAGGGCGGCGGCGCGGCCGGGTCGAGGCAGCGGTAGTACATCTGCTGGTGTGGGTGTGAGACGACGTGTGAGGCGACGGTAGCACGAAGACGTAGACAACGGTGGCACAGGCTGAGGAAGTAGCACTCACACTACGTCGCGAGAGCATATAAGCGACCCCAGGGATGAAAGTGGCCTGACTATGGTTTTTGGAGCGTAGGCGTGGATGCTACGGCGCGCGACGAATCAAGCGCGGCGAGGACGCGACGACGGCAGGGCAGGGCAGCGGTGCGAGGCGTGGAGAGCAGCGGCGGCAAGAAAGTGCAATGGGGCGCGGCAAGAGTCAAGCGTCGGAGAGGTGGCCTACTTCCCAGATATAAGCCCTCCGCGTATGTTATCAGCCCTCGAGGGTGGCTCATATCAGCTCTTGCGGAGGCTAATATCAGCCCTTGCGGTGGCCGATGTTAAGCCTTGCCGTGGCTGATGGTAAGCCTCGCGGACGGGAGATATTAGCACTCACATGCGATGATATCAGTACTCCTTGACGAATGTGAGTCCTCTTTGACGAACGGTACTCCCGCCGGCGGTCAGTATCACGCTCGCTGGCGGTTTGTACCGATGATATCAGACCTTCACGAAGACCAGACCCTCGCAGGCGGGCACCCGCCTAGGGTCAAACGACTGGTTAGAAGAAACCTCTCCCGATGGCGCCGCTTCGCCGCCAGGCGGCGGATTCTTTGCTGTCAATCGACATCGGATGCTCCTATCGAGCAGCAGATGGTGATCCCTTTTCGACACCAAGTGCTCCCAGCGAACACTCGGTGGCAGTCGATAGGGAGTCCGCTGGGAGCACCACCGTTTAACGAGGGAGCCACCCGGCCGATCGGTCTTCTAGGAGCGGCTTTCCACGTCTCATGTGGACCCTGGACATGAGGAGGCGTCGCGCGTGTACAAAGAATTTGCGACATGTGGAGAATGCGTGGTAGGTGAGGTGAGGCAATGCGGAAGGTAGGGTCCAATGACGCGCTGAAGGGGCCTGAAGACGCGAAAGGGCGCGCCTAGAGGGGCAGCGGGGAGCCACGCGAAGGAACCAAGCCGCGCCTCCGAAGGAGTCAAGGCTAACCTTCACGCCACCCTGCCGGCGGCGCAATGGAGTCATCGGCGGCAGCCTGCGGTGAGTGTACCAGAGAGTGGCGGTGAGCGTATTCTAGAGACGATGAACGTACAATAGAGTAGCCATGAATGTAACAAAGGATGGCGATGAGCCTACCGAAAGCAACGTACCGTAGGTTGAGGTTCGACCCATTCCATGTAGTGGTCGGAGAAGGCTTTGCCGGCGACATGGTGCCAGGCATGCAGCCGTCTGAGGAGTAAGCCTGCACCCCCAACGAGTAAAAGCAGCTGCCTGGGAGTAAAAGAGATGACAGAAGAGCCATATGGCCGGTACCGGGCGGCAGATGAGGCGGATTCGAGGGCGAGATGAACCTTGATACAATGGCTTCCGCGCGATGAGGCGTCTGCCGCGGGAAGCAGCCGGATGTGCTGGGGAGAAGACTGGATGTCCGAGGTGAGAGGCAAAACGAACGTCTGCCGCGAAGGTGCGCAGGCGAAGTCCGAAGCTGCAGACCAGGCGACATGAGGCGAGGTGAGGTGGTTAGATGGATGAGATCGTCATTGCGTAGGAGCAGTATGGTTGGATCGGGCCGCAGTCTTGATGTTTGAAGGTTACGGCTTCGTCCTTATGGTTCATGGAACGAGAGTTCGGCTCTATGTCCACAGCGACCCAGCTCCATGTCCATAGCGACTTCACCTTCAGGTTCGAACGAAGAAATCGACGGACGACTACGGTCTCGTGTACGAAGTGCATGGCTGCAGTCGCAATTGCGCCGCCAATACACCGGCCTAACTCTGCGCAACCGGTAAGTTATGTATGATCCACACAAGAGACAAAGTGGTCGGCTGTTACATGTCTGAGAGTTGGACTGGGGCTGCGGCTTCGCCCTCTCATATTTCTTCTTCTTCGCACTTGCTTCTTGAACAAGCGCTCGAGCAAACGGAGTCCACAACCTTGTCTACCCCTTCTTGCTCGTTCCATCGCAAGACGCTAGTGCGGTCCCCTCACCTTCGTCCGCCTCCCACCAAAGATCCCCGTGCCCACCCGCACAATATCGCTCCCCGCACGCAGCGCGGCCTCGAAGTCGGCAGACATGCCCACGCTGACGAGCAGCCGGTCGTTTCGCCGTATGCGGATGTCTCTGCGGTCAAGTTAAGTTGGGTGATTTTGCGTTACCACTGGTTCGAATGACTGCGACACAACTCACCTTGTCCGGAAACCTCGACCTTAGAACACCCTGAAGCGAGTCCCGCGTATTCAGCAGCATCTTGAAATCGTGGTTCTCCTCGCCCTCCTTGGCGTGATAGGACGGCTCGATGGAGCCGATGGTCATGAGGCCTTGTAGTCGGAGGAAGGGGCATTGTTCGAGGATATGGGCAGCGAATATGGCGAGGGGGTGCGTAGTAGTGAAGTTCGTTGAAATGAGAGGTATCAAACATATCTAGGGGAGGCACTCATGAGTCGCGTCTAGATAGTAAGGCAACGATGGGGAGACGCGTACTTAAATGAAAACGTTGAGCCTCGTCTACGCGTCACCCGCTTCTGAGAGAGCTTTGTGGAGTAGGTCGGCCGCCTTCGTTAAGGTCAGTGCTTGTATGGTGTGTAGGTTCGGGATGGCTGCGCGGAGGTGAGAGGAAAGCTCCGTTAGGATGTGAGCTAATTACCCACCAGCGTCTTCGACTTGTCAAGCTGACGAGGACCGATGAAATACCATCGAATTTCTGCGGGCAGTCGAATCCACATGAGTCGAGTCAGCTTACTTTAGCCCGAAATAACTAACTAGCTTGGCCTTGTCGACGAGTTCTTGCACAAATTCTCGCTGAGATCTTTCTGAACTGCATGCTCAAAGCAGGCGAAGACATCTGACGCTATGGAAGAGCGGAAGAGTGAGCTTTTGAAGGATTTGCAGGATATTCGCGAGCGGGTCAAGACCGCCAGCGCATCGTCTAACCCTGTCGTGGATCAGCGACATGCCGCGCTCACGGGTAATGGGCCTATTTCCTTTGACTCTCACCCACGCGATACGCATTCTTACTCTCCGTTTCTCTACTTCTATTTCCCATGTGATCCCTCGAATGTATACGAACCGGCTCGAATCTTCATGAATACCTACGATTCCTTACGAAGACCCACGAATACTTACGACGCTTCTAGCTACTTCTATGACCACTGACTCACTGACTCCGACCCTACGTATATAAGGTCCGCCTCTCGCTAGTCGAGGGGGCAGCCTTCTTTACTCTTACTACCATCGTGTCCAATCTAACCCTTTCCCGGGAACCGAAGTCGCGCGCATCGACGAAAGTCTGCGTCCGCCGACTGTGTGATCATTGAGTCTACTCTGTTCACTCCGTCGAGTTGAACACGGTACAGGTGAGTTTAAGGTCTTCTATTCCTCATAAGTCGTAAGTAAGATAAGTAAGATTCGTTAGCGAGTACCGTAAGCTAAGCAACGAACGTCGTAGACGCTGGTCTACAACATTGGTGTCCGCAGCCAGGAACTCGCAGCAAATACTTACTTTCCCTTCGACTTGTCATCATCATCTTTCCCCTTGATCATTCACGATCATGGCGAACACCGCCGATCCCGTCGATCCAAACGATCCCACTCCCGTCGTCATCCCTAATCTTGTCACCTATTATGGATCTTCAGATGGCCCCGACAAACGCGAAACAGAGAAGGAGTTCGCATATCGCCGTGTGTTGAGCAATGAGAAGTTTGACTGGGCTGCCGCTCCGATCGAAGGTTTCGCAACTCTCACGCAGCAAATGCAGGACGCCACTAGGACGGCAGAGGTCTACAATCTTTCGCCTGTGTGTAAGGCCCCCTGGAAATTCCATAGAAACGATGAGGTTAAGGACAGATATACGGAGGTGGAGGCACGTACCCTCAGTGCACTTAGTCTCACGTCGCAATCTATACGATGGCGACACCTGTCTCGCTCCATGCGAGACGAGAAGGACTCCGCCTTTGCCGTCGAATTGTCCCTGCTCGACGACGCTATCCTCAAAATTCGAGGAGCTAAGTTCGAGGACGATGATCGTACCTATTATGCCCCGATTCCCGAGAATATCATGAGGTTGACAAAAGCGTTGCGGGTACGACAGCTTCAAGCTAGAGAGTTCTTCGTTCTGAAAGGGAAAAAGGTCCCATCCTTGCCCTTGTGGAATGCAGAGAATGATCTAGACAAAGCGTACCTAGACGCGGACTTCGAAGGGCTCTGCGTAGTCTATCGCCGAAGAGTCGAGGACTTTCTCGCGCGTCTTAATGAAGTCTTCGATTTCCAGCGTGGGCACGGACAAGGCGAAGCGTCGGAGCAGGATGACGACGTGGTATTGGATAGGCTCTCGAAACTCGTACAAAGGGACACGAAGCGAGCGCTTGAGCGCTCGGAAGAGGAGCCCAAGACGCTAGAAGGTATCCGTCGTCGGCATGCCTCACGGATATATAGCGGAGTCATGACTCAACCTGTAAGTGCTCAGCCCGTGACGAGTATCTCGACCGGTCCACGTACCAAGATGGAGGATTTATTCTCCGACCCGCACTACATTCCATACGGGATGACGGCGGCACCTACGCCTTCGACCTGGATGCCGGGAGGATTCGTCCCTCACGTTAGCGCAGCAGGTCAGGTGGGGTATACGGTTACACCTACTCCATTCGACTCTATCTCTAACCATGGGAAACCGCGACAAGCACGTCACAGATCGCCTGAGGATGATCAATCTAGGGATCAATCCGAAGGTCGAGGGAGCCATTCCACCCGAAGCACCGCTCGGCAGGGTGGACATCGAGGGGGACGAGACACACCTCCACATCCGGCTTCGGCACTACAGTCGGGCGAAGGGAGTGATCCTCCGACCCCTCCATCTTCTGACGACGAAGGCGGTGGTGGCGGTGGTCGAAGAGGTGGCGGCCGTGGTCCACGTCGTCCACTACCGAGTGGAGACCCGAATTCTCGTGGTTCTGGAGGCAATCGTGATCCTGCTGTCTCGCGCCCGAGTGAATCGCAGCCACGATTCGACCTCAAGTTCAAGATGAGCGACGTACCTACGTGGGACGGGAGCGAGTCCACGATCACGAGATGGTTTGATAAGGTGAACGATTTGTCTCGTGAGTCGGAAGCGATATACACGCAACTCGGGCGAATCGTACCGCGTCGCCTTGAAGGAAAGGCCGAAGTATGGTACTGGTCACTGGGAAGCGATTATCGTCAGAAGATCACTGCTAATTGGGGAACCTTACGTTTCGCTATAGGCTCCTACTACATGAACCGTAACTGGGTCGTGAAGCAGAAGGCGAAGGCGAGGAACTCATACTATCGTGAGCCGGGCCATGGGCGCGAGACTCCGAGTGAGTATTACATCCGAAAGGTCGACCTATTGGCTATGGTGTACGCTCTTAAGGACGACGAGATCATCATGGAGGTAATGGACACCGCACCTTCGAATTGGAATACAATCCTTTCGACTCAACTATACCCTGACCTCGTCTCCTTCCAGTCCGCAATCCGCTATCACGAGGACGCTCTTCTTGAAGCAGGTGGTGAGAAGAAGAACTTCAATCGTTATGATCAGCGAGAGTCCTGGACGAGAAGTAAGCCAACAACGTTTGCGCGTGCTCACCTGGTGGGCTCCTCCACCGATCTACCCCCTCCCAAGTTCCCGAAGGATGACGCAAACATATCAAAACGCGCCACACCCAAGGACAAGGGAGCGCGCGGTTGTCGTCACTGTGGAAGCCTGAACCACTGGGACAAGGAGTGTAAGTACGCGTTCAAAGGCACGAGGAGTGCACGAACTCGCCTAGCAGAGGCCTCAATAGACCTCCTCGAAGCAGAGGACGAGTACGAGGACCTATACTATAGTGTTATGAATGACGAAGACGAACCTGAAGGTCAGGATTTTGAAGTTCCCCTTCAGGTAGCAGATGCGACGACTGCTCTCGTCACCGCAACCGCGGACGAGCCAGACGCGCAGGAAGCGCTGAAGGGGTCTACTGTAGAGGCGAATGAACTTCCCGAAGTGCGGCAGGGGGAGCAGACTCACGATGTTGCCTGCAATCGATCTAGATCGCTGGCCCCGTTCGTAGAAAAACCCCCGCAACCGTCTCTAAATCGACGAGCTCGTCGGCGGCTAGCAAAAGCGATGAAAGCATTGACTTACTCGGTCAACAATTCAGCACCTCATTCACCCGACCGGCCGCTCGTCGAACTCCGAAAGCACATGGCGCGTCCACCTGGTGTGTCGTTCTTGGGCTCGAAAGCGACACAGATGAAGGTCACTGTCAACTCATTAGATACAGACTGGTTGGACATTATACTAGACTCGGGATCTGACATTACCTTAATCTCTGCCAAAGCGCTCTCTGCCTTGCTCAACCGACCACGCATCAAGGCGGGACAGCGCATCAAGCTCGTCCAGGTCACAGGCTCTTCGGTGATATCAGGGTATGTCAATCTCGACCTGTACTTCCACACACCTGAGGGACCAGTCAAAATCGACGTCGAGGCTTATGTAGTGCGCGGTATGGGAACACCCTTGATCCTCGGCAACGATTTCGCAGATCAGTACGGAATTTCGATACTTCGCGAAGGGGGGAGTACTCACGTGCAGTTTGGAGAGTCCGGACGTCGCTTGCGCGTCGAAAATTCGACAGCGCCAGCGGGTATGGTAGATGAGGAAGGTCACACCTTCCGCGTTCGGGTTGCTCCTGAGTACCGAACTCGTGCTCCTCTTGCGCAGAAGTATCGAATTCGAAGGCGAAATCGAAGGTTGAGGGCCAAAGCAGAGGCCGCAAGCGTAGGTGCCGCTGAAAGAGTCGTCATTCCACCGGAATCTTGCAAGAAGGTACGCGTAGAGGCGCATTTTCCGCGCGAGATAGACGAGATCTACATTGAATCAAAGCTATTAACGCACGGAAATGAGGACGAAGTATTCGGCGCACCTGATACCCTCATATGCCGCTCTCATCCCTTCCTGCAGGTCTCCAACTTCTCGAAGCGCCCGATCGTCATAGCACGAGGGGAGCCATTGGGAACAGCTCGAAATCCGAAGAGTTGGTTGGAGAAAAGCGCGGGGATGACAAAGCAGCGAAGGGGGGAGGTCGAGGCACACGCTCGCTTCATCCGGGACCTTGTGGAGGCGAAGACACGGTCGGAGACAGTGATGGATCGAGACGGAAGAAAGCCTTCCATAAAGGGAACAACGGCCATCGAGCCGGGGACCCGGTCCGACATCACATCACCTGCGCCGACCTTGTTCTCATCTACTACCGTCGCTATTCATGCTGAATCGAATATTACTTCTAAGGCCCAGAAAAACGCTACGAGTGAGGACGATCCAGCTGCAACTGAGCCCTTGGAGGGAGGCCCTAAGACTAGTCTAGAGCCAGAAGATCCAGTGGATGGCAGCAAACTCCTCGAAGCGGTCGATATCTCGCCCGATGTCTCTCAAGACCAGCGCTTAGCTATAGAAGAGGCGGTCTTGAAGCATAAGCTCGCGTTTGGCGTTGATGGGCGATTGGGAAACTATCCGGCTCAGGTCGAAATTCGACTAAAACCAGGAACTCAGCCCGTCTCCTTACCGCCTTTCCCGGCGTCACCAGCGAAGCGCGAAGTCATTGACAAGCAGATGGATTCTTGGATTCAACTGGGCGTCATTGAGCCATCTAAGAGTCCCTGGGCTGCTCCCGTCTTCATCACCTATCGCAACGGCAAACCTCGGATGGTTATTGACCTTAGGAAACTGAACGAGTCGGTGATTCCTGACGAGTTTCCGCTTCCTCGACAGGACGACATACTCCAAGCGCTTCAGGGCTCGCAGTGGCTGAGTACCCTTGATGCTCTGGCAGGATTCACGCAGCTCACAATGACGCCAGACGCTAGCGAGAAGCTTGCATTCCGCTGCCACCGCGGTTTGTGGCAATTTAAGCGAATGCCATTCGGGTACAGAAATGGCCCCAGCGTCTTTCAACGCGTCATGCAGACCGTGCTAGCGCCCTTCCTATGGGTCTTCGCCTTGGTTTACATCGATGACATCGTCATTTTCTCGCTCACTTTCGAGGAGCATGTTAAGCATCTCGAACAGGTCTTCGCCGCGATAGAATCGTCGGGAATCACGCTCTCGCCTGGTAAGTGTCACTTCGCCTATCAATCGCTTATGCTACTCGGACAGAAGGTGTCCCGTCTTGGGCTCTCGACGCACAAGGAGAAGGTAGACGCAATAGTCGCCTTAGAGGAGCCGAGGAACGTAAGCGAGCTTCAGACCTTTTTAGGTATGATGACTTACTTCTCTTCGTACATCCCTTTCTACGCTTGGATCTCGCAGCCATTTTTCAACTTACTGAAGAAAGGGGCAGAGTGGGAGTGGTCGGATGTGCATCGAGAAGCGTTTGAGCTGTGTAAACAGACCCTTTCCAATGCACCTGTTCGCGCATATGCTATCCCAGGGCGACCGTACCGCGTGTACACCGATGCATGTGACTATGGACTAGCAGGAATATTGCAGCAGGTACAACCAATCCAAGTACGTGATCTTCGAGGTACTCGGATGTATGAGAGGCTCCAAAAAGCACACAAACGAGGGGATCCCGTTCCACGCCTCGTGTCGCAGGCATGTAAGGAAGTCCAAGATGTGCCCGAGCCTGGTAACTGGGCAGAAAACTTCGAGGATACAACAGTGCATGTCGAGCGTGTGATTGCTTACTGGTCTAGAGTCCTTAAATCACCCGAGCGAAATTATTCCCCCACCGAGCGCGAAGCTCTCGCTCTCAAGGAGGCCTTGATCAAATTTCAACCTTATCTCGAGGGGGAAGATATTCTAGCCATTACTGATCACGCCGCGCTGACGTGGAGCCGGACATTCCAAAACGTCAATCGGCGACTGTTGACGTGGGGTACGGTTTTTTCCGCATATCCAGGGCTCCGAATTGTACACCGCGCTGGTAAAGTACACAGCAATGTAGATCCTATCTCAAGGCTACGACGCCGTGTTCCTTACGAGAATGGTCCGCTTGTTGATGATACACGTACCTTGAGTCTCGGCGACTCGGACCCTCTGAGAAACATGTATACCGAGCTTGGTGAACGGTACGAGGAGAAACTCCTTAAGGTCGCGTCCAAGTTCATTTCTTCGGAAATCTCCGCGGAAGCGGATCCCGGGCCGAAAATCATCACGTGTGACCTGCGTGGTTGTGATGACGCATCACGAGGACGCTATTGTTCCTCTTCCGTCTTCACCGTCATCGTCGGACTTGACGACTCGGAACTGCAGACCTGGCGCGACGCATATCAGACCGACAATCATTTCCGTAAGGTCCTCGACACCCTGAATAAGGAAGAGAACTGGAGTTCTCCTGTATATCCACAATACCACTACAGTGAACAGGGTTTGGTATACTTCGAGGACTCTAACGGAAACAATCGATTATGCGTTCCCGCCTCCCTGCGTTCGCGTGTTATGTCCGATGTCCATGACACTATATCCGAAGCGGCTCACGGAGGCTATTACAAGACGTACAATCGGATCGCTAGTATGTACTACTGGCCGAGGATGTCTCGTGACATCAAGCTCTTTGTCGGCACATGCGACATCTGTCAGAAGTCCAAGCCTCGGCGACACGGGCCAGTCGGTCTACTCCAGCCTATCCCGATCCCGACACGACCATTCGAAGTGGTGAGCATGGACTTCATTCCTGAGCTACCACTTTCGGGAGGGTACGATAACATCCTCGTTATTGTGGATAAGCTGACAAAGTACGCTATTTTCATCCCCTGTACTACATCCGTGACCGCCGAAGGGACGGCCGCACTCTTCTTTCACCATGTGGTCAAGGACTATGGGCTTCCGTTGCAGGTAATATCGGATCGCGACAAACGATGGACAGGTGATTTTTGGACGAGTATCTGTCATCTGATGGGGATGAAGCGCGCGCTGACCACGGCTCATCATCCGCAGGCCGATGGACAAACCGAAATCGTCAATCAGTACCTCGAAATCGCTCTCCGAGCGTACATCGGGCCATCGCGCGATGATTGGTCGGAATTACTAGACCCACTTGCCCTCTCCTATAACACATCGCCTCACACGAGCTCCGGATTCTCGCCAGCCTATCTCTTACGTGGATATCAGCCCATTACAAGTGCCGCGCTACTCTCAGATCAAACCGCCAATATGATTCCTCGCCCAACGCGCGACACTTCTTCTCAGCGGGGGGATGAAGGTAACATCGAAATCTTTGATGAAGCGGCACAGGCGATGGTTGACGGCTTTGAAGCGGCACGATCCCGCGCAAAAGACGCGCTCCTGCTTGCGCAGATTGCGCAACGGAAGGACTATGATCAGAAACGAACCCTTGATGAGTTCGAAGTCGGTGAGTTCGTTGTATTGAATCCTCATTCGCTTGAGCTCTTACGGAACGAGAAGGGCCGAGGAAAGAAGCTACTGATGAAGTACGACGGCCCCTTCGAGATCATCCGCAAGCTCAGTCCTATTTCGTATCAATTGCGCTTACCGGACTCGTACGGACTCCATCCAATTCTGAATATTGCTCATCTTGAACGGTACAGGAAGTCGCCCTCCGAGTTTGGCGAGCGCCCAAAGAAACCGCTCAATCGACGCGACTTTGATCTCGCCGAGACGGTCGAAGTCGAAAGGATTATTGATGAGAAATGGGGCCGAAAGCGCAAAGGTCGCCGCCACCGTATCTACAAGGTACGCTGGAAAGGATTTTCCGAAGACCACGATGAATGGTTGACCGCAAAAGAGCTCGCCAACGCACCCCGAATCTTGCAGGAATGGCAAATGCGCGGCGCTCGGGAGCTAGCGCAGCGAGCATACTCTGCGGATTAAATCGATATTAAATCGCAGAGGGCCGCCTTCCTCATCGAGGTAGCTTCCTCGCGCGCTCATGCGGCCGCCATGGCCGCCCTTCACTCCGGTTACCATGCAAGTGCGTCCAATCCTATTCTCTGGCATTTTCTTTCGCTTTTATATTATTGCACTCTACATCTATATAAACCAGAGCGTTTCCATGTTCCTCCTCATCTCCTTCTTCTTTCTCTTTTCTTTCTACATACATCCTCACTTCTCATCATGACCAACGCGCAGTCCTCCCTCGCCGTCGCGCGCTACGACACTGACGCCCTTCACGGCGCGCTCAAGAAACTCTTCAGACACCCCTCTCTCGTCACCTTCCTCCAGTCGTTCACCAGCATCCACCACCTCACCCGGGCGTTCGACTTCGAGACCGACATCGTGGTCGTCCCCTACAACGAGCAGGACGATGGGACGATGGGCTATAAGTTGCGCCAGGAGCTTGCCGAGGAGTACGCTCAATTTCCCCCGGCCACGAATTTTCGAACTCATTTCATTCAGACTGGCCGTGACACTCCACTTCATCGCACTCCTCACCTTCGCCCTCCTCAACAACTACTCGGTGCACCAGCAACTCGAGCGCCTTCCTGCCTTCCTCACGATCTCAGCGCCTCCCGCAGGCGAGGTCGATAATCGCATTGTGAAAAAGACTCCGTCTTTGAATCTCGCTCTCCTCTACCCGAACGTCTTCGGACTCATCACCACCAAGACGAAGGAGGAACTGGCCACCATTTACCATCGCATTCAGAACGTGGCCCGGTACTACACCCGCGGACTCCTCCGCCTTTTCGAAGACGCGATTACCAACGGCTTCGCGAGCGCATACAATGTTGGCGCGCCGTTCGGCCTCAACCGCGCTACAGCGCTGGATATGGTTGCCCCCTGGGTTGTCACCGAGGAGGCCTCGCGTCGTCAGGTACCTCGTGACGAGCTGCTGCGTGAGCAGAAGGACATCGGTGAGAAATGGTCTATATTCGAGTTTAGGTTGAGGAATTTACAAAGAGATAGGCCAGCTAGTCGACTCTACATGGGTCGCTCGAGCCCTCCTGGTCTCGGCCGATGAAGATTGGCGCTCGGCGCACACCGCTATCGGGCTGGAACCGGTTTACCAGATCATCGACGACCGGGACTGGAAGGACGACACGGTCGCATCCATGGCCATGACGGCGCGGTCGTTCGTTAATGTCCTGACGCGCGATGTCAACGAGACCGTCTATAGCCTCGCCTAATCGCGTGGCCGAGACTGGTGGGGGGCGATGTCGTGGATCAGCGACATGCCGCGCTCACGGGTAATGGGCCTATTTCCTTTGACTCTCACCCACGCGATACGCATTCTTACTCTCCGTTTCTCTACTTCTATTTCCCATGTGATCCCTCGAATGTATACGAACCGGCTCGAATCTTCATGAATACCTACGATTCCTTACGAAGACCCACGAATACTTACGACGCTTCTAGCTACTTCTATGACCACTGACTCACTGACTCCGACCCTACGTATATAAGGTCCGCCTCTCGCTAGTCGAGGGGGCAGCCTTCTTTACTCTTACTACCATCGTGTCCAATCTAACCCTTTCCCGGGAACCGAAGTCGCGCGCATCGACGAAAGTCTGCGTCCGCCGACTGTGTGATCATTGAGTCTACTCTGTTCACTCCGTCGAGTTGAACACGGTACAGGTGAGTTTAAGGTCTTCTATTCCTCATAAGTCGTAAGTAAGATAAGTAAGATTCGTTAGCGAGTACCGTAAGCTAAGCAACGAACGTCGTAGACGCTGGTCTACAACAAACCCCACTTTGACCGCTGTGTCAGGACACAAGCCAGTAGTAAGTTCGGACATATTCGTATGTCGTCGAGTAGCAATTCAAGCCAGCTGCGGTCGAATGCGCTGAAGATGAACGAGTGCTTTGGATCGAATCATGAGGCGTTCGGCCGTTGCCGAAATCTGACGCGGTCGGTCACAGACGTGACATCTCGCGTGGTCGTCATTTCGGGACCAAACGCCTCTTGTTCCTAGCCACCATTCGTAGCCACCAGCTACTAAACCTATCCATGTCGCGCACGGCGGTACCCCCCACTCCTCGACGTTCTCGACGCTTTGCACCCTTTATCCGACAGACGGCAAAATCGAACTGCCCAATCGAATGGAATGGGGAACCAGTACTGACGCGATCGACGAATGTTGAGCAAGACCTATACCCTGAGGAGCGCGAAGCGCGGGAGGAGGTGGAAGCAGAGGAGACCACCACGACGTTCTACTCTGCGTTTGAGCGCAAGGCAGTGGCGAAACCGAGCGTGAAGCGGGGGAAGCAAGCGGGGAGGGCCAAGCAGGCGTCCAAAAGCGATACCGAGGAAGTCGTGTTCAAAGTCGGGGACACAGTGTCGGTAGCGAGTCTGCGACCACAGGCGAGCATCGGCGTGATTGTAGCAATGTGGGAGACGAGCGCGCTGGAGTGCATCGACGAGGAGACGCACCCGCGGCAGAAGGTCCGCATACACTGGTTCCTGCGCCCGAGCGAGCTGGCCAAGTGTGGTGCGAAGCGGGATCATTTCGTGGTGAGTTTTCTTCCCTTTGGAACGATCATCGACGACTCGACTGGCGGCCTCTGGCTCAATGGCGCATCGTCGCGCGGAGGACATCATATAGCCGGGCACACACACAACCCTCTTCCGTCCCTCCCATAACCTTCCTGGGCATTTACACCCAGGGAATCCCTCTTCGCGCCCGAGCGCCCATGAGGTGCATACAACCATCTTCTTGCCATTCCTTCTTTTTCTCCTGGGTGCATACGCGCAGCGATTTCGGGGCGCATACCACCCCCTTCCTCGTCTGGCAGCGTTACATACCGTGCTTGCGCACGTCGTACAGGACGCATCGCGTCATGGTTGTGTTTGCATAGCCAGCGCAGATACCCACTGGCGCAAACACTTGGCTTGTCCTCATCTTTCCACCCCCCTTGAGACGCGCACATCCCAAATCGGTCGCGCACACATACTTACCCTGCCCCCAGAACGAAATTTACTATTCCCTCGACTCCACCGACGTTATCATGCCCAGCTGCATCCTTGAGCACTGCGTCGTCACGAGTCGCGTGCCCCGCGACCTCCAGCGCAAGAGCGGCGTCGCGTGGCAGGGCTCGAACTCGCCGACTAAGAGCAGGCGGAACGTGGGCATGTACGACAGTGGCACCGAAGACGAGCTCTCGGACGAGGAGGACGTGAGCGCGCAAAGAGAAAAGTTCTACTGTACGCATGCTATCAACTCGGCGCGGGGGTTGTACTACGATCTGGATTGGGACCGACACTGCGCGCGGGCGAGGAAGGCGGGTGAAGGGAAGGTTGGAGATGAAGAGGCGCTCGGGAGGGGCGAGGAGTGGAACGTCGTGCCGGACCACAAGGTGGAGAAGAAGGGCAAGGGTCATGCTAGCGACTCGGAGGAGTCGGATGGCTCAGGCTCGGAGGATAACTATGCCCACTTATCCGACTCGGATGATGAGGACGACGAGTTGCCGGTCGTTGGGCCTGAGGACTCGGATGAGGAGGGCGACGACGACCATGGCTCGGACGAAGAGGAGTCCGTGCCGCATACACCCTCGCGTCGGAAGCGCAAGCGTGGGACCGCGGCTGCTACCTCGCCCCGCAAGCGCCAGCGTACGGTCGCGCAGCCCACGCCGCACTCGAAGGCCGCGCTCAGGAAGCGCGCGCGCAAGGACGCGCCCGACTCGCCGATCAGGAGGCCGCGCTCGCCAAACAAGGTCCCTGGCTCACCAAGCAAGGCCTCTCGCTCACCTACCAAGACGCCCCGCTCACCCACCAAGACTCCGCGCTCACCGACAAAGAAGCTCGCCGTCCGCCCGCGCACGCAGACCTTCGCCACCCTCGACCTCTCGAACGTGCCGAAGGACCCGTGGCTGCGCGCGATGCACGCGCTGCATGTGGGGAGCCGGCCGGAGGCGCTGCCGTGTCGGGAGGCCGAGTTCGAGCGGGTGCTGCGGTGCGTGGGCGATTTGTTGGAGGAGGGGAGTGGGGGGTGTATATGTGAGCATTATTTAAGATATCCGTCACGACTATTGGCGATGAGATCGGAGAGCCCTGAGTTGACGATGTTGTACAGACATTTCCGGTACGCCTGGCACGGGCAAGACGGCGACTGTGCACGCAGTCGTGCGCGAGCTCAAGCGGATGGCGGAAGCTAGTGTACGTCGTCTATTCTCTCCTCCCTGCCTTTGTCCCGCTTACGCCACATCCTAGGAAACCAATCCGTTCACCTACGTCGAGATCAACGGGCTTAAAGTGCCCGAGCCCGCCGCCGCCTACAGTTTGCTCTGGGAAGCCGTCTCTGGGCATGACGTGGCGAAGGAGGGCCACCTGCGCGTGGGCGCGAAGGAGAGTTTGCGCGAGCTGACGAGGCATTTCGGGGGTGGGGGCGGGCGGGGGAGAGGCCCGAGTGGACATGCTTGGTGAGTCTATTGATATGCAGCGCATTGTGTGTGCCAGGAGCGCAGGCTGACGATGATTGTGTGACCTAGTGTCGTTCTGATGGACGAGCTCGACCAGCTGGTGACGACGAAGCAGGACGTGGTGTACAACTTCTTCAACTGGCCGACTATCGCGAATAGCAAGCTGGTTGTGCTCGCGGTCGCGAACACGATGGATCTGCCCGAGCGCGTGATGACGGGGAGGGTGCGCAGTCGGCTGGGTGAGTGCTGTTACCCGTCCGCCGCCGGACTGCAGGCTGGCTTTACCCCACTGTGCTCGTTCAGACTTTCCTCACGGTTGCTGACGCCCCTCGCAGGCATGACGCGCATCAACTTTCAAGCATATACGACGCCGCAGCTGAACACCATCGTCAGCACGCGTCTGCAGCAGGCGTTGGTGGGCCTGAGCGAGGAGGACAAGAAGGAGGTGCCCGACGGCGTTATCTCGCCCGACGCAGTCAAGTTCGCCGCGATGAAAGTCAGCAGCATCAGCGGGGACGCACGGAGGGTGTTGGACATATGCAGGTCAGTAGCACGTCAACATATATGGTGCTTGTTGCATCGTCGGCATGAATTATTCGTCCTTCGCACGTACTGACATCCTCCTCAGACGCGCCGTCGAGCTCGTGCACCCCAAGCGCCGCGCGGTCAAGATCCCGGACGTCGCCGAGGTCATCAAGCTCATGCAGAACAGCCCGACGGCGGCCTTCCTCCGCGGCTGCAGCCTGCATGAGCGCCTCATGCTCGCGGCGCTCGTCAAGTGCGTCAAGCGGGAGGGCGTGGAGGAGATCAAGTGGGGCGAGGTACGTTCGGTCTGACGCCTCGTTCGCTGCAGAGCACTGACGTGTGAGGTCATAGGTCCAAAACCAGCACCTCAACTACCTCGAGAGCCTCAGCGGGCACGACGAGTCTGCGAGGCGGCCGAGTGCGACGGAGCTGGCTTCTGTGCTATGTGCGCTGGTCGCGTCTCGGGCGATGCTTGTGGAGGATAGCGCAGGCGCACTAAGGAAGTCGCAGGCGGAGCGTCGGGTGGTGCTTAACCTCGAGCAGGGCGAGGTGGAGCGGGTGTTGAGCGAGGTTGGTGGACAAAGGTGGAAGAACGTGTTGAGCGCTTCTTAGATGATTCTCAACTACTGTACATATGAGTACAAGGAACTAACCGCGTAATCTCGCATACATCAACCATCGATACTCGTCATGACAGGCATACTGTACACAGATCTACATTGTTCTCGTATCTCACCGTCTGTCTCATGCTGTTCAACGAAGCTGAGCATCCGACACGAAGTGCGAGCCTCCCCCGCAGCGATATCCTCCGGGCATCTTGTACCACTGGAAGCCCGCCACGCACACCCCCATTCTGCGCAGCTTCTGCATCGCCTGTTCGTGCTTCCTCTTTTCTTCCTGTTCCCGCCTCTTTCGTTCCTCCAATTCCCTGCGCCTCCTCTCCTCCTCTTCTCTCGCTCGCTGCATCTTCTTCTGCAATTCCGCAACGCGTCGCTGCTCTCGACGGTCGGCCTCTGCCTTGGCTTGCAGCACGCGCAACTGCTCCTGCCTCTCGCGCTCGACCTTTTCGGCTGTGCGTATCTGCTGCTCGAGCTTCTGACGAGCGACCCTATTCGCGATCTCCTCCCGTTGACGCGCCTGCTTAGCGGCCTGCAGCTCGTTCCATATGTGGTCGGGGACGCCAGGATCGCGCGACGTGTCAGCGGGTCCTTTACTTTTGGCCTGCGGCCTGAGGGGAGGGGCAGCCCTCATCGGCTGCGTAGAAGAGGCAGGGGTAGATGGCCGCGAGGACGCAAGGGAGGGAGACGAAGGAGAAGGACTGCCGGGATCGGAGGAAGGCACCTGCGGCGTAGGTGGACGCGAGTTGACCTTAGCAGGAGGGGGCTTAGGACGAGGCTTCGAATTCTTCTTGGTAGCTGTATTTGTCTGCGTCTTGGTCGGAGGAGGCGGAGGGGCAGATGCGGAAGCCGAAGCCATTGGCGAGCTGTTATCAGGCTGACGTCGCTGGTCAGGCCTAGGAAGATTGGCCGCGCGAGACCTGCGGCCTGCCGCAAACTCTCTGAGGCACGCCATAGCGGCTGCGTCGTCGAGAACCACCGGTTTCACGCCCCGGTCAGTGGTGCCCTGCGTGTACGCCAAGCGAGTGAGGCTCTGTGCAATGGTTCCGATGTCGCGCGCATTACCCCAGGATGGCATGCTCGCCATCGCCTCAATATCGTCCTTCAGCTCAGCATAAGCTACGCTGACTTTGTCCGACAGACGATCCCACCGGATCTCCTCCTTCTCTAGTTGACGTCTCAGCACATCGAGACAGTCGTCAGGCCCGAGGTTGTAGAACATGATCTCCTCGGGGAATCGGCTTGACAAGCCACTGTTCGACGACATCAAGTTGTTGATATCGTGCTCGTAGCCCGCCAGAATGACGATGAGCTTCCCCTTGAACTTCTCCTGGGTCATCACCGTGACGATCTCGTCCATCGCCTCCTGCGCAAAGTTCCCGGACGCCAGTCGATACGCCTCGTCGATGAAGAGGACTTTGCCGAGCGCTTTTTCGAAGAGCTTCTGCGTCTTTGGTCCAGTATGGCCGACGTACTGGCCGACCAGGTCGGAGGCTGAGCACTCGACGACCTCGGAGGAGCCAAGGAAACCCATGTCGAAATATATTTGACCCATTTTACGCGCCACTGTCGTCTTACCGGTGCCTTTGACATGTCAGGTCAGCGCTACGAGAAACAGCTCACCCTGCGGATACGTACCTGGTGGGCCTTTGAACACGAAATTCATGGGGATGACTTCCTTGGGATCCTTGTTCTGTGCCTTGCGAACCTGCGCGATGTTCTGATAATCGCGTATCTTCTTGACTATGTGGTCGCAGCCGATGATGCCCTCGAACATCTTCGTCAAGTTCCCGCCTGCTTTCGCAGCCCGGTCGAAGTCCTTGTCGAAGTCGACTGGCTCGAAGACCGTGTCGATAGGCCGCTGTGCGACGGGTACCTGGTTGTGCCGGGTTTGGTAGTTCTGTTTCGCTCGACCAAGCAGGTTCTCGACTTCTCCACCATTCCCAAACTTCGGGCGATTGCGTGCACGATCCAGGACGTCTTGAGCGACCTTGCGAGCGGCGTCGGTGGCATCCAGTTCCTGCTTTCGCATCTTCTGGTCGAGGATGTCCATGAGCTCTGCCATGCTGAAGTCCTCGAAGTGGAAGGCATCTTCCAACTGGAACCGACGCGCAAGGCCGGGGTTGACGTTCTTAAAACGTTGATCAGCGCTAATTCTTCGTTTATTTCTACTGCGCACCTGGAACATCGCGTTCATCTCCTCGTCGTATCCAAGAAGTAGGACACAGCGGTCATCGCCAGGGACGTTTTGCACCTCGGCTACGATCGTGTCGATGACGCCGGTCTTGAAAGAGTCCGTTTGGTTTCCACCGTCCTTGCTTGAGCCGCCGAGCATGTAAGCCTGCAGGCGGGTGAATGAGTGCACGGTCAGATGCTTGTATCCTGTCACCTTACCTCGTCGATGACCAGAACCTTTCCTATTGTGGCCGCCAAGATGTTCTTCGTATTCTGCTCAGACGCCCCGACGTATTGGCCGATGAAGTCGCTCGGGTTCTTCACAACGACTAGGGCGCATTAGTAACATGGTTGCAAAGAGTAGCATAAAGTTTTTACCTTCTCCGTTGCTCAACATAGCAAGATCAGCCAGAATCTGACCGTATAGTTTCGCGACCGTGGTCTTGCCAGTTCCCGGCGACCCCAGGAAGACACGGTTGAGAGGGACCATGATCGGTTCCTTTTCGAGAAGCTCCCGCTTATAGTTCACCACAACGAGCTGGACGAAGTTGTCGACGGCGTCCTTGACCGCGCGCAGGCCGGTAAGAGAATGGAGATCTTGCAGAGCTTTGCTTTGCTTCATGGCCGTCGTAGGATCGACGACGAGGTCGTCTTTAGACAGGTAGAAAACATCAGGATTGACGCCCTGGCGCCGTTCTCGGGCGACTCGCTTAGCCTGGCGATCCGTCACGCGATCGAGCATGTTCTGCAATGCACGCGCATTGCCAAACCCTGGACGGCCCCTACCGCGACCCACGCGACGTATGGCGACCCTGGAATAGAGTCCACGCATGCCGTCCTCGACTACCAGACGTCCCCGATACTTCTCCACCAGTCTCCGCTCCATGATGTCCATGAGCTGTTCGTCGCTGTAGTCCTCGAACTGGAATTGCTGCGGTACACGACTTTTAAGCCCGGGGTTATGCTCAAAGAACTTCTCCATCTCCTTGTTGTATCCAGCCAGGATGAAGAGGAGTTTGCCGGTATGGTTCTCCATCTCTGCGAGCATGAGATCAAGGACGAGACGGCCGCCGCTGTCGTAGTCCGTTGTGAGCTGATAGGCCTCATCCACGAAGATGGCGCCGCCTCCCGCTTTGAGAACAGCCTCTATCTTCTTCTTCACTCCATCCTGGCCTTCACTTGCGAGCTGCGAGCCAGTAGTCTCGAGGAAGACGTCACCGGGCAAAACATTCATAGATGTGAGGAACTTGGCATAATGGCGCGCCACCGTCGTCTTGCCTGATACGAAGTTCAGTCATACGGTAGAGTAGACGTTATAAGCTTGACTCACCAGTTCCCGGATTTCCGAGGAAAGCAACGTTGAAGCGTTGATCCTTGAGTGACGTTCCTTGCTGCTGCACGACTTCGATCTTGTCCATGACAGATAAGACCTGCTGCTTCACTGCTTCCAACCCCACCAGAGCCATGATCCTGTCGACGTGCTCGTTCGACTTGCCCTCAACGGCCTTCCTATGAGCCCAGTCGTCCTCGCTTGGGCTTTGAGAAGAGTTCATTGGTTTTGGAACGTACTTCCCTGATGCAGGAGTCCTGGTCGAGGAAGGTGTAGAGGTCGTCCCTTGAGTTTGCGGTGGCTGGCTGGGGAAGGACGTCGCAGTAGGGGGAGCGGGAGGAGCGCTTCCACGCTTTGCGCTCGTATCGGACGTAGAAGGTACATCGACGGGGCGCGTAGACGATGTCCGGGATGAGGGATCCGCGCTTAACGCACCCGCTGCTTGAACAGACGGTCGTTTGCGCGCTGCTTCTAGGTCGGCTCTCTTCCGGGAAAGCTCGCGCTCTCGCTCTTGCTTGAGATCTTCCGCCTCTCGTCGCTGAGTTTCCTGAAGGATCTTCTCCTCGACTTCCGCCAGACGCTTGAGGTGACGACGCGTCTCCTCTTCCTCTGCGCGCTTTCGGTTGGCAGCGCGCTTCTTCGCTTCGGCCTCTCGCTTCGTCTCTTCTGCGCAAGACGGACAGACTAGAGGAGGCCCGTTGCAGCATGCCCAACCTCTGGTATGCCCACGAGCACAGCGATCTTCCATCGGATGCTTGCATCGCACGCCGCTGTGATCGTTGCCTATGTGACATATAGACAAGCATGTGTGCCGTCCGCATGGAAGTTGTGCACCACTACGTCGACATGAGCCCTTGTCAATCGTACTGAAATTCGATCAACGTACCACGCCTGTGTACAACCGCCGTTTGGACATTGCACCTTGAACTCCGCTGGATCGCGCAAATCGACCTCGCGCGTCCTGTGCCGTTCGCACACGGTAGGGAATCCGTCGTATATGTGCTTCCCCTTTTCCAAAAGGTCGAAGAAATGGCGCCACAGCTCGCTGCCCTTGCGAGCATTCCGGAAAGTGTCGTCGTTGCCTATCATGATCAAGGCGTCGCGCGCTCGAGAGATGAGTACGTTGAGACGCTCGGGAGCGAACATGAACCCAATGTCGTGATCTGGATTGCTCCGCGTGAGGCTCGCCAGCACGATGTCGTTCTCCTCGCCCTGGTAATTGTCGATCGTAGAGATACGGACGGCCTTTTTGGCCGTCTTGCCGACCTGCGCAGCCATGGGCATATCCACCCCGGCGCGAATGAGGTCCTGCACGTCGAGGTCGCTCATGATCGGCTCGCCAAGGTCGTTGCGCAATGCATCCTGCAGCTGCTTGAGCTGGCCAAGGTACGGTGTGAGGATGACGATGCGGTCCGTCCCGTATCCCTGCTGCCCGAGGTAGTGAAGGATCTTGAGCAGCATCTGCGCCTCGTACGTGTTTTGCTTCGAGGACTTATAGGATGGTGTGTCGTGCGTCGAGAGCTTGCGGTTCTCGTCTTCGGGCTTGGAATGCCTGATGAACATGATATTGTCGCGAACGCCGCGGAGATTGGGCCTGCCAGCCGTTTTCGCCGAGTCGCGTAGGTCAGGGTATGTGAGCGCACGAATGAGGCTGGAGATCTCCGGTCGCATGCGATGCTGAGTGAGTAAGCTATGATGTGGATAGCCCTTGCGAACGAGTCGCTCGAAGAGGGACACATTGAGATCGTAGCCCTCCCCTTTCTCGACGGTGAGCTGGTAGCTGCTGACCTTCGGGCGAAGCTGCCTGCAGGGACTTAGTCACAGAAGGAATGGCGGGTACCGATACTCACTGGTGGTCGCCGATGGCGATGATTTGGGCCGTGTCTTCGTTCATCGCAGTAAGAACGTGACTCTCAAGAATCTCGCCAGCCTCCTCGATCAGCAGCACGCCAGGCGCCGCGCCTCGAATGCTGTCGCCGTACTTTGCAGCGCCGGTGGTCGTACAGGCGATGACGCGCTTCCCCTTCAGCGTAACAACGTCGGCTTGCACGTACTTCTGCGAGATCAAATCCTGGTATTGGTTGAACGAATGCCCTGAATTGTACACCTTCTCGGCGCGCTCCCTGTAGATGGCGCGGAACCACTCCGCGACCTTGTTCGAACGCGCATCCCTCGACATCTTCCAGATCTGCGGCGCGGCTGTGACGACAGGATCGCCGGCGAAGATCCCGCCGTTCTGCTGCCTCGTCCACTGGTCCAATAGGTATGTAGCGCCGATCGCGCGACCATCGCGCCCTACGCGCTCCAATCCGTCTTCGTCTGCGGGGACCTGGAAGGCCTCAAAGTATTCTGGGTCCTCGAACTCCAAGTACTGCATGAGCGTATCCAGAGACACGTTCGCCCCGAGGTACGACTTGAAACTGAGCTCAAGGCCCTTGACGAGCTGCTCCGACAGCTGACGGAACTCGCGAACCTTCGCGAAGTCAGAGCCGTCAAGTCGAGCGCGTTGCAGAGACATATCCTGCGTTCGCAGGGATGGCTTCCCTCCGAGGCGCACAATGGAGGTACGAGGGATACCAACGTCTATGAGATCTTCTAAGAACTGATCGAGGGCGTGGTTGGTGTAGCAGCAAACGAGGATGGTCTGTGACGTGAAATCGTGTAGGACTTTGGCGAGTATAGCGCCTATGAATGACTTTCCTGTCCCTATGCGTACGTCAGGACGTATCGAATATACTAATCACGCAAGCTTACCTGGTGGCCCTTGAATCAACGATACACGCTGCTTGAGCGCGGACGTGAGAGATGCCGCTTGCGCGGGGTCAAGGACAATGCTCTTCCCCATTCCGAGAAGCGTGCCGAGATCCGTCTGCTGGTTCCTCTCCAATGCGTTGATGATGCTCGCCGGAGCCTCGGGAGCAGCGCGAGGCGGCTGATTGTCATCCCAGTAGAGCAGTTCGTCCTGCAAGGGTACGGACGTCATCTGCTGCAGAGCGCGCAGCACCGGCTCGTACGCGAAGACGGCCGTGTCAATCAACAGCAAGCTGATGTTCTGTGCTGACTTCATGCGCTCCAGGGCGAGAATCGTGCTCGTCTCGCCACCGAACTGCAGAGGGATCTGAGGCAGCTTCCTAGCGATGAGCGGCTCTTCGCGTATGATGAGTGGGAAGGCCACAACCTCGCCGTCCACGCTGAGGCAAGAGAGCGACAGGTGACGTATGGACTTGCATTCCTTCTTCAAAAACTCCAGTCGATCCCGGATAGGCTTCTTGGTTTCGAAGACCCACAAGTCCTTTGAGCACTCGAAGACGAGAGACCACTTCTGCCGCCGCAAACTATCGCCGCTGAACACGTTGACCAACTTCAGATTGGTGATGACTCTCCCCCTGCGTTTGCCCTGCTTCTGGCCAAGCGCAATCTGAACCTCATCGCGCAACTCCGACAGCATGTCCTCTCGCAGGAGGCGAAACTGAGTGTCGAGGTAGATACTCGAGCGCTGAGCTTCCTTCTCGAAAGCGGTGCTGGGCAGTAGGAAGGGTGATTCTATCGCTCTGATCTCGTCCGCGGTGGGCATGATGGCGATCTGCCTGAAGTCGGCGAAGTCGTTGTCGTGCCTTCCGCCGGGGCGACTGACTATGGTTGCCGGAAGAGCGGGTGCTTCGAACGTCTCGAGAACTTGCTTTATCTTGTAGGCGTACGTGCGTATATCCTGATGCGCTGATCCGCGGAGTTTGTTCATTACCGAGGGATCCTGGGCAACAGGACGATAGGAGGAGGAAGACGCTGGATTGGAGACAAGATCGTGAAGGACAAAAGCGAAGGAGAGCTCGCCATCCCTAGTGAGTTCTCCCATACGAAACCGCTCCTGGAAAGCGGACCAGAAGATGGGAGGATCAACGATTTGGATGAGTAGATCGTGAAGGATGGCGCCGCCAGATATCTCCTTCAGCTTCGGGTCTTGCAGATACAGGAGGACTGAAGTAATGGGGCCATTTATGAAGACGGGCGCGAGTTCCATACGGAACGCCTCTTGCAGGAGAGGTGGGTTCGCATTGGAGAGGCGTGTTACACACGCGGCACGATCATCCTGGACGCAGATGGCCTCAAGGAATTGCTTGAAGTTGAGACGACCGAGTTTTTGCCTGCCGAATACGATGTTGTTGTAGATCTTGTTCAGTTTATCCGTTCGGTCGCTTGGGTCCGCCATGGTGCTGGCAGTGTGGATGAGAGAAGGACGGCGCTTAACGCAACCTGTATGCTTACCTTTGCTTGGCTGCGCCGGCATCAGCGGCGGCGTTAAAGCGTCATCGAAGTCGAAGTCTCGACCGAGGGAGCCTGAGAAAGGCACCCACAGTACTTGGTCAATCTTCGCCTCAGGTCTCAGATAACATGGTCTTAGCTGCAGCGGAAGGAAAAGTAAATCGTGCATTGTTGCCGCTTGTGCGCTGGTGAGTGCGCAGAGAAAGCGGCAACGGCAAATCCCGTCGCTCTGAATCGCGTGACATGGACGCAGGTCACCGTGACAGTAGCACGTGACATCGTGACGCGAGTTCGACCCGACTTGATTGCGACCACCATCTCGATTGTACTTCTATCCACACCAGCTATGCTTCGACCTGCTGCTGTTCTCGCATCACTATGTCTCTGCGCTCTTGGCGGATCTGTGGGCCTCGGCGGGAATTGCACGACGGAAAATGACCATCTCGACGTCCTCACGCACAAATTTATGTCCGACTGCAGCGACTCCGCATTCTGCACAGCACCGAATGGCACTTGTCAACCTCGCCGCTGTAGACGGGACGAATTTCCTTTTGGATATCCTCCCGACGCTCCTCTGCCTCCGCTCTGTCCATCTGGCAGCTTCTGCCCCGACGAAGGCGACGGCTGCCGCGAGCTCGTTCCTCTAGGCGGTGTCTGCCAACTCGCCCGCGATGAACAGTGCTCCGCGGCGCCTGACTGGGAAGACCTCGCCAGCCCGTACAACGTGAACGGCTCGATCTGCCTGCACTCGACCTGCACGTTCGTACTCCCCACCCGCGGAAATTAGAAAAATGGCCACTAAGATAGTGCAGATACGCGAACGCGACCCTCGGACAATCTTGCGTAACGGACAACACGACCTACGTTGACCTCGACCCAGACGGCTCTCAGTATGTCACCCTCATCAGCCGCGACAACTGCCGTACACCCTACTATTACTGCGATGCTGCTCAAGGCGTCTGTCTACGCTCGTTGGCTCTGGGCTCTTCCTGCTCCGCCGACCGCGAATGCCAACAAGTGATGCACTGCATCTCTTCTCGCGACTTCCTCGTCACTGACGCCTTTGGCATTTCTTGTTAAGCACAATTGCCTCGCCGGCGTGTGCGCAGAGTCGCCGGAGACTCCCCGCCGTGTTCCCGCCTGGCAGAGCGCCCTTACAATTATCTCGATACTCGGAGGTAAGATTTTCTGAATCTCATGAGTCCCCCCTCTCTAACGCTCTTTATCAGCAATGGCGGCAACTTTCGTGTTCCTCACGATACTTCATAAGCGCCAGCGGTTCGAACAATACCAGGAGCTGCGGGATTACTACTACGAACAGATGAGGCATGCAGATTGACTTATAAGCAACTGTATACGTCGCTGACAAGTGCTATACAGCTACCGTAACGATATCGTGGCCCTGCATGCTGCTGCCGTGGACTACGGGAAGGAGCTACGCACTGCTTGATGTTCGTTTTCAGTACCGTTCGTAAACACGATGCTAGCTGCGCGATTTCCATTCCGCTGGGTCCTGTCATATCGCGCTCAGTTCCGCCACGAGCCAGGGCGAATATCGTTGCCGCCCCCGATCCTGAACTAACAAAGCTCAGGACCGCATCAGTGGCTCAACGAACGTGCTCGTACGCGGAATAACGACACTTGCATGCATGAGATGCGGGAAAATCGGTCATTATCAGCCTCCGGTAGAGCTTGCAAAACTTGAAGCGGGCTCAGAGCGGCGGCTTGAATCAGCAGAGTCGGCGTGTCGCGGACATGCGAGATGGAGACTTGACGTTGTGGGATAGAACCTTGAGGTTGGGGAATACTAACTTGACGTTGCGAAATGGCGACTTGACGTGTGTTGTTTGCTCATTGCATACCACATTACAGCCAATATCACCCCAAGCGATGGTTGTCAGTATTCGACGCGCCTTGCTATCATGGAGACTTGGCGAATACAACCCTCGAGGAGAATGCGGGGTTAGATAGGCCAGATGGATAACCTTCCCGCGAACTGTTCCGGACCGCATCACCGACTGCATCGTCAGAGTTGAGTCAATATCCCCAAACCTGACTTCCTCGAACTCACTTGATTACCCGCCTCATTCCCGCCAGCGATCTGGACGCAGCCATCGACGAGGATCGCTCCCGGAGCCTCGAAATCGAACATCATAGGCTCGATAATAAGCGAGCCTCTCCTCCCGCCCGACGCTCGCCTGACAGTGCATACAAATACCCTTTCCCCACCGCGTCCCACTGACTCGGAAGCCATGGCGAAAATTGCATAGGGCTGCATCGCCGGCCTAGAAACGCAATATCCTTCGTTTCAGCCACACATCGAGGCTACGGCAGGCAGGGGCTCGCCCGGACCCCGTCTCGACATACAGCAAGGCACTCGTCCGACGTCGGTGTTCTGCAACGAGGCCGGCATCGTTCTGCTATTTCCTGGCTATTTCCCCGCACCCGCGAGGGGAACTGCTTGTGACGTTGTGTCTGCGAGCTATCCGCCTTGGCGCTCGGCTGCGCGGGTCTGCTCGTATGTGCGTCCTTCTTTAATGTCCTTGCCGTACATTTCCCATTGCCGCGGGATTTCGCCTTAGCTCGCCATCCTCTAGAAAGCCAACTGTTGGAATGCTCAGAGGTTATGCGATTGATAGGACGAGCCGACGTCGGGCAGGTCATGGACGGCCATTGATACTATCCGTCTTCCTTCATCCGCGGAGATTCAGTTGCAGCCGTATTCCCCTTCCATTGAGCAGACAAGCATGTTGATTCAGCGCATTTTTCACGGCCCACCCAATACTTCAGCCGCCATCCGCACGGGCACCCACGGACACATCAATGAGATACCCATTCATCCAAAAGACCTACAAAGGCAAACCCTGAATAGGAAAATACATACTCTGGTCCCCAACAGTCGTCGACCGGCGTACCTGCCACATCAGGGTAGGTGGGCCCTGCGTCTCGGAGTCCTGGCGCGGCGGTTTCGAACATCCGCCACGTGATATGCATGATGGCCACGGCGGCGCCAGCTTTTCAACAACTTCACGGTCATCGTTGACGATGACGCTCGATGGTCGGCGGCGACCTGATCGCCTCCCGCCACCATGCCAGCTAAAGACAGCCTTGGTAGCGGGCCCCGACCGCGATTGACAAGCCAGCCGTGCGCCCTGGACGTCTGATCGTTCCACGAACATAAACGGCGGCCCAGCTCCCCATATTCGCGTAATGCACCCTTTTGTGTCGGATCTTGCTGGGGAGTATATAAGAAGCTTCGCAGTCTCCAGCATGCCGCCTCAGAATCTCTTCTGCCTCCCGACATGGTTGCCACCGGCCGATTCCCTGAGCTTAGCGACTACGAGGTCGACGTGAACACGGGCTTTATGGCCCCGGACGTCCCTCTGGCGCGCCTTCCGCATCCTTGGGATGCGTGGGAGGACGTGCTCAGCGATGCGCACCATCGGAAGCTACAAGTGGGTGACAAGCCTGGAATTACGGACGCGGAACGCGCAGACTCTGAAGCGTGGCGCGCAACCGTCCGACGCGTAGGTCCTACTTTTCGGGTGCTCTTCGCTCGATGCTGACGACCATGCCTAGCTTCCCATCCTTCCGATAGAAGGGATGGAGGTCTCACTTCTGATGCTACGTCGGGCACACGTCGTGCTGGGCTTTCTCGAGCATTTCTATGTCCATTCCCTCCCGCCGCATGAGCCTGTCGTCATCCCCGCACCGATCGGCGTACCAATGCTACAGGTCTCCCTACTCCTTGACATGCCACCTCTCCTCACGTACCCCGACACCACCCTCTACAACTATGCCCCCATCATCGAGCGCGGCGCCCCTGTACCGCATCTGGACAACATCACGAATCAGACAACGTTCACCGAGACGACAGACGAAGTGGAGTTCTACATCACGTCTGCGCGCATCGAGCTTCGTGGAGTCGCCGTCCTCAACATCGTCAAGGCGTCGATGGATGCGGTGCTGAACGGTGACATCCAGGCGGTGGCAGAGCAGCTCCACCGGCTCGCCCCTGTTGTGCACGAGCTACGTGTCCTCCTTGGCAGCGTCCGCAGAGGCTGCGACCCCACCCGCTACTACAACGTCGTCCGTCCATGGCTACGTGGCCAAGATACTGGTGTCCGGCCCTGGACCTTCGAGGGCCGGGAGGAGCACGGCCTTCCTGTCCCCACCGAGCTCTCCGGCCCCAGCGCAGGCCAGAGCTCCCTCGTCCACCTCCTCGACGTCTTCCTCGGCGTTGACCACGCACCCGAGAAGCCCGGCGCGCGCCCCTTCCTCGAGCGCATGCGCGCCTACATGCCTGCCCCCCACCGCCGCTTCCTCGATGTTGTCGCCGCCTCGCCGATCGCCTTACGTGCGTTTGTCATGTCCGCGGGCGACACGGAGCTCCTCGACGCGTATAACGCGACTGTTCTTGCGTTGAAGGGCTTCCGCGACGAGCACATGATCATCGTGACGCTGTATATCATACAACCCGCGCGCCGTGCTCGGGCACTGGCCGATGCGGAGAGGGCAGAGGAGATGGCGAGGGCACAGGCATCGGCGGTGGTGGCGCCGGCGCCGGATCTATCTCAGCAGCGGCGTCAGCCGGTGAAGGGCACGGGCGGAACGGATATTGCGCGGTTCTTGAAGGCAACGAGGGACAAAACGGCGCAAACGGTTATCGTGCTAGGGTGATGAGTTGGCAGCGATTGCTGCCCGAGTACTATTCAGGACTTTGTGCTTCGAACTGTAACATATAACTTAGTAACCTATCTATCGGATCGCTTTGGAATGGCTTCCTCTCATGCATTATAGGAAAAGGCATTCAAAAGGATGTTGGTATGCCAATTATGAACGCGGTCAACAAGGCGAGATGTCCGAGTGGTCTAAGGAGCTGGATTCAAGCGCAAGCTGGCTCATTCGATGAGTTTCCCAGTAGCGATTAGCTGCGGGGGTTCGAATCCCCCTCTCGTCAAACATTTTTGCTTGTTGCACGAACACCATCCAGTTAGACCCCAGGTATCGACAAGACTTGGGATCAGCACGTCTCTATATAAATCAACATGATCATGCACAACTAGAGCTAGCGGGAGAATAACATCAATCTTACAACATCGCGCGCTAATGCAACAAGAAAATGTTACTTCGGGCGTATATAGATTGGCATTCAGCTTAGGCGCCCTCGCACACCTTCTCGTACCGATAAACTCGCAAAGTATCCTTGCGTAATCCCGGATGCCTCACTGGGATACCCCCTCGAAGCCACAGATAGAGCGTATCAGTGGGGCGTACCCGGTAGAAGAAGGTCTCCAACCGGAGACATGTCGTGATGTACACCTCCTTGCACTCAACCCTCTTCTTGGGAGAACCAATCCCGTGCGGAGGATCGGGGACGTAGTCCTTCAGGACTTGTCCATCTGCGGTGAGGTCCGCGATGTCCTCCACATTGAGGTAGTCCAGCTCCCCGCAATATTTCGCCAGTGTCACGACGTCCATCTCGGTTATCCTCATGCGGATATCGAGGTCGCGGACGCGCGGGAGTATGAGAAGGAAGAAAGAGAAAACCTGCGCCGTGCAGTGGCCTCCTATTTCGAGCCGCTCGAAATGCGGGAGAGCGTCCGACCTCGCTGGCAAAGGGGGCGCACCCTTGTAGGCCGGCGCGCCCTCTCCGCGATACTCAATCGCGATGCTGCGGCAGTTCCGCAGGTGGCCGCACTGAATGGCGTTCTTGACGAGCGCCACGGCCGCGTCGTCGTACCCATCGATGGGTTTCTCGACGGTGACCGTGAGCGAGGTGAGGCTGTCATCGTATTTCTCGCAAAGACGATGGAATTTGGGGATGGCGACCGCGAGAGGCTGGTCTGTGCGACCAAAGCGGTCGACGTAGTCGTCGAGGTCTTCGGTTCCGAGGTGGACCGCGATGTGGACATTGTCTTCGCCATATGTGGGGTCGCCATAGCAAGTTCTGACGATGGCATTCCTGGCGAACTGGCGCGCAGGCGGGTCTCCTTCAGCGCCTTCCGAGGCACGCGTATCGGGCGCGGGAGCTCCAGAAGCAGGCTTCGGGTTTGGAGAGCGGACCGAAGGGGATGCTGCACCAACTCCATTCGCAGACCCGGCCGCGATAGGCCCTGCAGGTGTCGCCGCAGCAGTAGCGTGTTCTGGTGCCTCCGCTTCAGGCGGCCCACCATTGATTCCAGACGACTGTGAGAGCAAGGCCTCCCATTGAGCCGCTCCAAATGCGGGTTCTCCTGTGTGCTGATATGAGCCTGGGCATGTGCGCCATATATCAAAACCGCCCACCGTTGTTTGCTACGTCGAGCTGCCTTTGCATCTCGACCTCCTCCACGACGGCCATTTGCTGAGGGCTTTCGACGAGATGAGAGGAAATCACGGGCTCTTGAGGCGTGGCTGCTCCTTGCTGGGCGTGCGCTGCATCGGCGTTGATCTGATCTTCACCACCATCGACCAACCCTCCGTTGCCGTTAGCATGCTCGGCGTCGCCGTTAACTTGTGAATTATCGAACTTCGACGACTTTGTGGCCCAGGGGCCGCGGCGCGTCAAGCGCCTGAGGGGGCCAAGGCATCCGGGAAACTTGAGAGTTCGAGAGTTCTTCTGGTTGAAGCCGGGCTCCACAACGTCATCTGGAATGCCGTCTGCGGCATTCAAGGGCTCGGGATTGGATGCTGCTGGATAGCGGTCAACGAAGAGCACTGCGCCACATACACGGTGTACGCACTAAAGGCATGCCCATTCGCACGACGTTCTTCGTCGGGGGTCTTTTCACTGCGCCGATGCTTAAGCGCTAACGAGGGATTGATGATGAGTATTGACATGTATAGAGCGAAAGGATATGCGGCGACGTACCGGGGCGCTTCTTCAGCAACTTTGCCATATCTTGTCAGTCAGTTCATTCAGAGATCTCGTTCGTATACTCTGCGTCAGAGGGGTAATCTGCTCGTATAGTTTCGTATCAGAATCGTAGAAAAGCAAGTCAGACGTCGTGCAGCGCGTCGTTACAAGAGTCGTGAAGGTATCGTGTGGTGAGGTGCTGAGCACCCACACAGACTTAAGTATGCGAATTCTGGCGGTTCGCACGACACAAAAGAGCAATGGAGGTATCATGGTTGTGAGTGGGTGCAACTGGTGATGAATGTAGGAAGCATGATGGAAAAGACAGGGGCTTCCATTTCAGGAAGCTATTGTTCTGCGCCACGTGCGCGAGATAGGGGAAGTTCGCCTCGAAGGTACAATTACTCGATGCCAGCCGTGCGAGGCTTCCAAGTCACTGCTCATAATGTCAATGGCGTTGGGTGTCTCGGACAAGCGCAGGACAATACAAACGGAATTATTCCGCAGTATACATCTACAGCAACGGTGGGAAAATCCCATCCGTAGATACAAGCAAAATCCAAGAACGAGGGCTGGTATACTTAACCTTAATCACATAACAATAGATCCTTGCACTTCTTCCCCTTGCAATCCTTTTACTGCGTCCCTTGCAGGTCCTCTACTCCGTGGCCTGCGCAGGAAGCAGGCCTCGCGCCGTCCTGTCGCGCACGCCCTTCAAGAACTGCGCCAGCTCTGTCCCGCCCGTGCCCTTCAATGGCTTTGCCTCCTCCGGCGCGGATGCAGCCTCACCCCTCGCCTCTCTCGCCGCCCTCTCCGCCTTCCGCGCCGGCTGTATGATGTACAGCGTCACAATCACCATATGCGCATCCCTCAACTCCTTCATCGCGCGCACCGCATCGTTGTACGCCCCCGTCAGCTCCTCACTCCCCGCCCTGAGCACCAGCGCCCGGAGCGGCCGCGGCCCCGCGGCGAGGTGGTCGAGGAAGCGCCGGTGGTGCCGAGGCATGTAGCGCTGCATGCGGCGGAGGAAGGCGGCGCGGCCCTCCGCGGCGGCGGCCTCCGCGCCCGCGTCGTGCGTTTCGCGCGCGAGGCCGAGGAAGACGTCGAGCGCGTGGATGAGCGCGCTCTGCCCGGCGGAGGGCCCAGAGAGCTCGGTGGGCGGCGCGAGGTCGGGTGCACTGTCGAGACCGGCGAAGACCCAGGGGCGCTTGTTAGGCCCCGAGTCCGCGCCGCGCATCCAGGGGCGCGCGTCGTTGAAGAAGACGGCGGGGTCGCAGCCCTCGCGGACGGAGACGAGCGTGGTCTGCAACTGCTTGATCACGATGGCGAGGCGGCAGAGGTACGAGGCGATGCGCTTCAGGGCGAGATCGTCGCCCACGAACGCCTCGTCGAGCGTGCAACGCATCAACTCGAGCGCCTCGACGCCGCAGAGCTCCATGCGCGCGGAGGTAAGGTAGAACTCCTCCTCGTCGCGCGTGCCCGTGAAGAGGAGGTTGCTGCGCAGGTTATCCGCGGCGGGAGATGGGCGCGAGTCATCCTTGGGGGCCCAGTTGTAGAGCACGGTGTCGGAATAGGTGAGCACCGGGGGAAGCTGGAGGGCGGCAGATACGCGGAGGAGAGGCAGGCTGAGGGGCTCGGGGATAGTGATCGACGAGGCATCTGAAGGTAGGGTATGGACGTAGAAGTGCAGGATCCATGCGAGGACTTGATGCGCGCGCCGCAAGACGCGTTCAGATGATCGGAGGGTTTCGGTGGGGAGCAAAGGCATCTGCGCGTCGTTCAGTGTCGTCCCTTGCTGACTCGGACACACGGCGTACCTCGTCTACCCTCGCACGCCATGTCGCCGACTTGGCCGCCTCAGCTGAATGAAGTCCCGGCTTATCACCGACTTGTAAGCGCTGGGCGATCGCATCATCCAGGACCACCTCCCATGGCTCGTACGCCGCCGGAAGACGCGTTAGAGGAGGTTGCGGAGGCATGAAGCCCGTCCGGTTGTCGACATCGAAGTCGTGCGCCGCGAGCGTAGTGGTGTCGACCGCGCCATCGGGGACGCCTGCGTTCGCGTCCGGACGCGGCTGCGCGAGGAAGTGGTCCGGCGGGAGCTGCGCCTTCAAGGCATCGGGGAGATCTAGCAGGGGATCCATGATCGGGGTGGTGGACGTCGGGATAGTGTGTAGAGATGTGCGTCCTGCGCCTTTGTAAACCGTCGGAGGCGTACGGATGCTGACTGTAGATGGTGTTCCCCGAGGGGGCGGCGTGGAGATGGAAGTTCAGCGTTAGCTGGGCTTTAGGAAGGAGCCTCGGAGGCTGAGTAAAATGCTGAGCTCGGCCCAGGCCCGGCGGACTCCTGTGGAAAGCGATGGCGACAAATGCATGTCATGTCATGCGCCAAGATCCGTCGATCCCTCCGCGTTCCGCATGGAGGACTGGGCAGGAAAGTCCGAACACAGTTACACAGGACGACGCATCTGGACTACGCATCGAAAGGGTACTTTCAGCGCGAGCTGGACGTTGTAGATGAACTTCAGAAGGAAGAAGCTCAGCTTGAATTCGCTGGCAGCAAGCGTGGTCTGACAGCGGGGCTCGGCCCGCACTTGATGGCGTACAAGCCTTGCCTATTTTGGATATTTTGGATCTGGCACCCACAAGTCATGAATTCTTTTATCTGCGTTCTATTCGAATAGCAGACATTCAGATCAGCAAACACAAGTAGCAGAATGATGGGCATAATGCCCAGTTGGCATGGTACCATTCCTTCTCCAGCTCACGGTCCCCATCGTACAAGGCGCTTTTGGCAAGTTGCCAGTGACGCTTCCGCCGCCGTGAGGTCGGCGAACTTTCTCGTTGGAGATATAAGCATCGTCTACTTCTTTTTGCGCAATATCTGAGCCTCGCGCGTGGACCAGAATGAGAGCAACGGCATGACAAGCGCCATCTGGTAAAGGCTCGTCGAAGGCACTCAGAGGGATTGCGCGTACTACAGAGGGAACCAGCGCCTGAGCGACCATTTTCTCAGGAAAATATCGCAGAAGGTGCTGACATAGTTCCCATCGGCTGCGCGGTGCATCATAAGCATCCACACGCAACTCATCCAGCGCTGGACGATTTCTAGTGAAATTCGCCTGCAATCAGAAATTCCCTACTTCGCGTTGTTCGTCGACGAGATGTGCCCTCACCGTACCGATATTCTGGGGCCTGCCCTGGATCTGCGTGCCCCACCTGGCGGACTTGCGCATCTGTTCAATACGTACGCATCAGCCTCATTTATTTCCTATTCGAGCGGAGACAACGCACCTCGTTGCCTCATGCGCTGATGACAGGGGTGGTGGGGTGATATTTCCATTTTCTCCCTGCGCCGACGGACCCTCGCCAGACAGAGGCTAATTTCTTTTACCAGACACCTTGCGAATATTCCGGACTGTAGAGAGATGCTGGCGCGCCAATTCTTCGCACTTAGTCGTGTTCATTGGGCAGTATCCTCGTTCCGGGGCGCTTGACTTGTCTCTAAAAGCTGGCGCGTATGAACACCAAGACACCTGACACGCCAAAACAGTGAAAGCATGTTGATTTGCGCTTTGCCCCGTTACCTTGCTTGCAAGGTCTTACTCAGGTGCCTTTGGGCGGAACCTATTTCACAAATAAGTCCAAACATATGACGGTTGTTCTTGTTTCTTTCCTCTTTAAGCATCGAACAAGGTAGCGATCTCTCAGGAATTCATGCAGTAGAGTTGATCAACGAGTCAAGCGAAGCAGGCGCTGTAGCCTGGCAATAGCCGAGCGACGTTGCTGCGTCCGAAGGAATCGCGGCGACGGTCACGTGGGCGGCGAGTTGACCTCTGCGCTCTGCCTCCATCTGCTCAAGGCTCCTGCAGCGATATTTCGTTTGCCCACCCTCCTCTTCCTCTCTCTCACTCGATAACGCTCTGACCTGCACGTATTTGCTTTAGGCCCTGCTGCTGAGTCCTGGGGCAGGATCTGCTGCCTGCTACAGCGCTCAGTCGGCCGGTCCGCGCGCATGTGGGCGGCTGTGGGCGTGCCCCACGTGCCCCACGTGATGCCGCGGGATCCTGCGAGCGGGACGCAGATCTAAGTGGTTCTCAGATGAGTAGACATGTGTTGGGCCCATTAACGCTGCCGCGCCGCCTGGTCTCGTCAGTAACTAGGTCTAGAGAGGGCCAGCGCTTCGCGTGGCGTGCGGTGGGGTAGTCTAGTTGGGGGGAGTTCTTTTCGGTATGTGGTCCTCACCGGCAAGACCGATGATGATATCATCACCGTTGATGCTCACGGGAAGGGCGTTTGAAGTACGGTATGTATTGCAGCAAGTTGAAATCGTCGCTAACTGTCTAATCGTCATCCATCCTCTGATCCAGCTCCTCCTGCATGACCGTCATCTCGCCGGCCTTGTCGTTGACGTAATCGACGACCCTGTTTAGAAACGGACGCAAACCAGACAGTGCTGTCGCCGCCTGAGAACCGGTCAGCGGAACGACTGCAGTTGCGGGGGTATCGCAGTCTATGACTGGGCAGGCGTGGTCCCAGACGTGGTTATCGCAGGATGCGGATGGCAGGTCCAGGTGGCAGTTTGCGCACACCTTCTCGCCGCATCCGCGGGTGCAGAGCGTGTGACCGCAGTCCATGAACCGGACAGTTGCGGCGTTCTCGCATTGCGCGCACTTCAGTACGTGCTCACGGTCCTCCTTCTGCTCAGGTCATCAGCAGAGATAATGATCGCCGCATGGACCGTACCCAGTTGACAGCGATGCTGTCTAGAAGAGCGTAGACCTGCAGAATATGCGATTCCCGGTCGTCGACCTTCTTCTCCATTTCGCGAAGGTCGCCCATCAAACGGTATTCCCTCTCGTTGGCGACATCTTCGTTCTTCCTCGCCCTCGCAAGCGTCTCCTTCAGGTCTTTCAGCTCGGACTGCGCCTGTGCGAGGGCCGCGTTGGCTGCGTTTTTGTCCTCGAGTGCCTTCACGACTATGTCGTATGCCTGCGGGGCGTAAGCCGTGGTCCTCGGACGTCATCAAAGTACGCTCGCTTACTGAGGTAACGTTGGACGACGCAGGCGTTGTGGCCATATCGACGTTGTCGGTGTTGCGATGGACAGCGGGGTGTCGTAGTGCTATGCGAAGACGTGTGTAGGCACTGGACATTTATATTGAAGGACCTCCGTGCATGTACCATTGCGCCCTTTGTGCGTGGGAGTAGCACCGAAGATTCCGGACGTCAATGGACTTCTGTTGTCCAAGAATATGAAGCCTTCCACGATAAACTCTGATAGACTCGCACTGTGCTTCACACGAATTCGTGGTGCGTCCGCCTAGATTGCCCGGGGGAGAGAATGCGGAAATGCGAGCGGCGGCGGCTTACCGTGGATAGGTGTTTGCTGACGAGCCGCAGGTTCGCGCGAGCGGGAACAGCGTGCTGAGCGTAGACAGAGTGTGTTCACCGCCTGACCAATCGACTGACTTCGGAGGCGGGGTCATAAGGGGGGACTTGGCTTTAATGAGGTATGTATCGGAGTCCTTTGCATTGTCACTGTCGTAGGAAATTGTATTGCGGGACATGCGAGAAGCACCGTGGCAGGTATGATCGATCCATATGTGGTAACACTTGATCATCGATCGGTGCGTGCGTTATGCCATATAAGGATAACGCGTGTTGTGATCGACGACGTGGGGGACGGTGCAGTTTGAGCTCGACAAGCTGGCTACATGTAATGGCAAGCAGGTCGGTGTGTCTTTTAGGGTCATCATGCTGGCAGCGAGCGAGTCAGGGGAGTGGTCTTTGAAGCGGATGTGTGGACGCGTTGGACCCCACGTCATGTATTTGCATGTATTGGGCAGTGACGTGGGACGCGTGTGAAGTGCTGACGCGTCCTTGTTGTCCTTCTCTGCGACTGTTGTTCGTGTGTCCTCCATACGCGATCGTTGAGCTCGCATGACCTTTGCTGCTATCCTCACACACGTCGTCGCCGAAGGCAGATTGGCGCACGCGTAGGCCACGGGAGGGGAGGGATGCTGTCGCGCTATAGCATGCGCACTGGGATGTCCTGAGCTAAGGTGCGGTGAACTGCTCCGAATGATGCATATGTACTCATAGCGCTCTTCGTTGTTCCGCGATCGCGGAGGCGCTCTTCGTTCGCACGTCTTGTATCGATGTGTGGGCGAGGGGCGTTCTCCACACCTCATCGCGTGGACCTCTAGCTCATCCGTTTCGAGGCGCTTCTCGTTCGCACGTCTTGTATCGATGTGTGGGCGAGGGGCGTTCTCCACACCTCTTCGCGTCTCGTGCATACCACAGCGGGACCTCTAGCTCATCCCTTTCGAGGTGCTTGTCGTTCGCATGTCTTGTATCGATGTGTGGGCGAGGGGCGTTCTCTACACCTCATCGCTAGTGTTCGCTGCGTACGCAACGGGGACCATCACACGTTAGTTTACACTTGCAGTTATTGTCGACCATGTCGCGAGGTTCGAGCGCGCTGCGGAGAGCGATGGCGGACAGTTTTACAACGTTTTGTACATTATTTTTAATGAAATGAAAGTCATTCCTTCTCGTAACAATCGCGCGCGCAGGCGGACATTGAGCGTGGGACAGCAGAGATGCATCATTTTCTGGTCAGGGACAGCCGTCTTTACCGTCCTCCACGTTGAAGGACTCGCGGGTAAGGTTGAGGGAACATGTCGGTTATTGTGTATCAGCTAACAAGGATGTCTACACAGCGATCACAATGAATTTCACGAGGAAGCAAACATATGAGTGCTACCTTTGGGAAGGCCAGGTCGTATCCAAGCCGCGCAACCTACCAGCACTGTCCCCCACGCATGCGCGAGTGCCGGACGAGGGAACGCTTCCGATCGAACTCACGATCACGCAGAGGCCGTCGCAGGTATACCCCTACATACCAATGTGTCTACGAGACATGGACGACGTGAAGGACCCCATCCTTGGCACGCTATCGCTTCTGCCGACTGCCATTGTTGGCGTTAACGGTAGCATGCAGCTCGCGAACGACATTATCGTGCAGTGGATTGACTTGGAGTTCCGGCTGATAGCCATTCGCGATGCTCTCCTCAAGCACAGCGCGGATGGGACTAGGCCTCTGCAGTACAGGTCCTGCCGTCTTCCGACATCGTGCGGGTACCGCTGCAAGTTCCGCACGCGCAACGCTGTGTGGAAGGTTGCTGCGCATACCAGGGACGCTTTCGCCATTCTCATCGGCGAGTGTTATTACTTGGCTATCATGAATCCGTGCGTGTTGGACAACAGCGGCTACATTCACGAGGGCACTTTTCGCGAAATGCTCATAAACAGCGATATCGATATTCATCCCGCCTGGGTCTCCCACTTCGTCAGCGTCGTTCTTCGCAAACCTGTCGCAGGTGTATTAGCTTCGATGTTGGACTTCGAGCACTGCTTCTGGCTCGCGAGGCTTATCCACGTCGCTCCTGTTTACATCTGGTGGGGCACCCTGGAGACGACTATGAAGGTGGTTGACGGTGATCGCCGTCTACCTGCAGTCCTACGGAAGTTCGTGCCGTCTGCAGAAGACGTCAAGCGCCTATCTGATGGGTCTGCACACGAGGTGCAAAAGGACGCCGGCCCACCCACTTCGCAGGGTCACTTCGAGACATACGACGCTTTCATCCGTCGTAGAAGGGAATGGTACGAGCGTACTGCTCGCTTCGTTCTTCCTAGTCGCGGACATGTCGGCATCATCCAGGCGTTCGAATGGATCCAGGATAGCACTGGCGCAATGAGGAGGGAGCCCGTGCCTGCGCATCTCTTCCACGCTGCGATGAATTGGTACGAAGACACGGAGAAGATGTTCGACCATACGCGGTCGGAATGGGATCTCTGCTGGCACCAGTACCAGACAAAGGTGGAGATGTTTTCTACGACGATAGGCGTGGTTCATCACGAGAGCGAGGGGGGGGGAGAGGACCTGCGGTTGCCTGATAGGATGCTTCCGGACATGGAGTCACTTGGTTTGACGGAGGAGCACCAGCGCAGCCGTTTGTGCTGGACGGCGAACGCGTTAGTGCGTATCTCAGTCGATATCGAGGTCGCCCTTGCGATGCGGTACGGGTATAGGACATTCATGGATGTCAACGGTCCGCAAGTGACGCAGCCGAACACAAGTTGATTTCAAGTCCGGCCATGTCATATGGACTTACCGGCCACTATGGAGCCGGCTCGCCTGCTCGCGCCGGCCAGCCGCCGCACAACCTGCAGCTCCACTTCACGTCCCTTCCCTGTTTGAGCCTTCTCATGTGGAGTCTGCGGCTTCGCGTCAGGTTGGTCGTTATGACCGTCAAGTCAGGTGTGCCCGCCGGTCGCACATGAGATGGCTACTGAGGTTTCTTATCTCGGTCACTAACCATTCTGCCTTCCTACCTTTCTTGCATAGCCCGGTGCCCGGTGCCTATTTCTGATCTTATTCCACCATCATGCGAGAAAAGCGATCACCATTGATTCAGTTATAACGGTACGTACTGTGTATACTGGCTACGTAGCTAAACCACACTGTTGGTCGGCACTGGGTTCGACAACATCCCACGCTATAACGAAGACAGTGCGCTAGCGTTGCAGCCAGCACATAACCGTCCCCTAAGCAGCTTGCGTCAGCTTGCCCAATCATACAATGTCATGGCGATACGTGCCGCGCCCTATATTCCTACGCCTTCGCCTCCTCCCTTGGCAAGGGCACTACATGCGCCCATCTCTAGCCCGTGTCTGTAGCATACACAAGGGTTCTGTGAATATGGCTGACAGTCATGAGAGCAATGAATATGGGTCAGCGCACCAGTTGACGCCCTCAAAAGGAGATACCGATCACATATGATGCGACCCGCTTGCTTGTGCGTATGAGGTGGGAAAAGGCAGGACATGTCACCTGTGGTGTGCCCTGCTTGCATGGTCAGTTCTGATTGGCGGGGAAAGCGAGAACACTCACCGCTCAGCAAGGCTCGAGCGCGTCCTCGTATGGCTCCGTATACGTCATCTCGCGGCGGTGACTAACTCGATCACCTCGCTATGCTGTCGAAGCTCTTCCTGGATAGATATATGAAGAGATGTTCAGAGTTCGGGCGATCATGTTGGCGGGGAGGACAGCAATAGATGAGAGTGAAGAACAAGAAGCCGCAGTCGATCGGCAACACGTGTGTAGATGTGATGATCACTCTGCGGGAATTGCCGCTCATACGGCGCCACCGCACTCGCACTGTCTTCGGACGCTATGGACTTTTGTCTGTGCTGGATACTACTGAGGTAGATATCACCCGGCCGATTTCACCCATATCTGAAACTTGGTCTACATATGTTTACAATTCACTCAATGTCTACTGAAACTTCGTTCTCCTGGAATTCTTGAGTCAGAGCCGCTGCGTACCCCATCGTCTCCTTGCAGTATTCCTCGGCGGCACACATGGCTGCATGTTTGGCACTCAGGACATCGATGGCCAAGTTGACATGGCGGCTATAAAAGTCCAACTCGACTTCGCATGAATGGTATGGGCAGCGAGCTTTCGTGCCGTGGGCCATGCAACGGCCTGGGGTCCCAAAAGGCAGATCGCAGTCGCAATCGCGCATCTTATGCCCGCTTTCGCAGATGCTGTGTCCACATGGCACGACGGTACCCACTGCGGGAGCACCGCATACACAGCAAGCGCCGACGTCACGCACAGCAGCACTCTGCCGACCATTAGACATGATGCATTCTGGAGGACACTGGATCATACCCAGCCATTGGAGGCATTGTCCAGTTTCGCTCGCGCTTCTAAGTACTCGCGTTTCGTCGCGACATGATCGTCCTGGTCCTTCCGACGAGCGAGCGTTGCTTGCTGAAGAGCCCCTTCGAGCTGCAGCACCCGCGCTGAGGAATCTCTGAGATCGGACTCCATTCGACTCAGTCGATGAGCGAGTATATCTCGCTCGAGTTCAGCTTCGCGTCTTTCTCTCAACGTCTGCTCCAGGTGGGCGTAAATCTTCACGAAGGCGTCAGCTCGTGGTAGACGCCGAGAAGGCGACGCACCTTGGGGAGGGGAAGGGTATTCATAATTGATGCTCGACACTCCAATGGTGCTCCTTATATTCCTCTTCAATCTGAATACCACCTGACATACGCTGCATAGCAGAGGCAACGGCGGCCACCGCTGATTGCTAAGGCATGGCAACAATCTGACGGCCGGTAACTATCACGGCGCCCGACGCATTCATTGAGCTCGCCGTCGCGCTAATGGTGTGAATCCCCTTCAGAAGATCGAGGGCAGATAGCAAGGAACAAGGCAGGCAGTTGACGTTACGTTACCATCGCAGCTCAGCTTCATCGTCCTTGATATTGCATGACCACCTACCCATATATTGCATGTTTAGAGACGGTCCGGAACTAGAGACATGGCCAGAGCATCCGCCAACTCCAGATGATAACATAGCCGCCGGCCTCGCGTCGCGCGGCAGCCGGCGACTCCGGCCCAGGTGGAGCGGGCGGAGTCCCCACTTGAGGCGGAGCCGCCGACTCACCTGTAAAGCATTGGCTCTGAATGGATGAGCCGCCCGGTGAGGTATGCTAGGGCACCAACGACTGGTAGGGACAGTGAGCGACGAGGGTCTTATGATTTCAAGGAGTAACAAAACCATAGAATCAAAAACCAATCCAGACATGGGAGATTCCTGTATTCAAACCTCCCATTCCCTCCAGTTGTAGAAGAGGGCGGTCTCATTCTCATCCATCGCCTTGTCGGGGTCTTCTTCGAACTGCTCAATCCACTCCTCTGGCCACCCGCTGGAGGGGCATTCCCCTGGAATGGGACCAACGTACATCCCTAGCATTTGGCGTTCATCAAAGGACCCTGCAAATCACCGGGGGTTGTACATACCTGGAGCGAATGAGACACGCGCGGTGACACCGATGCTTTGGGCGAGGTGAAGCAGCAGAGACCGAGCATGCGGCTTCCATTTCAGGCCTTCGTTCTCTCCATAAGGACGTCGCAAGAGACCGGAGGGATAGCGTGCTTGAGACGCCCGATGACCATCGTCCAAGTCACTGTCGGTCGCGCTGGAATCGGTGCTCTCCGAGTCACTTGCCTCGTCCTCTGCGTCGTAGATGATCAAGATGATCATGGAGCAGCGCCGTGGAAGCGCGAATGACTGCCACCATGAGAGCGTCAGGCGATCACCGCATATGCCTGTAACGTCGGCATTGTTCCCCCCTCGGTAGCCTCCTCCACGGCCCATGTCAGAGTAGAAGACGCTCATGATGAAGAATTCGAGGTGAAGTTCAGTGATGGGTGCTAACGCGTCGTTGGATAGGACGCGAATGAGGTTCTTGACGCCATCCATCTCCTGCAATCGGTCTCCGCGTCGCGTGAGCATCCGAACATGAAGCTCGCGGAGGGCAGGCAGATGCCCTTCGAAATGCAGGCCTGCGCCTTCTGTATCTGTGAGAGAGGTTTCAGTGAGACATGAGCCTGACATGATTGGTAGCCACTCACCGTCGTTCTCGAGGAGCATGCTGGAAGATATATGCAAGCGTTCGATGCTGCTTCGAACAGAGCCCAGGCAAGCACGCAGGGTGGTCCAAGTGACATCAGCTCCTTTGGAAATGTCAAGCGCGGTGAGGGGTGGGTGCCAGTGGGGCGGAAGCACGAGCTCAAACCACGCATCCGTCACCCCATTCCCAACGATGAGCTCTTCGAGCCTCACCCAAGGCGCAGTTTCACCGGATAGTGGCTCCCGCTGAGGGCCTTCTATGTGCTGTATCACAAGCTTCTTGATTCCAGTCACTTCGGACATAAGCGCAAACAGATCACGCTGGCGGCGAAGTACCAAGACGCAATCCAGCCTTTCTAGATGGGGCGACGCCCGCAGAAAAGGCAAGAGACAGGAGATGGCCATAGTCTCCCTGTAGAGCGCATCGTCGGAGTCGGGGGAGAATGTGAGGCTTTGAAGACGCAGGGGGGCGGATCGAGTGGCATGCGGGATGAGTTCACGAGCGAGCCTGGTATCATGCAGCACGAGTTCGCGCGCGGTTGCCAGAAGACCACGACCCAGCGCTTTTATGGAGCGCTCATCGTCTTGATCTACCACGATCGTCTTGAACATCAGGGGCACCAGTCGGGTGCGCAGGGCGTGATTGACAGAGGACACAACAAGTCGGGTGTCCCCGTCGGCATAGGTTGAGATATTGAGCAAAATCGTATCAGGGATTGCTGCAAAGGCAGGATATCTGCATCAGATACTAGAGACTCAGACTACAATGTCATACCTGCCACCATCTCTCAAGACCAGGACCAAAGGCGCAAGATCCGCGTGGCAAACACGCGCGTATGGGTTCCAGCCCATAATCACGTGACAATGCCAGGCCCGCCGGCGGACTATGACGGGGATGGCTTGACCTGTCCCTACTCCTTCTTGCCCCTGACTATGTCTTCCTGAAGGAACGGCAACTATCTCAATCACTGGCATGGTCTACAGACCCGGCCCGGAGACTTGTGCTGCTGTAAAGAGCTCACCTTCCTTATAAGGAGCGAACCGTCTCGACGTAGGGCAGGAACAAAGAATTGCACATTCACAGGAGCACACATTCAGGGAACAAGATGGCTAGCATATAGTGTCAGGAGTAATTCTCGTACAGACGATGGGGGAGGCGACTTTGCAGAACAGGAAGGACGCAAGATGAGTACTGCACATGAGGACGAGCGGCGAGCCGGGCAGGAGATCAATCCTCGGAGGCCATGTCGTCCTCCAGCTCGAGGTCCCCAAACCACAGGTCAAAGAGCGGCTGGTGCTTCTCGAGGCAGACCTTCAAGGAGGCGATCGCGTCAGCGGGCGTACGCCTGCCATAGTTCTGGCAGAGCCATCAGCACGTCACACCAGCCAAGGGACCCTGTACGTACGTCGTCCAGCGCGGTCCGCACTTCGACGAAAATACTCCTGAACTCTTTCTTCACTTCGCGGACTTCCTGTCGGCGAAGTCTCGCGGTCCCGGAGTGTTCCTCGATGGACTGCTGAAGGCTGCTGACGAAGCTCTCCGACGAATCGAGTCTGGCCTTGGTGAGGTCGAGCCATTGCTTCAAGTCGTCTCTTTCAGCCTCTGCCGCTGCGCGCTTCTTGAAGGCGTCGTCGAGTATCGCCTGCACCTCCTGAAATGTCCAAGGCATCAGCGTATCGATGACGGCGGCACACACATGCGCGTACTGCAGTTGACGCGACTACGCGCGGAGGCTGTTCCAGCGATCGTCAGTGGGAAACAAACAGGCATCGGAGAGGGGTCCACTGACCGCGCCGTCATCCTGTGAGAGAGGCAGCATGAGTTCGGCATATAGGCAGGCGCAACAATGCACTCACGTTTTGGTTAGAGGCGTTGGAGACGTTAGCGGTCGACATTGTTGGCGGTAGTGAGTGGGGAGACGGAGAAACAAGCGCCAGTGAACGCCGGGTATAAGAGCGAGGAGGTGACCCACCGTCTGTCATCCGTCCATTGAGGCCGGTGAACCCTATCTTCAGATCAGGGTCCTTCTCGCACCAGGTTGAAAGGCCAGCGAACCCTTGATCGCACGGCAGGTCCCCGCCAGGGTACGCGCGAGCACCCTGGTGATAGGCGGCCGGCGGTTCAGAAGACATCCGACGGCTACCAGATATACTATCCTGAGCCTGATCATGACGGGCTTCCCAAGAGTGTATAACAGACAGCGGGGTCGCCCATGCAGCTCTCCTGGCGTACGAGCGCATGAGCCCCGGAGCTAGGGTTGATCCAGCGTGGGGACGGTCAGCAACGGGGCGAGGACGAAAGATGTAAACACTCACCTGGCCATAGCGAAGCACGGCGGGCATGTTAGCATGGGACACGGGTGCAAGGTCACCAAAGGGACACGTCTAAGGGGCTTGCTCATGGAAGTCCTACTCAATGACGACATGGTAGAGAGATGCCGAGGGTGAGCGCGCGCACCTCCGCGCGTACTGTACAGGTTAGTACATTTCCATGTTCAGCCATCGGAAGCTCGACGCATGCAATGTGCCTGCACAACGTTGAGTGTACACCAAGATGATTGGACGATAGCCTGACGCTCGATGAGTATATATCGGAGAATACAGCGCACCGGGTGCGCATCTGACGGCCTCGAGGAGCTCGGTGCAATGCAGGCCACGCACTGTATGTGGGACACATGATAGCGCCGCCCAGTACCCCGACTTAGGGACAGCGCGACGGCTATCCCTGTTGTCGGGGGACGACGGGCGACTCTATACACTGCCGTCGCACCGGGCAGATCGCGAGCGTCCTTGGGGCTAGAAATTATGCGGTATACGGAAAGAGGTTGCGTTATCGGTATGCGTACATCGTGCGACGTGAAGCAGGCAGGAGAGTATGAGCCTCACCCTCCCCTCACGCTCATGAAGCCGCCGATAATGCGGAGCGAGCTCTTGGAGCATTCGACTCCATCGCCGGCAATGTAGCTGCCTTTGTAAGAGTATGTACGACATGCGTAGCTGAATTTGCTCACTCGGGCACATTTGCGGGAAAACGGACTGCGCATGCGCCAAACTCCTGGACGAGCATGGCGTCCCCCCGCGACTGACGACGTGGCCCCAATGGAGAGCTCCTTCTTGGTGCGCTGTGCCGTACCTGCGGGTGGAATACGGAGATTGAGAATCCGATATTGTAGTCCCCGCGCTTGAAGCCACGCGATGCAGTGGAGCGACCTGGAGCGCACTCTGTGATGGACATGCAGCACTGGCTCAGTCAGATATCGGTGAGAAGGATGAAGCTTTAGCGTAGCATCCTCTTGAAGGAGAGCCAAGGCAGCGAGCGCAGGTCTCCTCGCGCTGCGGACCGATCCGTTCCCAAAAAGGAAGGAGGACGTTCTGCCGCGCAGCGAAGGAAAACGTCCGGGTCCTTGAAACGAGGGTTCCTCAAGTCTAATCCCGCCTCAAGGGCAGAACCTCACAGCCGTCTCCCCACCGACACTCCGCTCGCCCGTGCGGGCCGGTCTCCCTTTCCCTCTGGCGTTGCGAGCCTTGCTCAAACTGCCCACAGTTCTGAAGGCACCAACACGCACGATAGCAATGCAATTCTTGTCTAGATTACCAGCGGGGCGTAATATTTGACTTGCTCTCCGAACGACCATCTCTTCTGCGCCATCCTGCTGTTCAGCATATTCTCATGCATGACCAGGTCCTCCACAATGTCCCGTTGCTTCCCGTTCAATTCCCGCCCTTGTCCATATTGCGACGTGCGTCTGACATACCTCCAGGCGACATACAAGTCCTTCCTCATCTGGGGGTTGTCCTCCAGTGTCAGGCGCAGCACGACTTCCGGTACGAGGATGTTGCGGAGCAGCCATTGCTCGTCAAATGTGTACTCCCTCTGCAAGGCGACGAGCAACCTGTGAATGTCCTCCAGGGGAATCATATTCACAATGACCCGCTCGATCAGAACCCTGCCCTCATCCTCCAGATCTCCGTACCTGGAAATACGCAGGTCAGCACCGCACACGCCCGGTACATGAAGGATGCTCACAATCCCATGGGCGCAGGAGAAAAGGGCGGCAACGTCTTCAAGTCCCGAGGCGGGTCCCCTTTGCGTCCTTTTTTTGCCCACTCCTCCAATTTCCCTAGGTATTCCAACCTCAGCGTCGCCTGATCGTACAAGCACTGCCTCACAAAGAAGCACTGCAAAGCGGGGCCGCTGGTGCGGAGGTGAGCAACGGACTGCAGTTGGTCCAAGGACACCGCATCGGGTACATGATCAGTTAGGATAGCGGTCAACAAGCCTCTGTAGGCCCTGACCCGGTCGGGCACCGCACTCCAGTCGATCATCACCTCGTCGAAGCCGTGGATCCGTGCATGGACAAGAACTTCGGTCTCCCAGTGGGCGCGTAGGCACTTATTGATCCGGGCAGGCGCTGATGAGGTAACCATCCTGCTCAATCTTGGGGATGGATGGGCGGGAAGCGCGGCGTGGCACTTCGGGCAGAAGTCTCTGGTGCTGTAGATGTTCTCTTGGGCCCAATCAGTCGTACGCCTTTCAAAACGTCCCAAGAACACGTACCCATAGCTGACAAGCTTCTCACCTCCCCATCGAGTCGGTCATCGAGGTCGCTAGAATCGCTGGAGTCGTCAGAGTCCTCGGATTCGCTGGAAGTATCTCCGCCAGCACCCAGACTGTGTTGCGCTTTGTGCCGGGTTCGCTCCTGTTCCCGCGCGAGCGCGGCCTTCTTCGTCAACATCGGGGGAGGAGCGTCTGAGTTTCGGAGCACTTTCGGCACAAGGTGAGGATTTGCAACGAGCGGTAGAGCTTTCAGGGACTCACAGGGAGGTAGCGCCACTCCCAGCCAGAGACAGAGGCGCACTGTGTTCTCTTCGGCGCTCCTTTGCGGATCAAGCTCCCGCCGGTCGGTGAGGATCTCCTTCAGCTGTTCTTCCCCCATGGCGGCCAGGCTGTCCGCCGTATGCGCTCGAGCCAGGTCAACGATGGTCGCGCGAGACTTCTCCATCTCCTGCTTCGACTGCTCCAGAATTTTCCTGCGTCGTTGAACTTCTTCTGCCTGAGATTTGACAGTCCGGGGCTTGGGTTTCATTCGACGCGACTGCTGGTGTGCATCCAGCTAGTCAGCATATTGGCAGATGTATCCGCCGCCATGCGCTCACCGACGAAGAGACCTGTGCGATTTCGGGTTGCAGTTGAGGGGCAGGCTCCGAGGGGGATGGCGATGGTGTACGTGGATGAGATTTCGGCGATGACGGAGCGCTCGAAGCCAACTGCGAAGGGGCATGGGTATTTGAGTGGCAAGCCGGCGAGAGCGCGGGCTGTTTTGTCACCCCATCCATATGCACTGTCGCGCCTGTGGCAGAGGGTGGGTGGATGAACAAAGGTGAGCTCTCTTTCAGCGCACCTTGACCGAACCACTCGTCCTCGCCATGAAGCAGCACACCCATGCGCATTCCTTTAGGGTACACGTCTTTGCGATCTCTCCCTGCTTTTGGGATGAATGCGGAGAACAGCAACATTGAACGCGATACGCACCGGTGCCCTTCCCTCTGCCCGTTTCCTCCGCCTTCCGCTTCTTTCCCTTGGGCATGGATTTCGGCGGAGAACTCAGATCCCGCGTCGATCCAAGTGTCAGAACAAGGGATACGCTATGAGTGGTCCCAGGGTGCCGGCGTAGATGGGGGGATGTGGGGCAGACTTTGGAAAGTAAAGGTTCTTTGTACAGCGCAGGTACGGAACCGGCGGTCGGGAGGGAAGTCCAGCCGGCGATCGAGCTCAAACTGGAATCGGCGGTCGGGGAAGCCTCCACATAAGGAAATCCCTATCGCGCCACTGCATGATCGATGTGCGATCGGCGGTTCCACGGAACGCGCGCGCCGATGTGCTAAGTCATGGTGAGGGAGATGCTGGCGGGGGTCAACGGAGGCTGAGAAAAGTCCTCATTTCTAAGCCGTTGCGTCGCTAGCCTCGTCATGGTCGCTAACAACGAAACTACCAATGGAGTAGCAGTCTCCGGGCTCCTCCACGCCGCTGCTTGGCTCTCCATCCTCCACATCATCATCGTCAATCTTGACCATTCGCAGGATGCGCGCCCCACCAAGTCCGCCGCTACGTATAGGGGGTAGCATGAACTGAGGCCCATTCGGAAGATTTTGAGATAACAGGCCCGCCCATCGCGCGCCGTCCACCTCAGCAACTTCGGAAGGCGACGATGTCAGAAACCCGTCTTGGTTACCGTGTTCTCCGTAGCAGGCCCCTTCGTCCTCCTCACCACTCGATGTTTCCTCACCGGAATGGATGGCTTGCACATCCAGGAAGGGGTTGTTAATGTAGATGTTGGTGTGATGGACATCGTCCTCGCCTGGCTGCATTGGCAGACGTGCGTAAGATTACAGGTCTCTGTCCTCAAAGGTAGCAGCACGTACTTGGGGAGAATGAGCAGGAACATGTAAGGATCCCGAGGGTGAACCCACGTCGGGCTGGACAATTTCCGGCTGTATCGCCATCGAGCTCGCCTCCTCAGAGGTCGCCCTGGTGGGTGAGCTCCACCGCTTGATACGCTTGAGCGCCCCTCCGAAGTCGTCGCCAGCCTGTGAAGCACCGTGAGCTACGCAGAGCCTCAGACGTCCCACCCACTTACACCGGCATCCTCCAATCCATCGAGGAAGATGGCTTCTGCCAGCCTGCGCTTGGGAGGACATAGGCGAGGTGGTGGCTGCGAAGGCGCGTGAGCTCTCAGGCCACATCAAAAGAGGTTCGCGCGACGTACAGAGGGCGTGATGTTCCTTTGCGGAATACCGAGTACTGCCCCCTCCTTGTTGGGAGTCTCTCCACCTGGCGCGCCCATGGCACGCATCTCCACCATCCTCACCGCCTCTTCCTCCTCTGCCGACCAAGGTGCGTTGGCGAGCGCCTCTACCTCCGCGGAGGAGGACCTCGCAGCTTTCTGCTCAATCCGGCGCACCTCCGCTTCCTCCTCCTCCGTCCAAGGCTCATTGGCCAACCTCTCCACCTCCTCTGATGACGATCTGAGAGCTTCACGTTCGACCCGCCTCACTAACTCCTCCTCCTCCTCCGTCCAGGGAGCACCTGCCAGATCATCAATGTCCTGGGATAGTGAGTGGGGTGCATGCATCGGCCTGCAATGAGGGTATGCAGGTTGATTATCACCGTCAGACAACATGGAAGGACTCGCCAAGGGAGAACTGGCAAGCCATGTGCCATCAGTTCGCCATCAGATCCAAATGGGGCAGCGCTCGAACAAATGTACGAGCCGAAAGCACCTATGAATTCAACGCTGGAGTCCATACATGCTAACCGTGATACCTAACCGAGCAGCCAGAACAAATGGACCACCGATTTTCGACCAGATTGCGCTGAACGCTGAGCCTGTAGACAACAACATCAGCGAGTAGATCACCGTACGGAAAGCTATCTGCACCTCTGTTCGCAAGAGCTGATGCAATCATGGGCAGATTCGTCGTGAGCGACGCTGAGAGCACAGCGTTTCTTCTGGCAGTCCACCTACAGCACACATCGTAAGTAGAGTAGTATGCGCTCTGCTGCGGCGCGACGACTTGCCCTGGTGCGCTCGTTCACTTGGACGTGTCCGCAGATGTGACGGGTACAAAGGTTGGCGATGAAGCACATGCCAATGATCTTAAGGTCTGGAATGCGAGTGCGTCGGTTGGGAGCGGGTTATCAAGAGCAGTCTGCTGGGCGCCCCTCCTTTTATATGACACCGATCCCAAGCACCTGTCGTCATAAATACTATTAGGCAGGACCATGTATGTGAAATCGTGTAGCAGGGGTCAGGGCAGTACCCGTAGAATTGGGGAGCACTGTTGACGCACACCTGCTTCCCAAAGAACACCGTGTCATGGAGACTAAGTAAGAAACTACGAAAGATGAGCTCCCCAACCGAAGCCGTCCGTCACCCATGCGTTACATGCCCTATCAGTGTGCGCCACCACCGACAAACGCTGGCCTTGGCAGTTCATGTTGAAATGAGTGAGACGGTTCGAAGGGAAGAACAATAGGTCGCCAGCTCGCAAGGCGAGGACAAGGCGGGCTTCATGAAGCACCAGCTCGCCGCCCGTCCATCCACCAAGCGGAGAGACCATGCATATCCTCAGATCACCGCGATCACGATGGCCGTCTGTTGCGACCCCAAGGTTGAGCACGAACCCAGCGAAGGGCGCGCAAGGGGACCCCTCTCGTAGCGGTAGAACCTCGAGAAACAGCTCCAGTTCGTCTTGTACCGGACCCAGGTGCGTCTGCATCTGCCCAGTGGTCATCAGTGCTAGACGCTAAAAGCAGGAAAAACGAACAACATTTTCGGACACCCACGCAAATAGCGGTTTGAGCATGGTGGCGATAGCCTGGTAGCCCAGAGGATCTTCGCGTATCTCGTGAGACTGACGCGGGACACGCATATTCACGTTCACTCGTGTTCCTCCCTCCCTGGAAATCCGAGTCGGATGCGCGGCCTCGGGAGGCGGCAGGTTCTCGTTGCCCTAGTGAGAAGCGTCATCAGAGAATGTGGCACGGCGATACAACGTCTAGGCTCACGTGCTCGGAGTACTTGCAATATATGGTGAAGTGGATGGCAACAAAACCTTCGTACTCTTCCGCTGAGCTGTCCACAGTATCGAAGTCCGACGGCAGTAAGCACTGTATGCGATCGACAACGCTGTCCAGCAATTCCCTGAGATCAGGTCTCCCGGGCTGAGATCCTTCAATAGGTACTACGAAGGCTATGCGGTCGCCAGTGCCTGCCCGAAGATCGAGAGGCATCCTGGAACCACGTATTAGCCAGAACAGCAACATAACAGTCATCAACACACCCGTCTAGGATACCGGGATCCAGGACAATATAATCGTCACCGCCTTCCCGCAGCTGGAGAGGCACGTCGTCAGTCCGTATCTATTCGCTCTGGAGCACGCGGATACCTTGCGTTTCAGCTCCTCCTTCGTTTCAACGCGCACAGCGCACTTATCGACCTTCTTCCGCTGAGCCTCGGTCCACGCCCGCCGGTTGTCCCCAGTGACTGGGCACGGCTCGGAAGGGAAAGGTCGGCCGGTGTTGATGGTTAGCGCGGCAGGAAGCGGACAGGCTGACGGTTGTTGTGGCGCCAGAGACGTATAATCCTCCCACTTGTACGAACGGGGCGGCAGACGAAAGCAACTGATCGGGAGGGTTAACGCAGATGTGCATGCGTGAGATTCATGCGCAGGGAAAGCACTGACTTCAGCTGAACCTCCCCAAATCGAGCGTCCCAGAAGTCGAAGTCCGAGAGATGATGGTAAGCGGCGGTGCTCGGATCGTAGAGACGGAGGTTGCTTTTGCCGGTGGCTTCTTGCTGCATCCAACGCAGGAGGGGAAGGTAGTGATTGCGGACGAGCCGGCCAGCAGCCGTTTGCTCTGCAGAGAGACAACATACGTTAGAAAAGCTCCACAGGCCCAGGTACTCACCCACCGTCCGGCTCACGGAATGGAAGACCCATGGCCATGATATCATGGTAAGTTGTATAGCGTCCACTGCGACACTCGCCTAAGAATGCGCACGAAGACAGCGCGAATAGGATGAGCGGGGTGCCTGTGCTCGGCATGTCCAGTCAAACGCATGGTGCCCGTTGATAGAAACCCACCGGCCATGCACAGATAGAGAAGCCGTGTCCCCATGCCCAACCATCTCTCCAGCGTCGACTTCGATACGCCAGCTGAGCGCGCTAGCTCGGCCCTATTGGCGCCATGGGGTAGAGCACCCTGCGCTGCGCGTGCGCGTTGCTTACGCCGAGCGTCCCTTGAACCATTCTTCTGACGAGTCTGACGAGCCTCGCGGTCGAGACTTCCGCGCTGTCAGTATACGCAGCAGTGCCATGGAACATGAATGACCCACTGATCTACGTTCAGCACCAGCTGTATGTAGCCCATGCAGAGGGCGAGTTCCATCTCGGATGCACTCCTCTCCAACCTCGTGACCATAGCGGCGATGCTGGCGAGGTTCAGAGGTGAAGATGGCGCCGCCAAAACGGCAGCGTTGGATAGGTTATCAACCACTCCGAACAAAGCGGCTATACGGCTGACACGCTGCGCGTCATTCTGCCCGCACACCTGCTCCACCAACAAAGACGCGCCCTCTGTCAGAGGTACAGGACCATCGACCAATGTCCAGTTCTTGTGCTGCTTGTCACCTTCCAGCCTTACAGAGTTTGTGCGCGGGCGGACATGGCGTCGGGCCTGCTTCTCCTTAGAACGGCGCCGACGTTTTCGGTTGCGAGGCGCGGGGGACGGGGAGGAGTCTTCCCGCGCGCTGTCTCGTTCGTCGCGATCAGCGCGTCCCCTGGAGCGGAGCCTCGTGCGACGCGGGCTTTGAATACAACGGTTTCTGGTCGGCGAGTCCTCGTCGTCAGAGTACTCAGTGAGCGGCGAAGGCGGACCCGAGGACGACGGCGCGGATAGCCTAGAATCGCACCCGCTATTCCGGATCATTGACAGCTCTTCTACCGGGTTACAGACGTCGTACAGATGTGTCTCAGGGCGAGCTGATGAAGTAGACTGTTCCAGTGTGAGTTTGACCAGGGAGTAAGACGCAGGGGAGAAACGCACATAAAATTGCTCTGGTTCGGCGGTACAGACTGACGCGGTGTCGTCGGAGAAAGAAGCTTCGGACAGCAGCTTTGGCCAGTCTTCAGCGTGGTTGACCCCAGGCGACGTTGGCCGAGGGGCCCACTGCTCGGCGGCCGGCGACGGCGACCCAGCTTGCGGTCGGGGATGGAAAGGTCCTAGGTCGGTGTTGTTTGGAAGCGCAGACGACAGAGAGCGCGCGCGGGGCCGTCCATGAAGGGACGCCATGGATGTCGAACGATGACGCCGGAGGGAAACCGCAATGCTGTCCCTCTCCGCACGCACCGCTCTCACCAATTCCGCAGCTGAATCGGCACACGAGGCCTGCCAGGACGCATTCAGCAACGCCTCCCAAGTCGCCACGGGAAGATTCAGAGAAATGGACAGAGACGCCATGGGCGACAAACGACCGGTGACTGGGCGGACGAAAATCGTCTGGTCAGGGTATTTCGGGCGCGCCAAATGATCCAAGCTTACGTACTTGTGCCGTTGACCAGATGACGGCGAGGTGCCGTCCGCTGATGAGGATTGTGGCTGGGGCCGTTGCAAGTCTACCGTTACTGAAGGAAGCCTTGACTTTTGTACCAGATAAGTTGGGGCTGGCCAACGTTCGGAGATTGGGAAATTTGGGTCTGGTTTGTGGACGGGATTGCAGGCGAGCGGCGAATTTCATCCCATTTCCAAAGCGGCATCCTATCATACGCGTGCGCAGGGTGGTCATGCCTGGCCGCCGAGTGCCCGTATGCACCAGGCGAGCCGGAGAATGGGCAAGAAGAGCTGGTGGGCTGGAATGACTCCTGCCACGTGACGTCCGGCAAAATCCGGATGGGGGGGAGGATCCTGATGTCGGGTGGATTCGCCGGTTACGCCTCCTCGTTGCAAACCGCCACAGCGATGTGCTGGGACACATCCGATTACTGCCCCTCGGGCCGGATGCGCTGGCCACCAAAAGGCGTATTCCCGGTGGGAGGGGGCAATTTAGTCGACCGTCCAGGTGAGCGCGTTCGCTAAGCTCCGCTTTTCCTGCAATGAAGTTGAATCCAGAGGCCATACTCGCCGTATATCGCCCGCAAAGCTGCGGTGGCAAAGTGGTCCTGTATTTGGTCGCCGTATGTGTGACTGCCGTGTGAGTCGGTATATTCACTCACCGTAATACAGTGGTACGGCCACGAGAAATTCACTTGGGATCCCCTATGGCGCCCAGATGGCAATACGCAGGACCTCGTCGACCGCGCGTGGCTGGCGCTCGCTCCCATGAACAAGAAGACGCTCCCAGAGGAGCAAATGCACAAAGTCCCCTTCGGGCATGTTGGTAAGCCCGCTGTGCACAGAGGATATAGTACCCGGACTCAACGCATATAGAACTGATGTCGTCCATGTCGTGGCAACGATTCGCCGAGGCAGGCGTAGAAATGCCCGGACATGCCACTCGCACAGAGCCCCTGTTCTGTGAGTGCCGTCGGTGGATTTGGCAACCATTTTGCGGCTCCATCACCCCGGGTAGGGGTCGCCGACGCATGGGTAGTCATCTGGAGTATTCCTGGTATAAACTGGGGAGACTGACCATGCCAAAATGGTACTGGAGAGGTGCAGGGCGGGCCGCAGCTGAGGAGGCCGTAAGGCGCCTGGCGGGACGCAGCCCGGAGCATGCCATACCCGAAGACATGGCAATGCGCATGGCGAATCGCGCGGGGGAGTCTGCCGAAGAGCAATTCTCGCGATGGCACCATTAGCACTAGCGTGAATTATCATCTCTCCATCCCAGAGAGGTCCAGGAGGTGTGATCTATCTCGATTTATCAGTGAGGTCCCGCAGGCTATGGGGCTTGACGGACGGCTCGTCTAAGTCCCAATTTGTGGCGGAACGCGGGCTTTGTTTGGCTGCTCACTGATCACGTGATGGCCGGATGAAGTCGGCGAAAATTTGATCGATGAAGGCTTTGCTCTTGCCATCAAGCCATTCGTACACCATACCTTGTCGCAGCCAGGGCCCGGCTGAGCGGTTTGGAGGTTGGCCTCTCCTTAGGCCTGAGGTTGTCATGACCTCAGGTCGCCGCGCATGTACGATCAGTATGGGCGTGCTTTGGTGCGATGGCTCGTCGATCGCTCGATCGGCGAGAGTCTTTTGTTGGTTCTGTGGGCTTTTCACCGGGGGCTGTCGTCGCTTCGGCGTCGGTCAGCCCACGGACTAGGGCGACGTGCGGGCTTCACTCCCCACGTCGCCCGATCGCGGACGGCGTCGAGCCCGGGTGGCTCGGTTTCCGTACGTGATCACTTGGGCAGCGTCGGGTCCCCTGAGCGGCTCGGTCGCTGCACACCTCCGTCCTAGGCGATGACGCGCCGGTTGCGACCGGACTTGTCCGGTCGTTGACTGTCGATGTCGCGTCTTTTGTTGTTTCTGTGGGCTTTTCACCGGGGGCTGTCGTCGCTTCGGCGTCGGTCAGCCCACGGACCAGGGCGACGTGCGGGCTTCACTCCCCACGTCGCCCGATCGCGGACGGCGTCGGGCCCGGGTGGCTCGGTTTCCGTACGTGATCACTTGGGCAGCGTCGGGTCCCCTGAGCGGCTCGGTCGCTGCACATACCTTTGCTGGAGCCGGCAGCGCCCTATGCGTTGTCCGGCCACAGCGCCACTAGCGACCGCCCAAAGACTTCGTGACGGGACGTAAGTGAAAGCCTTCATGGAACACGCGGAGTTGCTAACGAGTTTCCGCAGATATTCTGGTATTCGGTCCTTCCGTCCATCTCGTCTCGTACCCAAGAGCAGATCGTTGACGCGCCCCTTTTCAGCACGCCTTGCCTGTCGGTTTTTGGTCACCATCGCGTTTGTTGTTACTGTGGGCTCCTGGCCGGGGGCTGTCGTCGCTTCGGCGTCGGTCAGTCCACGGACTAGGGCGACGTGCGGGCTTCACTCCCCACGTCGCCCGATCGCGGACGGCGTCGAGCCCGGGTGGCTCGGTTTCCGTACGTGATCACTTGGGCAGCGTCGGGTCCCCTGAGCGGCTCGGTCGCTGCACACCTCCGTCCTAGGCGATGACGCGCCGGTTGCGACCGGACTTGTCCGGTCGTTGACTGTCGATGTCACGTCTTTTGTTGTTTCTGTGGGCTTTTCACCGGGGGCTGTCGTCGCTTCGGCGTCGGTCAGCCCACGGACCAGGGCGACGTGCGGGCTTCACTCCCCACGTCGCCCGATCGCGGACGGCGTCGGGCCCGGGTGGCTCGGTTTCCGTACGTGATCACTTGGGCAGCGTCGGGTCCCCTGAGCGGCTCGGTCGCTGCACATACCTTTGCTGGAGCCGGCAGCGCCCTATGCGTTGTCCGGCCACAGCACTATCGACGGTCGTCTCGGAGTGTGCAACCATCCGTAGGAGGCCGCTCCCCAGATCTGGAGGATTTGCTAACGTAGCTGCAGATATATCAGGGTATATTCTCGTCTCAAGAGGTTCGTTTCCTATCATGCGCGAGAGGCTTAGTTCTTCCTGCCCAGCCCGTGTCAGCACACCGCCTTGGCCCACACTCGGTGTGCATCGGACCCCCTTCTCGGTGTAGTCGCTGCTTTTCTTCTGCATTTCAACTGTTTCTGACATCATTGTAGGGTGTCAACGCACGTCGCGGTCGCGCACGTCACAGTCGCGCAATCGCATGCCAGCTTCCTTGGGTATATCCCCCGCATTCCTTATTTCACGAGCTGACTGTCCTTAAGGTTCTTTTATCTGCTTGCACAGTCGGCCCGCCAGCGGTGCGTACAGGTTCCACTTTATTCCTCACCGCTGATGTTCGTTTCCCTGCCAGCTTTGAACGACAACCCTGCATCAGTGCCCACGGCTTACTACGCACCTTTACATACACTATTTCTTTCGGTGGCCACCCCTTTTGTTACCCTTTGATTACTATACTGCATTACCTACAATCTCTGCGGCGCGCACCTTTCTGGTGTCGCAGCCTTGGAAAAGAGGACTTGTCTCTGAAGTCCCACAGGAGCTCCTGCTACCCATACTTTTTGAAATTCATAATGGCTGACCCTAACCCTAATACACGTGCCCGCCCCAATCCGGCAGTGTGACTCGGCCGATCGCTGTGTTGTCTTTTGCCTCCTTGCATCATGTTTTCGCCTACATCTACTAACCTCAAGGGCCTCTATGTCCTGGCCCCTAACGTGCAGGGACCCTTTGAAGGGGATGCTGATGTGCCGGCATCGGTCTGGGACGTGTCTGGCGATATCGCAGCCCCTGAGGGTCCCTTCTGTCCAAGCGAAGTCCCTGCGGACAATCTACTCTACACGTATGGGACCATGAGCGGTCTCTGGGATGGTTTGAAGAACATCGCTCTGCCCGGGGAAAGATGGCGGGTGTCTGTGAGTGTCATACAGTGGGGAGGGCGCTCAGTCTGCTAAACCGCGCAGGACTTTTGCAAGAGCTGCAATTGCAATGCCATGCAGCTCATCCGATGCAGGATGTGCTTTGACTTTCTGTGCCTTGATCGCTGCATACCCCGCCCCAGCACTGTTACCCAGGAGCAGATGGATCTCTTCATATGCCCTCAGTGCTGGGCCCAGGAGTTCAAGAAGTCCAAGTACGAGGTGAGGGCCTCGTCGTACTCCTTGTACAACGTCCGCAGTCTAAGTCACTTCCAGCCCTTCGGCAAAGATGGCCCTCCCGCTGATTATCGGGGGGTTGGGCGGCCGATGCCCCTCTCTCGCGACTCTCTGGCCTACATCGTCGTCGTTCGCTACGCGGGCGTGCGCCTGCCGGGCTCCACGCCCGCTGTGATGTTCGAATACCTGAAGAGCATCAATCCCGGCCACGCCGTCCTCATCGACCTCCCGTACCAGGGGTTACATACCGCCAAGGGGGCGAACGGCTATGAGGATGCCCTCGCAACGTTCATCACGAATGGCCTTTACAATGGGTAGACGTGTCTTTCATATGATGCTTCGGATACAATTAACACTCCTTCTAGTCCTCACCGAGTCGTGATCTGGTTTCTAGGTTGTTGGCACAAAGAACAGAAGCAGCTGGTTGTGGGGCAAGGGGAGCACGGATTCATCACTGCTCCAACAAAGCAGGTAAGTTACTGTCTATCACCGTACCTGGACGACGAGCCTCACTGGCGGCTCGCATGGAGCCGCCGGCCCACCGGCCTGCGCCGCCTGATACGCACTCGCCGGCCGGACGGTGTTCACTCGTAGAACCCGGAGTGTGTGGCTCCTTCTCTGTGCTCATCGCCACCAACAGGTACTCTGGCGGCTGCTACCTCAAGTCCTATGGGACCAGCTCAGGGCCCGCGTTGGGCGGAAGAATTACATGTTGGTCTTGGCGCACGGCGGATGCGGTCACCCCGTCGTCGCAGCTGGTCAGACACCGCCGACCATCGAGTTCATCCATGCTGCCCGCATCAGCAACTCCTTGACCATCACCCAGCCGGTCTTCTCTTGGTCCCACACAGTTCACCTTGGGCTAGGGATAGCACAGCACTTCCTTTGCAGCGATCGGGGAGCGTCTTCCGCAATCAAACGGGCCACTCGGCAATGCCCTCCCGGCGTCGCCTCGCCCTCCTTCTACCTCCTAGAAAGGGCCGGCGACAAGTTCCAGGTCACGTCGTACCTCGCTCACGATGGCGCGGATCTCTTCTGGGGAACGCGCATCCCCTTCCAATGCGAGCTGTGCCGCCGCGTAGGTTGTATGACAAAGGTCCCTAGGAAGAGAGCCTGGAGGGAAGCTCTGCAATCAGACACTGCGGGGGAGGATGGTCGCTACTTCGCCTGCGGTGCATGTGGGAACGACAAGGGGTACATGTACTTCCTGGCCCTGTATCCTCCTGCTCCGGACTACAAGGGGCATGGTGGCGCTTACTCGAAGGCATCTCGCCAGTGGGCCCTCGATGGGAGTTGTTCGGAGTGGGGGGTGTTGGAGGCTTGGAAGCAGGAGGAGGATGGAAGTCATGTTCGCATGTAGATTCATTTGCTTGTGGTGTCTTACATCTGGAATACATATGCACGCTCGCGGTCACTATCACTTGTTGCATGGGGTCATCTTTAGCTCACTCGGTAACTTCCATTCCTCGCGCATGGCCTCGAGTTTGATCACGGGTGTCACGGCGTCTATTCTCTCTCTCTCTCTCGCCTTCCCTCCTGCCCACTTCTCCTTGGCTTTTCACCTTCAGCATTCCCCAATCCCCTGGTGATCGACCATGGAGAGCGATACCGAACATCGTTTCCTCGACACCTTGTGAGCTTAACTCACTACGTTATGGACAGACGACCGTAACCCCACAGACCCTACCCTGTGCTGGAGAAAATTCTACGCGAATTGAGACTCAAAGACCTCCTCAAGTTACTGCGAGTCTCCCGCGGGACGCGTATCAGCGTCCGTGAATTCCTGATGAACGACTTCAATGCCGACGCTGTGCTGTCACCGTTCATCCTGGATATCGACTCTTTCCAGGCCGTGCAGGCGCGCACTCAGGCTGTCATCGGGGGATCAATCCCACTCTCTTTCTTCATCGGCGTGACCTGGCGGAGCTCGGACCTGGACGTCTACGTTCCTTCCCGAAACGCCCTTGAGATGGGCAGCTATCTATTGGCCAATGGCTACAACTTCATCCCAGGCGCGGCGGGAGACACTTTGGAGGAGAGCTTGCGGTGCGAAGCCTGCCTATCGCTCACGCTTGGAAGACTAACGTGCGCGCGACCCTAGGGATGTGGAATCCTCAGACGAGGAGGCGAGCGATGACGAAGAGGAAGATGAAGAGTACTACCCAGGCCCTTTTCAAGTGGTGCTCAACTTCGAGGCCTCCTTCGACGCCGCCATCCGTATCCAGCTCATAGCAACGACGGGATCTACGTTCGAATGTTTTATGAACTATCACAGCAGTACGTAGTCGGGACTTTCCTCTTACATCTTGATAAGAGGCTGATCACATTGGGCGTCCAGCTGTGGTCCTCAACATGCTGACCAGCAGTCGAGCCATCAGCTTGTACCCCTATGAGACGATGAAGGGGAGAGGGCTGCGCCTCAGGACCACGACACCGGCCACAACGGCGCACAGCAAGTACGCGGCGCGGGGCTTCCAAATGCACGATGGCGTGCGGGAGGTCGAGCTCCACGGATTTGCGAGAGGCTATCGCTACGTCGGCGACGATCTTTGCGCGGTCGTGCAGCTTTCCGGTTCCAGGTAAGATGAAAGGCCTCGGTCACTCTGCACACAGCTGACGGCGTGTAGTCACGATGATGGCGACATACTCACTAACAACTCTTGGACGCTTCGAAGTGTGCCCGGCCCGACGTGGGGTCGTGGTCCGACCGCGCGGCTCAAGTGGTTCACCAGACGCCTGCCGGGTTCCATCGTGTACCGCACCGTTCCTTCAGAGGAGTTCTGGTCTTGGCTCCGACGGGTTTGCGTCGAAGGGTGAGCCCCAGGTAGCGCCCCTCATCACCCAGACGCTGACTGGTATCTCCAGAGATGATGACCTGGAAAGGCGAGCATGCGCTTACCTCTGCAGGATCTTTGACCGCAGACGTCTCAAATGCGTCCGTCATCAACTTCAGGTTTGCTCTTCCCCGTAACAGCGCAAGCTGAGGCTGATGCTTGGTAGGACGCGGTCGACCGCCTTCAAGGCACCCCCATCCGCCCACATCCGCTTAAAGACATCTTGAAGACACTTCCGGGGACATGCAGTCCCGACCATGCCGCGGCGCTGGAGGAAAGCATAGTGGAGGTCCGGATGGGCAACGCTGAGCTCGAGGTGAGCTGCGGAAAAGCTCTTGCGATGGCTTATGAATGAGCTTCCTGCAGGCAAAGATGCGGCAGGTGCGGGACGCCCTTGCATCCCGCCAGCAGTGATGGTCCGTTGCCCAGCCCACCTCGCCCTCGCTCAAATATATTGGTCGATGTATCCTTTCTTGTAACCCTCCTTCAAGTTCGTACTACAGGGATGTCGAGCTACAAACTTTTCTTCCATTCTTCTTGGACAGTGGACGGTTTTGTCTTGGGCTTTCGCACACGTCTTGATTCTGTACAGCGCTGACTTCACCTGGGGCCATTGGATCTGCATATATGTATATATATGAACCTTGTATAACTGCCCACGTAGGGGACTTGGAGCGCATGCGCACGTGGGCGGACGCTTTTCAGCGCGACAGCGCTTTCCGTCCGCCTGCCCGATTAGGAAATCCTCGTGGACTTTGAACCACCGGACTCATCGCATGCGCCGCTCGTTGTAGGTATCATTGGCAAGTTCTGACGCGGCTGTGAAATGGGATATATACCTTTCAAACTATCATTGATCACGGGTCAGCGGCCGTCGCTTTCCTCGAGCCTGTGCTCACGCTGTATCTCGTGCTTCTCGGCTCCTAGGGAGAGGGATGGTAGGAGCACGACCTACAACTGAATTCTCTCTACGACCTTGGTTATGTACGACCTGCTGCTTGCGCACTTATTGCGGAACAGTTATGATGTAGGCCCTCCCATTTTCGATCCCCACGCGGCGTCAAATTCAATTGATCTTCCTTTCGTGTTGACCCTCACAATGTCCACGGGCGAGCCGGACATGGGCATCCTCCAGAATCTGTCCCTCGAGCTCCAGCTTCTTATAATCGAGAACTCGTGTCCTCAAGCTGTTGCATGCTTGTCCGAGACTTGCAAGTGGTTTGCATGCGTCAGCCGACGTTGGCGCCTTCACACTCTTAAAATCACGGCGAGAGGATTACCTGCTCTGCAACACTGGCTGGAGAAGGAGTGCGACGGGGGAAGCTGTCAATGTCAAGGTACGTCCCTGCACCCTCGTGTACCAGAGCGCTCAGTGGTCGCAGACAAAATCCTCTTTCGTTTTGAACGGGCTGAATACCGCTGCACCGTGATGATCTGTCGTACGTGCAGTACTCATCGGTCGTTCTCGCTAATGGTATGCAGCCAATACGAGAGCCGAGTTCAACAAATTCGTGCGCGTTCTCCTCTTGCCAAAGGAATGGAGCACCGAGTGCCGCGCATACCTTGCGCTACTCGCGGCCATGGCACCGCTCCGCCTTAGCGAGATCGCTGCAAGCTGCATGGAAGACGACGTCTGGTGGCGGGAGGCAAACAAGGCGTGGAAGAAGGAGGCCGGTGCAGAGGTCTTCGCGTCGGCAGCCGCCATTTCATTCAGGAACCCGTCCAGGAACGGCCTGCTTTCAGTATTCAAGATGAGGCTGCGCTCTATGCATAAAGAGGTCGCAGACCTGCCATGCACTCTGAAGCTGACTGGCTGCGCCATGGGCTACTCACAGTTCCATGAATGGGGGCAGGACGACTGGAATCCAACCGCAGGCGATGAGGAGGACGAGTACCCCGGCCTAGAGCGGATCTGTCTTCGGGTCAAATCTCTGACGGTGGACATTGGAGGCGGTATAGAAGACATTATCGCCAACGTGTACTTCTTCGACTTGGAGGACCTCAATGTACGAACGCGGGGGAGGGGGACAGAATGGCACGCGGTCGGCCGTCTTTTGCGCGACGCGAAGAAGCTCAAAACCCTCCGCCTTCGCCGCGGTATAACAGGTACCTTCTTGTCCTCTTCTGCAATAGTTGCTGACACCAGCCAGGTCGCTGGTCCCAGCTTGAGAGCGACTTCCTGCCTGCCTTGGAGAGTTTACACGTCGACTGGACACAAGTCCCCTGCATCTCGGGAGCCCCCCAATTCACGGTGTTCAACAAGGTCACACTGTACGTTCACAAGTACGACGCCGACCACGCCCTGGACGCCGACTACGAGGAGGCAAAGTTCATCTTGTCGCATGAGCATTGGAGGGAGATTGTATTCGTTGAGGACTGGTTCTGGAAGCTCCCTGGTAAGCCCTTACTCGGCCTACATAAGGGTGTCAAACTCAAATTTAACAGAAGCGGCAGCCGGCCGAGTGCAGAGGCGGGCTCATCTGGTCTCAAAACTCGGTCTTCAATCGTTCCCAACCTTCGCATAGGGACTCGCCTACTTTTCATGTACAGCGCGCGCGCATCTTGAACTAAGGGTCCACGAAGACCGCAAATTCTGGCATACTACTTACTCGTCATCGTACCGTATCTTGAGAAAACCATGCGTAAAGTTGAAGGTTGTGGTTCAGGGTGCCTTCCGTCATGAATATTGAACGGTACATGTGAGGGTCTCCGCGGAAATTTTGTGACATATGCTTAACTCCAGCAAGTCCCGGTCCGTTGGGACGCACTGAGCCAAGGAGGAAGAGTCGGAAGGCGATTTGTGACGTGTGACGCCTGGTGACAGCGATTCTTTTGTTCTTGACCGTCATGGCGATTGCAGATTACAATGATTTATACCCGCATTATGATATGTGTGGCCTGAGCGAGCTCGCTATCGTTAGGCCCGACTTGCGCGGTATGTGAGATGAGCGAAGCCTTGTTCGCGATGCCTGACAATGCCCCCGCAGCTCTTCCTGTCCCGTTCAAGCCCTTCTTGCTAAAGGAGCAGCTGTTAGCATTTGAAGACCCGGAGCAGCTGTATCCCAACGCGGTCCAGGCTGTGGTGCCTGACTGGAAGGATCACGCCGCTGCCGAAGCTCTGCGCGTTGTAGGACCGTGGGGTGTCCTACGTCCCCCAGGTGAGCTATGTTGTGCTGCCGCGTAGATTGTCGCTCGTTCTTATGCCCTGAAAGGATGTGCCTTCTGTTCGGCAGAGACAGATGGTGCAGTTGTATGCGACAACGATATATACCTGCACGTCCTGGAGCCTTTCGCATCGGCGTGGGGACTGAGCCAGCCCATTGATTGGGTTGACATCGCCCAGCGGCTGAAAATCCTGATTCCCGAAATTCAGGCTATCCTTGACGACAAGAATACGGAGCATTCGAGGCCCTCCGCACACAAACTCCTTTCTTACAAGTTCTTTGAGAGGGCGAGCCCTGGATTGAAAGTCCTGCCTGCGGTGGCTCGGTACACGCAGCACCTGAAAGGCAGCATCCATAGCGCTAGCTATACCGGGTACACCGGGTAGTAAGTCATCAACTTCTGTGGCCGCGCTATGCCGCCTAACAGCAACGACAGCTATGGTCCTCGCGGAATGCGACTGCTCCGACAGTTCCTTGTGACGTCGTTCACGGATGCCACTGACCTGCAGGACGAGATCACTAGCGCGATATACGTCTCGCATCTGGCTGTCCGGCTGGTCATGGGCGACATGAAGTGGGAAGGGGACCTCGGTATGATGAAGGCGTGGCTGCTCATCCTGGAGACACAGCAGTTCGGAGAGGAACGAGACGCCCGAACGCTCGAAGACCCACCGAACTTCCTCTCCGCCTTTGCCTCCATGGCCCAAACGCCAGCCAGCGGCCCCAGCGGTGGATCGGGTAGCTTGGAGCAAGATGGGCTGGGGGTGGAGCCTGCGGTTTCTTTGCAGACAAGGAAGAGCACGCGGCTGAGGAAACGCCCACCTCGCCTGAGCGACTCCGACACCGATGACACCCCTCTTATCACCAAAAAGACAAAGGTCTCGAGAGGCGCCACAAGAGGCAGAGGGAACGCCAAGAAGAGTAGGTAGGGTGGGATGGCTCTAATTAGCGGTGGATGCTGGGCCTATGTATTCCATCAATCGCACGCTGGGGCTGTGGTGAGCCAAACGATGGCGTTGTCCCGCGCAGAGACGTTCCGACCCAAATAAGGAAGTCGGTTGAATTTCGTCCACGCCGTACCCGCCTTGCTGGTCGAATAGATGCGAGACACCGTCGACGAGGCCGATACCCACCCCCTTGTAGCGCGTAAGCAACCCAACGGGCGCCGGTGGTCGTCAGCCAGTGAATGCCTCACTTTTGGGGTCCTGCAGGCCGGCGCATTTAAGCTTTACACTTGCACTCTCTCAATACAGACTGCTCGTAAAGTGGGCCTAAGTTGTCACCGGGCGTGCGTCCCACCCTTCTTGTCTTCTCCCACCACCATGAGCGTCGGCGGGGTCGTTGCAACCGCCATCGCGGCGGCGCTTGGGCTCCATTTCTGTCTCTTCGGCTTTCTACGGCTCGCTCTCCGTCTGCTTGCACCGAGAGACGATTCGACTGCGCCGGTGAGACGTACTACCCCGCGCGTCTCATACGCGACAGCATCCACGCAAACCATGGAGACAGTGGGGTGCCGGCGGGACACTGACGAGAGGCTTCTCCCCATGGCCGAGAGGGCAGAGGACGAGGGCGACCTGCATCATACCGGCGGTGCTCCAACCGTGCAAGATATCAGCGGCCACCACGAGGGGAAAGGAAACAGTCCGATCGCCAGCCAAGGCATCCTTCCCGGCGACCTGTTGGCTGAGGTCGTTGAATGCTGCCATGAAGCCGATCTCATGAACATTGCTACAGCCTCTCGCGATTTGTGGCAGATCACTCGCAGCCGGCGCTTCAGGACACTGGTCATCAGGCCGCGAAGGTTCTTCTCCTTCGCGAAATGGCTCTACGCGCGCGCAATTGAGAGCAAGTCCCGTAAGCATGTTTGTTGGTTGACATTGACGAAGCTTTTGCTCATCTCTTTGTAGCTGCCCAAGCCCTTTACACTCCCGTCCCTGGTCTCAACTTCACGATGCCGATCACAGGTACGGCGCTCGTTCTTCACTGCCATTGACTTTCACATCGTCCACAGAGTTCGGCCGTGATCCATTGGACCGCTATGTGCGTACCCTTGTCTTACCGACGCGCTGGACGGAAGGCACCGCTGCGTTTCTGAAGGTCATTGCCGCACTAGCACCCAGCGGGATACACACCTTGGTTCTCGGCGGCAGGAACGAGCAGCATGCATGGTACGCGCAGATGTGGCAGGCCTGGGTACCCGTCACAATGGACCCGCTTCTGAAGAACGTCAAGACGCTAGTGTTTCACGAGCCAACGAACGACGGGCTGCACTTCATCCTCCGTCGGCGGCCCACAGGCGATGGACCAGCGCTCTCAGAGACCGTCCGCAGCATCGAGATACAGCCACCGCAGATGGATTCCGATGGCGCGCCCCCCAACTCTTGGTACGAGCTCTGGTGGGACGAGGGCACTGTCCCAGGGGACGCTGCGGGAGATGAGGACAAGGATTTGCTACTGGCGGTTAGCTCTCTCCACGTCCACCTCGTCGCCGGAATCCGCGGCGTGATGACCGGCCTCCATTTCCCTTGTCTCGAAGCGCTCACACTCGAGTTGACGCTCATGTATGGAGATGACTGGGAGTTTGTGGACCGTCTGTTGACCGAGTGCGCTGACAAGCTTCGCCGACTTCGTGTCATGGCTCGTGAGGAAGCAGGTATGCTGAGACGACCTTTCCTGTACTACAACGTCTGACAGAAAATAGCCTTCGACGATGTCCTCGACATACGCAAGGACCTAACTCAGCTCATTCGCGTTGAGGTCGACTGGCGCGCCCTCACAGCACTCGCTGGCTTGGAACACGTTACCTCCCTCGGAATGGTTGAGGTGATTGTCAGGACGTACGACTCCGACGTAGCCGTCGCGAGCGAGTATGACGAGGCCAGGCGCACGCTGACGACAGGCCATTGGAAGAGGGTCGCTGTCGTGGACAAGCCTTTCTTGAAGCTCCCAGGTATGGTACCCGAATTGTTGCGCGGCAGAAGGTCAAGCTCATCGGCGTCTGTCAGGCCAGGAGAGCATGCGCGAAGACCATCATCAGAACTTGAAGCGGAGGTTGAACTGGTCGCAAATCGAGTTCGAGTAGACTGTGGATTGGGTTTATAGACGCATTTCTTGGAATTTCGTTTCTGTGTACAATACGTCCTAGCTTTCTTGACAACGAGCCCGACGTTCAGCAGATGCACTGCCTCCTAAGCGATAGAACATGCCGCGGAATGCCACAACGGCAATACGGATTTGTGTATGCGTGCACTCGGGTACTTGATCTGCGCGACCACCATGGCTCCGGCTGATTATCGAGATCCTGATGATGAGCTCTCTGCCCGCATCCGCCCAAGAATTATACCGCGCCCGCAGCTACCTACAGGCAACCTCTGGCACTGCCCAGTACCGCGTTGTCAACGACTTATCACACTCGAGGGACGTCGGCAACAGGCGGCTGCAGAATTCCAAGACGAGTTCTTCAGCACCGCGGCGCGGCCCGAGCTTGAGGGGGTGTTTCTAATCTACGTGAAGACGCACTACAGGTTGCGTCGCGCTAGCGTGAATAGCAACCGTTAAGAAAATAAGAAAAGGGACCCTTCCCTGAGCCTTGGCAGTAGAGATGGGAGTCGGGCGATGTTGAAGATCTTCGTCAGACTGTTTCTGCAGATCAGCAAGAAAATCCGAGATTGCCACGGGCCTGCCACTACTGTACTGTATCTACATGTCCCTGGTGAGTACGATTAGGTGGTCAAGAAGCTCGTTCATATGCTCCGCCTGCTTCAAAGTCACGTCCAGCAATTCCCCGCCATTCTCGGGCAAAGGTCGATGTCCGGTAACGAAATGGTACGCGCCACCGTGCGAGTACGGGCAGCATGGACCGGCATGGAACTCGCACGACGGGTTCGGATTCGACGCCGGCTTCTTGCAGCGAGGGCACTCGTTCTTGCCGCAATCCTTGCAGATGGGTTGGTTGCAAGGCTGTGCCCGGCCGTTGGCAAGTTTGCCGCACGCGCAACGCAGGGTGTTGTCGCGGGCGCGGATCTACGGCTCGTTAGCGTTCAGCCCTATGAGCGGCGTGTAACATACAATCTCTTCAAGGCCTGGCTTGAGGAGGGCGCTCAGAACCCGGGCGGTGCGAAGGGCCGTCGCGATGTTCTATGCATCATCAGTATGGTGAGAAGGAAAGGCGATAGTGCTTACCTCAGGAGGTGAAGACATGTCGATGTGGTGAGGATGGATAGCGACGAAGAACCGCGTACCTCTTATATGCGACGGTGCCCTCCCTAAGCGCCCATTATCGTCGCATGATCTGCAAGCGACACTGCGAGAGTGCAAGGCGCGAGCACTTCAGTACAGGGAGTGTATCATACCAATCTCTCGCGGGCGCTTACCTTGCCAATGTATTCCGAAGCGCACCGGCTCCAGATCAGCCTCGCATGATTCTCAGGAGGTTTGGTGTCCGTGGGAAGCGCATTGGAAGGTCGCAGCTGGAAAAAGTCAAGGAGGAAGCATATAGGACAAGTGAAGGAAGACTGAGGGCGTCCATGAGTGCCAGAGACGGCCTGGCGCATTTTCAGTAAGTCCTTTACTATGAGTACATACGAGTGTTGATGAAGTGCCCGCTGCCCAACGCGTCTGTTTGCTTTCGTGAATCACATCCTCCGTGCATCGCTGCTGTCGGTCGCAGTTACGGCGGCTGTCCTTCTTCTCAGCGGCAAGCGCCTGCTGACCTTGTGGTCCCAGGAGTAGGCGCGCTTCCCGCGCGTCAACCGGGGTCTTCGGAACCCTGAGTCATTCAGCCCCGAGTGAACGCTAGCTTGCCTGCGCGCGCGTCTTGTGGCCGCTATCGAGGCAAGCCTGATAAGCCCTTTTTACTCACCTGGTCTTGTGAGCTCTCGCAGTCTCCTTTCAAGGCGACCGTTGCAACATCATGAAAAAGTCCAAGGTGAGTTGTGATCGAGCGCACCATATGATGCGGTACGCAGCAGCGTTGCCTGCGAATCTGATTCCTGGCATGGCGACATTTTGCGTTCTGTTCTAGACATCATGCTGCTCCTCTGAGGATCCATAAGCACGCCCGAAGCGTTCACTGAGATTGGCATACCGTGAGGACCTCTGCTGAACGCCCATTGCACCCGCGCTGTGGCGGTTAGCTTGAGGGTACAGTGATTTGTCTTAGCTGAAATTTCAAAATGCGGGGGTGGATGGACGAACTTCACGCAACACTAAGCTGGGAAGCATGGCTCCAACTGACACGAGCAACAGGCGAACGGTGCACTGAGTCCGTCGTCCCGCGACGGGACGTTTCGCGCCTAAAAAGGCAATCCGTCAGCGAACTCCTGTCAGCGACCATGACGGCGCCCGATGCTTTCAGCTGTGTTTTCAGGTAAACCCGATTGGAGTCTGTGTGTGTCTGCTCAATTCTGTCCAAGGGTCGATCCTACTGAGGACACCGCCTCGGGCGCAACCGGCGGGCGGCCCGTTGCCCTTGATTCTGCCGCACGCTCCCGGCGCCAAAGGAAGAAGGCTGGATACCAGGAAAAGGAAAGGGATGCAGCTCGCCGCCGCAGGTAACCTCTGCCTGCCCTGCGAAGTCGCTGCGTTAATGTTTATCTGATCAGAGAACGCGAGAAGGCCCAAAAGGCAGACTTGCTGAGAGAAGTGAATCGCTTGAGGCGGGCGCAGAGGGCGGGTATGTGGGCCTCTTCAATGATGGAAACACGGCTGACTACCTCAGCTCTGGCAGGCCCTGAGACTCTGCGCGTGATGCGCGAAGTTCGAGACGGCATCAGCGAGACGCAGTTGCGTGAGCTGAGGAACAAGAAACGTGACTTCGAGAAGACGTACGGCGAGTTCGAGCCGCACTTCTTTCAGACGATCCTGGAGGAGCAGAAGTTGGGTCCCCAATCGACCTTCGTTGACCTGGGCTGTGGTATTGGCAATCTGCTTGTGCAGGCGGCCATCCAGAGCGGGTGCAGCGCCTTCGGCATCGAGCTGCGAGACGAGCTCATGGGCACGGCTGAAAGCCTCAAAGATAGGGCCCTGGCCGTCTGTGAACTGCACGGCATCAGCATGGGAAGCGTCACCATGGCATGGGGAGACATGGTCAAGACTCCGGCGGTCAAGGAGTGGATGAAAAAGGCCGACCTCGTTGTTGTGAATAACCTGAAGTTCTCAGCGACGTGTGAGGCTCCTGTCCACCTGCTCATTTGCAACACATGTCTGACTGTCGTAGTGAACCTGCAGATCTTGGACTCATTCCTTCCGCTCATGAAGCATGGTGCATGCGTCATAGCTACTGACCTGTTCATCAGCGGCAAGCAGACGCGACACGGGCAGTACAAGGTTGTGAAAGCGGGCTTTTTGATATACGTCCGTCAATTCTCCATGCTGAAGTATACTCTAACGGTCATCTCTCATGCAGGAGTACCCTGATCAGAGGACGCTGGAGGTGACAGAGCGGAAATACCCCGAGCGGTCCATGTCGTGGACTAACTCCTCAGCCCCATACTACATCCATCGCGTGCATGACCCAGCAATTGCCCGACGTCGGCAGGAACAACTGGGGAAGGTCTATACCGGGTCCGACCTTGGGAGCCACGCAGCATAGTCGACACTGGCCTACAGCATGAGGCAATATATTTTGTTCCTTCTGAGGAGGCTAAGCACGCCCTTCATTAAAGCCCCACACCGACGCACCTGACATACGCGGCAATAGCAGCAGCAGGTAAGTTTGCATGCAGATTTGTGGCTCCATGTCGTCGGGCAGTGGTGAGGCTGGCTTGTGCACTTACAGCCCGGACGCTTTCCGTCGAGGGTGCGCTTTTCGTCCGCCTTCCTTACTTGGCGAACATTTCCCACGCCACTGCAGCCGTCCTTGGTTTCCTTACCTCGGTTATCAACTTCCAGACATATCCAGCCCACAGCTCGTCAATGTGAACCCCTTATCCTAGCCTGGGGTTTTCCTCCCAATAACCAAAAGCTTCGGTTTATCATAAGCACGTCACAGGACGATGTGACCGTGACAAATCGGCGACCGGCTGATGTGAAAACACGGTCGCCTTCTCCTGACATTCCAGACCGCCATCTGACCTGACATCGTCGCAGACATGGACTCCCGCACGTCTCTCACCACCTCCGAGAAAATATGGTTGCAGCGCAATGTGCCTGCTGATCAGCGGCGCAATAGGGAGGCTAAGTCAGCCGTAGCTCACTTGCTCCCCCTCCGCGATGAGGAGATACGGGTTTCCAGCAAGCAGCTTGAGAAGGTAAGCCCCAAGTGTATCATTGTAGCTGGATGTACTGCGCTGACACAGATATCAGGCCGTAAAGGCATACTGGAGGTCGATGGAGGATCCCGACGGCTCAACCGCGAATCGGCACGGGGCTATCAATGGTTCAACCAAGAAGCCCTCGCATGGTAATGGCCGCTCGTCAGGTGGCGTGGACGAAGAACAGGAACCTGAAGAAGACGGCGGCGATGGTCCAGATGGAACGAAGCAGAGGGGGGAGCGGAAGGGGAAGACGAAGGGAAAGGGGAAGGCGAAGGCGAAGGCGAAGACGAAGGGGAAGGGGAAAGGGAAAGGGAAGGGGAAGGTGGATGAGGGTGGGAACATGGAGGAGGAGCAGGAGGAGCAGGAGGAGGGGGAGATGGCGAGAGCTAAGGCGAAGGCGAAGGCGAAGGCGAAGGGGAAGGCGAAGGGGAAGGAAAAGGCGAAGGAGAAGGAGAAGGAAGAAGCTGACTCCGGCGGCCAAGGAGAAGACGACAGGGATAAGACGGAGGCGGTCGAGGACGAGGACGATGAGGACGACGAGGTACTGCACGGGCCGGCTAAGCCCTCGTACCACACGCATGTCACGTGGTGCGCCGTCTCCCGCCACAGTCGCCCGGAGGTGTGGGACAGGGTCCGCCGACGGCTCGCTAGGGAGACGCCTGGTACGCCATTTCAGATAGAACAAAAAGTCAACAAGGAGATCCGCCACGAATTCACGGAGGACGAGGTGGAAGCCTTCAAAGCTAGAGCCCGCGCAATCAACATCGGCCAACCGGCCAAGCAAGACCGAACATGGTGTGCCCTACGTGCTGCTGTTCTTTCCAACTAATCTGATCGCCTCTCAGGTTTCGCAAGAGTCACTGCCGACAGACCATTGCGCGCTTCTTGAATTGGGCAATGGAAGTTGGTGGTGTGGCTGTTGTCGGGGTTGCTGCTTGGGTCGACGAAGAAAGTGGAGAGCTGGAAATGGTCAAGTCAGTGGCAGCCTGTTTTTCATACATCTTTAGCGCCTGATCAGTGCACAGTGTCGGACCCAACGTCAAGAACGGCCCGTTGTTCGCGGAGAAGGAGAAAAATTGGCTGGCACGCGGCCAGTTGTCAGACCGCGTCAAGGGCTGGGCTGCCGAGATCTTCGGACTAGAGGACGGTGACGATGGCATCGCCGCAATGGGCGACCAGATAGAAGGCGGTTCTTTGCCGAGTTGGGCTCAGGTCAAACGTCGTCCTCGTCACTACCCGAGATTGCTGGCGGACCCTCCTGACAGCGCGAACACGAAATTACTGCGAAATGTGATCAGGCAGTATATCGCCCACGCCATGAGTAAGGTTCGCCGCTGGCAAAGGTTTCTTAGCTCATCTGTCTGATAGGCTTTCACAATCAATCCAAGGCCACTCGTTGGAGCCACCTACGGGAAGAGTTGGATCCCAGCGCGTTTCCGGAGCCTGCTCCCGAGAGAGGCTCTGACCCCTACGCCATGGACCCATCCAGCATGAAGAAGGAGCCTATGCTCAAGTTCATTCGCCATTGGCTCCAGGCGCAGGAGGGTGGCAGCATGCCCGTTAAGCCCTTCGTCAGGAAAGCATCTGGTGCGACTGCCCGCACGTCTGGATCGAGAACGCAAGCCCGCCGGAAGACGAAGGCCCCGTCCGATGGATCCGGGTCGTCGTCTGAGGAGGAGCCAGCGGAGGAGACAAGCGACGAGGAGGAGGAGGAGGAGGACGAGGACGAGGACGAGGAGGAAGGACCTGTGATAGGACAACGGTACGCACCCATGCACCCCTTCGCCTCGCTGGTTTTGACTGCTTTAGGACGAGAAGGTCGAACACGACTGCCAAGTGAGTTCTGTTGCCGCCCTACATATCGTGTGACTCACAGGACATACAGGTCTCGTAGCGCGGGTCCCAATAGGCATCAGCCCCAGAGTACTGCGTCGCTCCTACTTGAGAACGACATGTCCATCGGGCAGCGCGCCAAAGCACTCATCAAGCGCGCGAAAGAGACTTCGAACCGTGTCGCGGCTTTAGTGGCCGTCTACATGGTTCAAGTCTGCTTGGTGAGCAGCAACAGCGACATCTGGTATTTGTGTTACTCATGGCTGCTTGCTTTATATTGCGCAGGAGCATCCGAATGATGACGGAATCCCAGAAACCTCTCTAGACTTCCGTTTCCAGGACATCTTTTTAATCACCAACCTGGGCGACGTCTTGCAGGTATCCGTGTTCACCAGCGGGAAAGCGCAGCAATACGTGGACTGGGTTGTGAAGGCTAAGCCTCACCTTCTGGGCACACGCCCCCAAAAATGGGCTCGGAAGGTTATTGTGATGGCCATCGCTACGGGCTTGCTTCACCTCGCTATCGACAGCCAAGGCTATGCAGAGGTGGAGCCTGATGATGAGCACAGTCCTTATTATCCCGGCGTGGGTTGGGAGATCAAGGACCACGAAAAGCTGATAGCCGGCATTCTCAGGGCGCTGCACACTGGTCCGGACAAGGACAGCCTCAGCCCTTGCCCGAAGACCACCGCCGCCCTAGCAAAAGACCGACCAGGCGTGCGAATCGAAGACTACGTTGACTCTCATGCCAGCGCGCGCGAGCACGCTGCCGTGGCGGCCATGCGTCAACGCGCAGGCGTGCACGCCGGCGGTGCCAGCGGTTCTACTCTGTGAGTCGCGCGCTTCGGGGTGTGGGGAGCGGACTGAACTGGAAATCTGCAGAGCTAGCAAGCGCAAGGCCGCCACGGACAGTCAGCCGTCGAAAGCCTCCAAACGGCCACGCAACGTCCAGGATGTGGATGATTCGTAAGTGTTCATGGGAGGGCATAGATAATCCCGGCTGAAAGAGTTGCAGGCCGGACGTGCAGATGGAAGAGCAGGAGGTTTCCATCCCTCCGCGAAAGTTGAGGTACGCCCCCATGTATGCTTCATGTCTCAAACATGCTCTGAGTAAGGAACAGGTCCGAAACCAAGAGGGACGACTCCGTTGCACAGCAGGGGGTCAGAACATTGTACGCAGCCGCAGCCCCATAACCGTTCAAGCTCACGTCTAAGCACATTCACAGGCGGAAACGCACACCCACTGCCAAGGCCGCCGCGATGCAGCTGAAGCGCTCCAAGAAGTCGAAAGGTCCTTGAGCGCGTTTGCTGTCTAGGCCTGCCCTCTTTTGTACAGTGGTCTAGGTCTTCTAGTACTTTGATTGGGATGTAGCTCGTGCCGATGCAGATATATGTACATTTGCCCATGTCATCTACGGAGGGACCGCTAAGACAGAGGCAGTGCAATGGCTGACTGGCTACTGGGGCTATACCCCCATTTAGGAAGTACAAGCTGGGAATGTGCCTGGCGATCACAGATTCGTGAGAATTGATGGTATGACTTGTGCCCGATTTGGCATAATCACGCAAGCCATTCACCCATCACCCTCTTCATCCGTCCCCCGTCGCTCGTCCTCGCAGCATATACAATAATGTCCAGAAGCCGAAAGGGTGGGGGTTTAACTCCCATAGCGCAGGGCAGCGTCGTACGTAGCATGACAACCAGGCGGACGCCGGGGGGAAAGGAAGTTTATATGGAGAGGGAAGATTTCGTGCCCAGCCCACGTCTCCGCAGCCCCCAGAAGGGTCAGCGGCGGCCCTTGAGCGGGAGTGGTACGACTACACCCCGCAAACGGGGCCATATCGGGAGTCCCTCGCCTTCGCCTCGAAAGAGACGGACGGCGGTAAAGGTGCGTGACGTATACTGTGCAGAGATGTCCGTTTAACGAGACTGCAGACTTCAAACGATCACATGCGCGCGTGGTTACATAGACGGGCAGCCTACGAGGACGTCCTCATGCGTCGATTCGAGCCCAGCAAGCACAAGTGTCAATGCGGCGCAGCTACTGCTTCATACCTCTGCGAGACCTGCTTGGGGCGTAAGAGGCAATGCAGAGGCTGCATCCTTCGCGAGCACGCGTCTATGCCCTTCCATCACATCCGAAAGCATGACGGTCGCTCTTCAACGGCTACCGACCTTGGCGCGTTAGGCCAAGTTATCTGGCTGGGCCATGGAGGAGAGCCGTGCCCGGCCACCCTCGCGCACGTCCGGCTTCCTATGGACGAGCGTTGGTGTGATGAGGGGGAAGAGGAGGAGGACGGCGATCTCAGTGACCTCCTCAGGGACTGTGACCTGCGACAGGGACATCGTTTAATTATCGGTGATGTTGAGGGTATCTGGTGTCGTACGGTATACTGGTGTACGTGCCCCACCGCGGAGGATAAGGATATCCAGCTGCTGCACACCGGATTGTACCCGGGTACCGAGGATGAGCCAGCCACTGCGTTCACGTTGACGATGCTGGATGACTTCCTCCTATCGCAGTGCGAGGGTCGGATGTCTGCCCAAGGATATGTCCAGAAGTTGCGGAGGATGGCCAACCCAGCGTTCCCTTATCGAGTTTCGGTGAGTGGGGAATATACGCGATAAGTGACCTTACTAACGAGGCGTAGGATGTCTATAGACCATTCCTGCGCGCCATGCGTCAGTATACGAACATGATCACGAGAGCTAAAGCAGGTGTCGCTCACAAGATTCGGAGAGATCAAGTCCACATAGCTAGACCGCCGGGAGATCTGGCTTGGCGCTGCCCAGCATGCCCCCAGCCGGGATATAACTTGCCTCCAGAAGACCAGAGAGACGCAGACCATCCGTACGTACCTTGTCGCTCCGACGAGGAAAACAGTGGACTCAACATCCAGTCAGAGAGCTTTACATGCCCATGTTCACGCACGACGGTTGCTTCAAGTTGAACAACCAGCGTACCCGCAATCCCGACGCTGACGTGCGCCTCAGCGATGGCGAGTGCATGCTCGTCGGGAGCAGGCAATACCAGACGCACCTCAAAGTGACCAAGGAGCCCGCCAATGTACGTGCTCTGACCACCGCCCCACCTGTCATCCACGTGACAATTCACTGCAGAGGAAATCCTGTCAGAATCACCGGGCGGTTGCCAGCAGTCGATCGAGAGATCGCAACTTAGCTGCCAGTGGAGTGGGCACATACGCCTGTGCCCGTCATGGTCTGTTCATCCCGCACACCACCGTTGATTACCAGAAAGGCGAAGCGTGCGTACTACAGTCGGAAAGTCGCCAGCATCCCCTGATGGTATGACTGCGTAGGCAAATGAACACAGACTACTCAACCTCATGCCTCATAGAAGGGTTGTCTGCAGAAACGCACAAGATCCTCATCGCCTACGACATCATGTGTGAGTATATCGTCAACCTCAAGACGCGCCTAACCGAAGGACCCTACCTTACCAACCGTGCGATCGACATTGAGGCCGCTGTGGGCAAGTTCCATCTCGGCGCACACATCCGAGAGTGCTTCGCCAAATTCTCCCCCAACTTCATCAAGGGAGCCGGCCAGCTGGACGGCGAGATCCTGGAAACGCTCTGGGCAACCCTAGAGAAGCTGGCCTCCAATACAAGGAGCATGTCACCCGCTCATAGGCAGGAAGTTCTTGATCTGCTCATGAACGACATGAACTGGAAGAAGATCATTCAACTAGGTGGGCGACAAACGGCCGCAGTGAATGATTGACTCACAGGATGGTCGCCTCACGCAGCCGACGTCCTTAAGAAGAAGGCGATGAAGGCCTCCGTCGAGTGCAAGCACGCCCGCGCCGCGTATGAGGAGCTCAAGGACACACTATCCGATCAGCAGACAGCTCGGTGGCTACAAGAGGAGCGTGAGTCCTTGGAGGAGGGCCGAGAGGGAAAGAGCGTGTATGACATACGAGAGGAACAAGGTGAGCCTTGCATGACGGGTCTGCATGCGCCCTTATGGACTGCCGTTTTAGTCCCCGGTGTTGCGGAGCGCGCCCTCGCAGTAGCGAGGCGGTATGAGGATGATGATGTGGAGGAGCCTATCGGGTTAGAGTTGCTGAGGGAGGCCATGAGGATTGAGAGTGTGCAGTGCGTGTCTAGAATGTCACGATGACACTGCGTTTTCTCACAAAGACAAGGGACAACCTACTTCCTCTGGCTAAGCAGCAAAACAGGACGGCCTCGCAAGAGCGTCAGCTGCTGCTCAGACGGGGCAAGCTACACAAAAGGATTTGCAAATTCGAAACACGCATCGCGAAGGTTCTCGATGCTGCCCCCGTGGAGGGCGAGGTTGACTTGGGAGACGAAGAAGTGGAGGAATGGCTTGGAGATGAAGGGGAAGCAGAGAGCGAAGGGGAGGTGGATGAGAGGGAGGGAGAGGGAGAGGATGAGGATGAGGACCCCGACGCGCCTGACGTCGGGCTGCCAGAGCGCGAGCGGCTCACTCTGCCCTCGACCACTGGGCACATCACCGGGGAATTGGCCGACTTGGAGAGGGACCTTCGGGACGGCCAACGAGCGGATGCCCTGCGAGGCGTTAGGCTAGGCCTCGCAGAGAGAGCCCGCTTGTATCGCACCTCCGTGCGTCGCGGCCGAGGGAGTCACAAGACGACTACAAGGGCTTTTGCAGCGTTACGTAAGTCAGGCGCACGCATCGCCCGCCACGTGCGGATGTACCACCGCGCCCGCGACGCCCTAATCGCCCTCGGCAAGGACGAATCGCAGCTACCGAAGATAGATAGTCAAGACCTCCGCATCAACAAGGACTGGACAGAGGAGAACAGGACAGGCCAACGCTCCCATACCTTACCCTGGTTCTGGCGGGTCGGCAACAGTGCGGCCGCGGAAGATGGGACAGAAGCCGCTGGTGTCCATGATCGTAAGCGGGACCAAAGAGCGTTCCTTTGGATACTGATTGGTACTGCAGTATACAGAGTGAGCTTCCTGCGAGCCAAGTGCCGACTGGAGCGATGGGAAGAAGAGGAGCGTCTGGTAAGCCACGAGATGCTGTGGACTCGGCTAGCCTTCGAAAAGCAGCAGGGTACATGGCAAGCGGCAGGGGACGCTGCGAGGTCGTCCACAGAAGGTGCGGGATGGGCTGCGTATGCCTATAACCAAGCGGACATGTGGGGCTCGTTGGCGACTGAATGCGTGACAAAGTTTCAGGACTACGCGGGAACCCTTCCAGGGTGGGAGCCGAGCAGTAGGTAGTAGCTATGATCCATGTACCATGTACATAACCTTGTATCTCCATTGACAAAGTATGAAGGTGAGTGCGTGCCATTGTGGCTGAGAGAGCATGGGCCATCAATGTACCGGCCAATAATGGGTATCTCCCCAGCTTGGCTGGAACCGGCGAGCGCACACGCGGTGGACGACCTGAGGTGGAGCCGCCGTCGAACCGCGTTGGCTGCATCTCATATGGCGGTGCAGGCCCAGCAAAAAAGCAGCGTCTCACATGCAGCCGGCGACTCCGCATGACGTCGACTCTCTTAACACCAGCACCTGCACTTGACACGGCGCCGGCGGCCCAGCCTGTCAAACCAGGTGGGGTGGCAGCCGCCGGCTGGCCGCCTGTGCCGCACGAGCTGGACTAAACTTGGCCGGCCAGTCCACTTCATGTGGTGTGTAATGGAAATAAGGGTCTGGATTATTGGTACGAAGGGGAGCTGTTGCCGGAAGACTCGCCTTATATTCTAGAAAGCATTTACGAAGACGCCGAGGAGGTCGAGAGAACGGGGGTGCTGAGAGAGGAGGTGTACGCTGCCATAGGTATGAGCGCCGAGGAAGCAGGCGAGACTTTGGGGCCCCGCGAGCTCGCGACCATGCCGAAACCCTACACCCCGGCGAAGGTGAGGCTACATCCTCGCGCCAGGAAGAATAGGAGAGCGGGGGGCGATTCGCATGGGGTACTGTGCATTCGTGGGCACCTGGGCTCTGAGGACGAAGCCGAGATCGACCTCCGGGTGGACTCGTGCGCTAGTCGGACGTTCGTTAGCAAGGAGCACGCCGAGTCGCTGAAAAAGAAGCCCGTCATCAAGCAGGGAACGCCGATGAAGCTACTCCAGCTCACGGAGACTTCCACCCCAATCAAGGGAAGCACCCGCCTGTCGGTAGTGGTACGGATGGACGACGGGACCATGGTTGAGATGGAGGGACCCATGCACGTAGTGGAGGGCATGACGGTGCCGGTCCTGCTAGGAGAGGACTTTCAGCAGGCGTATGAAATGTCAGTATCACGGAGCGTGGAAGACGGCACGGTCATCACCTTTGGAACCTCGGGCTACTCGAAAACCGCCGTACCGTCAGCCCGAAGCAAGGAGCTGAGACAGGAAGTCTTAGCGGTAGAGCGCGCCTGCGTGGAGGCTCCCCCGTCGCAACAGTTCCTCAAGAAAGCAGCGCGGCACCAATGGCAGAGGAACTTCAAAGCGAAGAAGAAAATGCTGAAGGAGGACGACTATATCGTTAGGGCTGCCGAGGATGTCATCCTACGCCCGGAGACGGTGGTCAAGGTAGCCGTGACGGGACCCTTCGAGGAAGGAGGAGACTGGATGGTGGAAAAGGAGATGATATCCGCGACGAACGAGAAGCCTTTCCTAGTACCCAACGCCCTCGTTGCTGCAGATAATCCCGCCATCCCGGTCGCCAACATGGCTACGATTCCTAGGCGAATACGCAAGGGCAAAGCGCTAGGACGAGCACGGCGAGCAGAGGACTTCCTGGACAAGCCGGAATCGAGCGAGCAGGCGGAGCAAATGGCGAGACACGCCGCGTTTCTGAGCGAGGTGTGTCAGGCGCGGGAGCGTCAGGAGAAGGAAGTCGCAGGACGGGCGCAGCGAGGACGAGGCGCAGTCGACCCGAAGTACCACATGCCGGAGGAAAGCAACTACGAGGCTTGGCGCAAGGGGGAACGCTCATTTCCCATGCCCGACGCGGACACGTACGAGTCCTGGAAGAATTCGTTCGTAGACCAAGCTCGACAGGAATCCGCCGAGGATGAGAGCGAGGAAGTGGGACCTAAGACCGCGGAAATGCCCGACACGGCAGACGTGAGCTCGAGCGAGTTCAGGCAAGTACTCGATGTGGGCAACCTCCCGAGGCACCTAGAAGGAAAGGCGTGGAGAATGCTGGAGAAGAGAAAAGGCGCCTTCGCGTTGGACGGTAAACTGGGGAATCACCCGGCAATGGCGAAGATACGAACGCAGGAGGGTACCCAACCAATCGCACTTCCCTTGCGCAGCTCCTCTCCAGCAAAGAAGGCGGTAATGGACGAACAAATCGACAAATGGTTCGAGCAGGACGTGATTGAAGCCTCGCGTAGCCCGTGGAGTGCGCCGGTGGTCATCGCGTACAGAAATGGCAAGCCGCGGTTCTGCGTGGATTATAGGAAGTTGAACGCCGCGACAATTCCTGACGAGTTTCCGATCCCGCGGCAGCAAGAGATATTAGCTTCGCTGGCAGGATCGCAGGTGTTGTCATCGCTGGACGCGCTCTCGGGCTTTACTCAGTTACGACTGGATCCGCAAGATATAGAGAAAACAGCGTTCCGCACGCATCGCGGCCTCTTCCAGTTCAAACGCATGCCTTTCGGACTGCGCAACGGACCGTCTATCTTCCAGCGAGTCATGCAGTCGGTCCTCGCGCCCTACCTGTGGCTTTTCGCTCTAGTCTACATTGACGACATAGTCGTGTATTCCAAGTCATTCGAGGAGCACATAGATCATCTGGATCGGGTCCTACAAGCGGTGGAGGACGCGAATATTACGCTGTCGCCGAAGAAGTGCCATCTGTTCTACGACTCTATCATCTTGCTGGGACACAAGGTTTCTCGACTGGGCTTATCGACGCACTACGAGAAGGTAAAGGCGGTCCTGGAAATGAAGCGGCCGTCCACGGTCTCGGAGCTCCAGACCTTCCTCGGCATGCTCGTCTACTTCAACGCCTTCATCCCGTATTACTCGGACGTGTGCGGACCGCTGCACGAGCTGCTGAGGAAGGGGGTGCGTTGGAAATGGGGGGCGGAACAGGAGTACGCCTTCCTGCAGGCGAAGAAAGCCCTCCAGAGAGCGCCGGTCTTGGGGCATCCGATGGAAGGACGGCCATACAGGCTGTACACCGACGCGTCGGACCACGCGTTAGGATGCGCGCTACAGCAGGTGCAGCCCATCAAAGTAGGAGATCTGAAGGGCACAGCGGTGTATAAAAAGCTCCAGGACGCCTTCGAGAGGGGAGCCCCCGTACCGAGATTCGTGGCGAAGGCATCCTCAAAAGCAGCGGAGATGGCAGAGAACGACGAATGGGGGGCGTCTCTCGACGAAACGACCGTACACGTGGAACGAGTCATAGCCTATTGGTCGCGAACCTTCAAGGGAGCGGAAGCACGGTACAGCACGACAGAAAGAGAAGCGCTCGCAGCAAAGGAGGGGCTAGTGAAGTTTCAGCCGTACCTGGAGGGATCTTCGGTGCTGCTCATCACGGACCACAGCGCGCTGCAGTGGGCGCGAACCTACGAGAATAGCAATAGAAGGTTGGCCTCATGGGGAGCGGTCTTCTCAGCGTACAGGCCCGGTCTGGAAATCGTACACCGAGCAGGGCGAGTACACTCCAATGTCGACCCATTGAGCCGCATTCCGCGCGAGCCGCCTCCGTACGTAACGCCGAACGAGCCGCGAACGCCACCCATTCAGACGGACTCCGCGACGGCCGCCCTGCGAGAAGAGAAAGCGGCGCGAGCAAAGGCAGAAAGAGCTTTCGTGGGCCTGTCGATCGGCGACTGCCTAGAAGACCCTCCAGAGGCGTACGGCGCACAGCTTCGCCGCTCGGCCCGTCTTGCGCGCCGGGGGGCGGAGGAAGTGGAGGCCCAGAGGCAGCCGGAGGAACGGCGAGAACAAGAACAGAAGCGGGGTGAGGACGCGCAAAGACAGGGCGAGGACGAAGACGAGGAAGGAGCAGTCGAGGACCCGGAAGAGGAGGACGACGGCAAAGTCGAGGACGTTCCGCAAAGGGCAGCTTACGAGGCAGCCTTCCGACGACCACCAGCGCTGGCGGCGCACGTGAGCAAGGAGCTAGCGGAACGATTCAGGGAAGCATACCAGAAGGAGGCCACTTGGAAGCGACGCTATGAGGAGGCGGGTACCGTCTCGAGCGCCTGGGTGCCAGGAAGGAGATACTACCGTTCGGAGGACGGGCTCTTGTTCTTCCTCGACGCGGACTACCTGCCCCGACTGTGCGTACCAGACGCGATGGTGGACGAAGTCATGCGACGAGCACACGAGGAACCAATGGAAACGGTGCATGCGGGAGCAGCAAAACTCTGGGGAAAACTACACCCACGATTCTTCTGGCGACGTATGAAGAAAAGGATAGAGCGGTTCTGCAGCACTTGTGACGTCTGTCAGAAAGTGAAGTACGCGTCCTTCCGGAAGTACGGCACCTTGATTCCGAACCCCATTCCCGCGGCCCCGTACGAATCGGTTTCAATGGACTTCGTGGTAGGGCTGCCGATTTCGGAAGGGCACGACGCGATCCTAGTGGTGGTGGACCGACTCACCAAACACGCGCAATTCATCCCGACCACCACGGGAGTCAACCGCATCGAGACAGCTAAGCTCTTTGTGAGGCACGTCGCCTCTCGATACGGAATACCGGCGAGCATAGTGTCGGATCAGGATCCTAAGTGGGCATCAGAATTCTGGGAGCAAGTGGCGAAGGAGTTGCACACGGACCTACTGATGTCGACTTCGCATCACGCCCAAACAGACGGGCAGACCGAGATCGTGAATCGCTTCATGGAAACCATGCTCAGAGCATACGTGGCGGGAGACCAGGAGAAGTGGGCCGAATTCTTGCCGCTGGTCGAATTCGCGTACAACTCTACGGTCCACCGATCAACGGGCGAGACTCCCTTCCACCTCCTCATGGGATACCACCCGCGCTCGCCCATGTCGTTCTGGAATAATAACGACCAGCTGTACGAAACAGCACAGAGAGTACCGGAGGCGCAAAAGTTCCTCGAGGAGTTAGCGATCAGGAGAGAACAAGCAAGGGACGCAATCGCGGCGGCGCAGGACGAGCAGGCAAGGACGTACAACAAGGGGCGCAAACCGGTCCCCGAGTTCAAGAAAGGAGACAAGGTGCTAGTGAACCCTCATTCGCTGGAGTGGATCGAGAGCAAAGGGCAGCAGAAACTGCGGCAGCGGTGGATTGGGCCCTTCGAGATCCAGCAGCGTATTAACCCGAATGTGTACCGCTTGCGCATGGATGACCGCTACCCGGGACTGCCGATCTTCAATTTCGAGCACCTCAAGCCTTATCGCGAAGGGGACTCGAGTGTGGAAGCGGAACGAGCGAGATTGCCGACGACTCGGCCCGACAAGCTGGAAGGAGACGAGTACGAGGTGGGAAAGATACTGGAGCACAGATGGAACAAAAAGAAGCGCAAGCGCGAGTACTTGATCAGGTGGAAAGGGTACGGCCCTCACTATGACACTTGGCAGGTCGAATATGACCTGCGCAGCGCGCCGGACACTCTGGCGGAGTACAAGCGCGAAAAAGGGCTGTGAAGACCGCAGCGGGCGCATGTGCATAGAAGACCTTCGCGGGAAGCCTGAGCCAGGTCGACAGAGTAGGTCGAATGGGGAAGAGGAACGCGCGGGAAATCGTCGGTTCGTCATATCTATTGTAATTATTCTCATAACGCTGTTCTGCTTCCACCCCCACGACAGTTGGCGCTCTGCAACCCCGACCTCTATCTCCCCTGCGAGGACCGCCCGCTTGGGATCGAGCGTCGCGACAAACGTTTCCTGGATAGCCGGACTCGTTAGTCGACGCAGAATGGTGTCGTTTCTCCTCCGCCCGAACGCCGCGCGACTCCCCCTCTTCGCCGCCAGCTACAAGCACTACAAGCAGTGGGTGTCGATAGGCGGCGATCCAGCCGATCTGGACCACCTCAACCCCGAAGACAGGCGTGTTCCCTACTACCTGCGCCTCCCCTCTACGCGATTGGCCTACTTCAACCACGGGCTCCCCTGGGAAGGGTACATGCCCTGCTCCCTGGTCGACGGACTAGACCTCTTGCAGCCTTTGATTCGGCGCCCCCTCGCGAGCGAGGTCATCAACGCGGAGGGCGGGAAGTACTGGGTCGTCGCGAGCTGGGTCATCGAGATCTGCGAGATAGCGGGGAAAGTCGAGGCGGCGTGCCGAGCAATCCACGAACAAGCGGGGGACTTATTCAAGCGCGGTGAAGAGGCGTCCCCGCCCGATTACCAACCCCTCTCGTTCGGACCCCAACGGCTGGAGATCGGTTTCAACACGCGAGAAGAGGCAGAAGCGAGAGTAGAGTTGGTGAGGGCAGCCGCGCTCTGCAACACGGCCTTCCTCGCATGGTTCACGAGCATCGTGCACAGCTGGCACCTTCGACTGAGCGATGACACGGCGGAGTTCATCCGATCGTTGCGCCTAGAGGAGCGAGAGATGAGGGGTTACGTGCTCAACTTGGCCATCGACTTCCCGTGGATCGACCTACAGCTACTCATCGAGCACGGCGTGCCCATACACTACGCCTGGTCCCCGCCTCTCCATAACGACCTCCGATTCACGCGAGCGAATCCGTGGTTGATCGCTCGGGTCTTGGAAATGAGGAAGCAGCTGGGGAGGGAACCTTCGGACGAGGAGGTGCTCAAAGGACAGAACTCTGCCAAGGCGGTACTGGAGTACGACCGATGGTTTCAGCCGCGCTACAAGGAAGTCGACCTCACGCCCGTCATCAAGTCCCGCGAGGAGCCCGAGAACTACGTGCAGCTATTCTACGGTTGGCACCCGCACCCGCTCAACGACAAGCGAGTACTCGAGGGTGCCCGGGGTGTGTACCAGATGGGCGACCCGAGGTCGATCGACGACATGGAGACCTGTTTGGGCGACATCAACGTGATTTACCGCTGGGCGAAGAAAGGAGCTACCTGGGTCGAGGACGACGAGCTCGAGGATTGGGCCATTTTCGACGTGCCGGAGAGCTATCAGCGGGGCGACTTCATGCACGGGCGCGAGCTGAGGCGTTTGACGTGCGCGCCCCTACCCTCGGAAATGTACGACGAGCCGGTGATACAGGGAAGGGACAAGGAGGTCATCAACACCGAATACTACCTGCTCGAGGCCTGCGCTGGCGAACCATCCGAACGGGAGACTTGGGAGGCTTGGTGGAGCGCGAGGGAAGATGAAATTCCTCGCTTTGTTTACGATAGCCGGGAAGGGTGCGACCAGATCCCGGAGGTACCGATCGCTCAAGGTAATCGATACCACCGCTACGATTCCGACTGCGAAGGCGAGCCCAGCCTGCTTAAGCGAATGGAACTGCCGCCGCCGTCGCCCAAGAAACAAAAGCCTCTGATCGAACGCTTGGGACCTGCGGTGGCCGCGTCGCTGGAAGCAGGGCCGTCCGGGAGCACTCGGCGCGAGTCCACTTCGAGAGAGCGCGGCCGCTCTCGGGCGAGAGCGTCGCCGCGGGAGCCCGCACAGGCGAGCGGAAGCCGGTCGGCAAGGCGCAGCGCCTCCCCGCCGCGGACTCGCGCCGCCTCCTCGCTTTCCTCGTCGGCCGCCGCATCGACGTCGTCGAGGGACTACGCGATCGCCATTCCGGATCCTTCCATGCGCTGGGGTGTCGTCTACCCTCCGTCGGAGCGATGGAACGACCTGCTGGCGCAGCACTTGCGGGAGGTGGAGATCTTGTCGGAGGTGCTCACCGCGAAGATACGCCCCCGCAGCGCCGACGTGGAGGGACGAATCCGCTGGGCCTCAATCGTCTTGAAAGAAGGGTACATCGTCCTCCTACACGCCCAGCACCAAGTGCGCATGTACGTCTGGCGCGTGCTCGGGCAGCATAGGTCGGTGGAGGATTTCCTGGAACAATTCGCCAACACGGGGGTCCCTCTGTCCATCGCTCTGCCACAGGCTCTGTACCCATCCCCCGACCAGGATCAGGCGCTGGGGGACGAGGAGACGCACTCGGCGACATTCCCCGCCTACGGAGTCGGAGGCAAGGATCTGTTCGCGCGCTGGAAGGACTGCATCCGCTCTCTCGCCAGGAAGCCTTACGCGGGCGCCCTGTACTTCGCCAGCGACATCGCCAGCTTTGTCCTCCGACGCTACGCGTGGGACTTGGTGGCCGCGAAGGTCGGGGAGGGGCCTTGTGAGGAGACGCGTCTGCACCGCAGCGGCACCAAGTACTTCCGCGGCGGACCCTTCCCTTCGCTGTTTTGCGACTACTCCTCGTCTGAGGAGCTCGCGCTCCTGCACGGCTGTATCGTGGCGGTGCTCAACGCGGACAAGACGACGCACCGGCACGCGTTCCCTCCGCACAACGTATGGGCGGCGCACTGGCCGACGAAAGGGGAGTGGGGCGTCGAGGAGCAGAAGTACCTTACGGAGCTGGCCGAGGCCTTTGAGCAAGGGATAGCCGAGATCCCGCCGGAGAATCTGTGGCGCGAGCGACTCCGCAGCCGGAGCAGGAGCGCGAAGGGGTCGGGTTTCCGCAAGGCAGATGCCCTACAGGCCGCAGACGCAAGCGCTTGGGCGGCCCACTTCGAGAAGATCTACGGGGGTGATCGGCGCTTCGTACGTATCGCGGATCTGGGAGAGCGCCTGCGCCCTCAGCGTTTGTTCGAGTAGGTGGCCTCACCTCAGAGGGGGGGGCTTTGTGGAGGACGGGGCTCGTAGGCCTCTTCGGCGAGCCCAACAAGGACTGAACAGACGCGTTTGTATTGTACTACTACCTATGCTACTTACCGAATCGTTTCCGCGAACCGCGCGTGGCGACCCCGTGACCCGGGCGCCACGCGAGGTCACGCACTGTACTTATAGTCACGACCACGAGTTCAATGATCACCTTTTTTTCTCCCTCATTCCTCACCACGAAAGCCTTGCGCTCGACGCGAGCCTCGCTACAGTCGAGAACGGTAGGCTGGCTAGGACCGCCCACCGTAGACGCCTTGAGTAGAACACCAGGATTGCCGGTGTTCCTCGGCGTCGACTCGCCACTGGGCGACCACTCCGCGTCGACGCACGTGCCTCCGTGAGTGCACCCTCTCGGAGCCCCAGGGTCTCCACACTCTGGGTACAGCCAAGCATCCTCTGGTAGAGCTACAGCCATCTGGCCAGCCAGAGAAGAGGCACCCAAGCCAGCCTTCTTGGACCGGGTGGAGACAAGGAAGTTATAACTAGAGACAACATACATGCCTAGCTTGCAGCGTGTGAGCATAACATTTGTGCGTCGGAGGCTGCTGAGGAAGCCTAGGGCATTGGATCGAACCAGTGATACAATAATGTAATCTTCCTCATTTCCTGGAGAATTATGAGTATAGTGCAATATACCAGGTGTAAAGCCAACCTTGAAATGAGTCTACATTGAAAACCTTATCACCCCACTCAAGACCCTGATCCCGCAGAGTCTTCTCAAGGAGGTTGCGCTGGCCATCGTAAGGGGTGATGATCTTGTAGTTCTTGCCCTCGGACTCGAGGATAGTGGCAATCTTCATAATCTCCTTGCATTCAGCCTTGTTCTATTGCAAAGTCAGAATCAATTGATAAACAAGGCAAAAGCATACCTGGTAGCTGTCCCCAGATGGCTGCTCAGAGCCTTCTGCATCTACTACCTTGACAGCAATTACATCATTCTTGATGATATGATTGGGATTGGACTTCAATCTGCCCTCGTACACAGCCTTGGAGATGAAATCTCCAAGCTGGGGAGGCATACGGTCTAGCCAGCAGTGAGTAAGAGCTAAAATAATAGTATATTGCACATACACTGTGTATCAAGGAAAACAACATTGTCGTGGAGGTGTGGGACCTCAAAGATGCTCTGGAGCTCCTCAAGCTCATCTTGGCCAAATGGGGGCACTGTAAATTAGTTAGCAAGGTAACTAACATACAAGGGTGTCAGACTCACACTGCTTGTCATCTCCAATAAAGCAGGCTTTGCGAATAGATGGGTAGTTGGTGAAGACGGGAAGGTAGGCACCAATCTCGATCTGACTGGCTTCGTCGACAATAAGTGTGGTGAGTGGGACAACAGAGGTGAATCTCTTCTTCATCAAGTCATTCGACAGCATAGAGATGGTGCAGAGGATAACCTCAACACCCTTCAGATCCTTCAGCCTGAGCTTCAGGAAGCGGTCAGAGGTGATGAGGTTCTCCTTGACAGAATCGTAGATATGCTCATGCCTGAGGTGGAGGTCAGAAAAAGGCAGGAGAGAAAGAGTAAAAGGGCATACCAGTCATGGTAGAAGTCTGTAGAGACTAGTAAGCGATAGCTATGGAATCCAACTTTCTCCAGCTTCTCCGCGATATTCTTGACAGCCACATTGGACTGGGCAACGAGCCAGATGCCCTTCTTGCCAGCCGCAATGGATTGCTGGACTGTAGCAGCTATGACTAGATGATAATGAGCTTTCTGTACCCATAGGTCAAACAGTAGCTTACCTGATGTTTTGCCAGTGCCCGGAGGTCCTTGGATAATGGTAATACGGTGCTCATCCAGCTCAGATAACATGGTATGTACTGCGTGACGTTGGGATGGGTTCAGATTTGTGGCACGGTCTAGGTTGTATGTAGGGGGTGAAGCAGACTTGGTAGACCACTCCTCAGGCCAAGCAAGGGTGGGGCGAAGCCAGATGTTCTGCACCCATGGGTTGTCTGACAGGAGGTCAATCTCGCCCTGCAAGATCTGCAGTATGACGGCGGCGCGCTTCATATCAGCGAGGGTGGGGTCGTCCTTGCCAACCGAGACCAAGGTCTTGATGATCTGGTCCTCGTTGATCGAGAGCGCAGTCTTGAGGCTGGCGCCCTTGCCGCGCGCATCCTCGACGGCGGCGGAGGTCATGTATCGGCCACCGGACTTCGTCTGGACGACCATCTGCACGTCCTGAGGCCAACATCAGGGTGGGGAACACGATCGGGTAGCAGGGAACGCACCTGGCCGGCGCGAAAGCGCTGCGAGTACTTCTCTGCCTTGACCTTAAGGCTCGGGTCGTCCATCATCCCTCCTCCGCTGTCGCGCTTGAACGCGTGCTTCTTGCGGTTGGGCTCGTTCTGCTCCATGCGACGCGAGTCATTCGCGATCTTGCTGATCACGTCAAGGTACTAGGGGAGCATCAGCAACGCTCCGGCGAAGAGAAGGAGGCAACGCACCGCCGACGTAAACCTCTCGCTATCAATTGGCTTAACCTCAGCGAACGATGTCAGCCCGCCCTCGTACGTCGCGACGAACTGCGCGAGCCACGCGAGGGGGACAAGCGCGGAGCAGCGGCGGTTGGTGGGCGCGTTGATCTCGAACTTGGTTTGCTCCGCAGCGCGCTTGAGGTTGTTCTCGTACACGCGCTCCTCCCCGACGAGGGCCTTGGCGACGTCGACGTGCTTGCGCGTCGGCGCGGACTCCTTGCACGCGGACTGTACGTCGAGCCCGTTCTTCACGCGCACGCCGATGTCGGTGTAGAGGGCCATGGCGAGGGGGCCGTAGTCGAATGCGTAGGTCTGTCCCGCGTCTCGCGCAAGAACATACTCCTGGAGGACGCCGCGCCCGGCGACGGCGTCATCGGAGGGGGACGCGCGACCCGTGCGGGACGGCCGCTCGCCGGCGAAGAACTCGATGATCACGGCGTGGCGATCGCTCGCGATGGCGAGGCAGACGAGCTGGCCGGTGGTCGCCGAGTACGCGGGGTTCAGTCCGAGGGGCTGCGCGGGCTCGAAGACGGCGAAGGCGTCGGGTGTGAGGTCCGTATCCTTGTAGATCGAGCACTCGATAGAGGGCTGGCGGAGTTTGACGAGGTTTTGTTCGACAGTGAGCTGAGGGATAGCCATGATGGCAACGACGACGAGAGTATCGATGGCGATGCGCTGAGAGGACGGTCAGAGGGTCCCGCAGGCCTTCGACCGCACCATCAGCGCGATGGTATCTCGGTAAGTCGCGAGCGCCGAGCAGCCTGCAGGCGAAGTTGCCCAACACGGAAGGTAAGTCCGATCGACGGAGCTCTGAACGCCCGCGACAACTCGCTCAACTTCAGCAATAAAAAACCGCTGGGATACGACAAGCGGGGCTCCTCGTGCGTTGGTAGTTCAATCTCACTCCCAGAAACATTTACGAACGACAGTGATGTGCATTCATCGTTAAATAAAGCGTTAAATAGGGATAAAGGTGGCGTCCTCCACCGAGTCTTCCCTGACTATGGTATGTTCATCACGATGCATGGGAGCGACAATCTGAGGGAGTGCTTAGGGGCAGAAGGTGACGGTGTAGTCTGCGCGAGGAACATCAGAATGGGTATCGCAACAGGAATGAGTCGAAGAATACTCACCAGCCTTGTCCGCGGTCGGGCAGGTCCAGAGGGCCGTCTTCGAGGACTCGTCGTACGCGTAGACGTACGAGTTCTTGCAGGCGTTCTTGAAGTAGTCGTAGTACTGGACACCGTCGGGCGGGCAGGTCTCAGCGGTGTTGTGCGAGCCGCTGCAGCAGTTGGCGGAGTCGGCCCTAAACGAGGTCAGCCAAATTCCTCATCCGGTACACGACGAGATACTCACTGGTTGCCGTCGAGGTTGGCGAAGCAAGCGGACTTGCAGCCGACGACAGAGCCGTCCGCGCCGGTCTGCTGGAGCTCCGCCGGGCAGTCCGGGTTGAGGTCCGCGGGGCAGGACGCCTCCTGGCAGTCGGTCGACGGGGTGACCGCGACAGGGATGTTGAAGCCGTCGACGAGCGAGACATCGTACCAGTCCGCGTCGCCGTCGCCGCTGAGCGTCCACTCGGCAACAGTGGCGGGCGGGACACCCGTGCCGGCGTCCTTGGAGCACTCGAGGCCGCCGTTGCAGCCACCGGTCTCGCAAGAGGTCGGGCCCGGGTTGGTGCTGAAGTCGCAGGACGTGCGCGGCCAGATGCGGCCGGCGGTCCAGTTGTCGGGGACGTCGAAGGAGACCTCCTCGCCCGCGCCCTGCTCCCAACTGCACGATATGTTAGGACGCTATTGAGAAGAAGCGATAGCGACGCTGCTTACCCAGTGGCGTGGTCGGGAACGGCAGAGCCGGCGTTCAGGTCAGTGAAGAGACCCGGCCAGACGGTGAACGCGCAGTTGTTCTTGACCGTGAACTTGCGGGCGGTGGCAGCCGCGACGAGAAGCGAGAGAACGGCGAAGCTCTTCATGGTGTGCGTGAAGTGAGGGAAGACTGTGAAGTTAAATACGAAAGATGGGAAGGACGATTCTTGGTGAGGAGTGTCGTTCCTGCCCGCCTACCCTTATATACATCCCGCCCTCGCGCCCCCCGTTGCCCTCCTGTCAAGCGCACTCAGAATCACAGTGGGTCCGCCGCAGGGTTCCCACGCAGAATAGAGGTCCCAGGCGTTTCAGCGAGCATTCCCAACTGCGCTCCGCGGCCACTCGATGGCGACGCGCCCGTGACGACGAGCCCGCACGGACGAGCAGCCTGTGCGGCGCGGGGCACCGAGGTCCTGCCCACGGTGATGATACTGAACATGGCCCCGTATGTATCAATAGAGTGAATGCACGCATCTGTGTGGTCTCGCTGAGGCTGAGAAGGCATTCAACATGGCCCCGCGCTCTCAAACGCGTTCTCTGGGTCTCTGCTAGGCGATAGGAAGACAGACGCGGGCGCAACGCAGGCCGCAAGCCCAAGAGAGACAGCCGCAGACCTTCCGCCTCGCTCGAAGGACGTCGCGCGTTACATATGCCTGTGGAGCTCGACGACGCTGCCCGCAACGCCCACAAGGCTGACCGCACTCGGAAACGACCGACAAGGAACCTCACTGAAGTGCGCAGCAGGAACAGAGGCTGGGCGAGCGACGCCGAGCTTCGAGAGCAAGCGGGAGGACGTCAATTGTGACGATCCCGAGATGGGCTTGTCGTTGAGGAGGACAAGATGCATGACGCAAACAGTGATCAACAGCTTCGGGGGCGTTCCCATTACCTACTTAGGCGTGCAGTCTGGGTGCAAGATACTAACTATTGTTAGTCAAAGAGGAGGAAAGGATACTCGAGCAACGCGAGAAAACCGGCAGAAAGAACGCACACTGCCATGCATGTGATGGCCACCTTCCAAGTCGAGTGTTCGACAGCGGCCACGCTGCGCTGCTTGCGTCCGTCTTGCTTTTCACCTGCTATCAAGTCGAAACCAACTCGGTCGCTACCGACAAGGTCGAGGCTAGATTCACTCACCTGGAGATCGACGGGTCTAGTCTGAACAGCAATGCTTATCCTTCACGAGTAGCAAAGCGTATCGTTCGTGAGCACAAGCATACAAAGATATTCGACAAGACACAGCAGAGGATAGCAACATCGCGGACGACGGTTCATTCAGATATCGAGTTCGAGGTAAGCATATCATGGGGGCCGCGTCCTCGCAGGCGACGCGATAATCGAGCCTCGCAGACGCAGCAGAATATCAAGCGCATTTTCCCTAATAGATGTATCTCACAATCCTCCACGGCACAAGCTTCTTGTAGGTATCCCAGTCCGCGCCATACCTAGAGACGATGGTCAGAACGGAGCTCTCAAACCAGCGTCAACAAGGAACGTACTTTTTGTGGCACGCCTCATCATCGCGCAACTGGCGGTGCACGAGCAGAATTGCAAAATAGATGGGGTAGAAGTATGTGAAGGGTGTGGCGAAGCCGGTTGGAAGCGACCAGGCGACGGCCATGAGCCAGTCTCCGCTGCGAGAAGCATATCAGTATACACTACCAAACTGTTATGGGGACGCTGCTCACAAATAATTCGGGTGCCGCGACCAACCCCACCAACCCGAGGTGATCAGTTTGCGTCCGGTGGAGGTCTCGAAGTACTTCAGGTCTACAGATGGGCGAGTTCAGCGATGAGAGCGGAAAGGGATGTTATTTTTGTGCGCACTGTTCTCTTTGCCATTCCTGAAATCGTTCTTTTGCCCGTTGGCGGAACGGAAGATGTAGTAACCGAGCAGGTTCACGCCCACAATGAAGGCGGTCTGCGGAATCGTGTCGTGAGCAAGCCATCGCAGGATGATAATGGGGTACGAAACATACCCAGAAAGGCCCGAGCTCGACATGTCTGAAAGCAAGGTACCTCGCCTACGGGAAGGTAAGTACTTGTTTTGACCTATAGAAATCAAGTTGCATACCTGAAGACTGTATGTGAACGGCACCCATACTAGGTCACCAACAGAAAGCATGAAGCCGAAGCCGTCGGTCGTGATATCCATGGTGGTGAAGATAGCCGGCTATCACTCGGTGAGCAGGCGAGACATACGATGACGCTGCAGCATACCTCGTTATAGAGCGAGTCCATCACGTACCAGCAATGGAAGGCGAGGACTAGCCACATCGAGTCGGTGACCTGTGCAAGACGTCAGTGATTCGCTCGAACGCGTCGGAGCTTTCAGCCCAACCTTGTCGAAGCCACCGCGACGAACTGCCTGCTCGCAGACCATGCTGATGTCGATGAGCATCCACAGGATGAGGCCAGGGCGCAATTCATTGAAGGACTTGATGTCGAAGGAGCCGATTGATGGGTTCAGCTCGCGACCGATAAAGAACTGTAGGGGTGTCAATCAGCGATGCAAGTTGAGCGCCACAACTATTCACGTACGTCGTAGATGGGGTTGCCAGAGTTTCCCCCCTCGGCGAGGAGCTTGCCCTTCTTAAACGACATGGCGTAGACGTAGAGCGCGAGAACAGTGGACCAGATGAGGGACGCGGTGACGAGGCCGACCCAGTGGTGGTAGATAAACGTGAACTTCTCAGGGCCGTTCTGGAATATGTAGCCGAAGGTCAAGCCCAGAGTGAGCATCGCAGTCGGCAGCGCTACATCGTGGTCAGCCCCGATCCCATCTTGCCAAACACACCACACACCATTGATCTTATAGCTCTTCGTCTCCCCATTGCGCATCCTCACGCCCTGCACCCACTCCCCCGGCACCACCGCCCAGCACACCACGCAGAACGCATACCACGCCGCGTACGCAATCGCCGCCTCCCGATCCCACAGCCCCTTCCACCACTCCGGGTCCGTCAGGTCCCGCTTCGCCAGCGCGACGACCGTCTCCCAGTTGTGCATCCACGCCGCGTCCGGGCCGTCCCCGCACGACTTGTAAACGCAGCGCGCGGTGTTCTCGAGGAAGCACCCCCCGCTCTGTTCGGAGCAGCCAAAGTAGAGCAGGTAGGAGAAGATGGGGACGGTGACGGTGACGAAGAGCGCGCCGAGGGGGCCAGCGAACTCGTACTTGGTGGTGCGCGGGTTCAGGCTGGCGTTGTCCTGGGTCCGGACGGCGACGTCCTGGGCTGGCGTCTTGGACATGGCTGCGGGGTTTTCGAGTGCAGTGTTGTGGGGAACGACGACGGAGTGAAGCAAAAGCGATTATAAGAGCCTAGAGGTATCGTACCATAGAAAACGCGCGCGTCGCGTCAAGGTCAGTGTCAAGCCAAGGTTATCCATCAAGCGCGTCCTGCGTGGTTCGATTCTCATCACGTGTCAAGTTCAACCGTGTAAAATCTCTTCAACAATCGTGCTGATAAAAGCCTCTGCTTCCCACCTGCTGCGTAACGAGTAGCAGAACAATGCCACTCCATCTCCATCATTGAATGATGACTTGAGAACCCGCATTGTCGGCGAAAGCCTGTCCTTGGATCAAATCTCTGTCTTCAACTTTGGAGTTCACACTTCACGGCGGATCGCACATATAACATGTCGTTGGTAACCGCCGGACTAGGCCAGCCTCCAATGTATACACGATGATTCGAAGGACAAACAAAAACCGTGGAGATTATCCCAGCGGCGCACCATCAAGGTTCCAAACAGAGCAAGTAACAAAGCTACTGTACACCATTAGAGTCCACGAGGGTGCTCCGTTCCCATGTAATGTATACATCTGCCTCTGTGACCACAAATGAAGCACCGCACCGTGTATGAACAAAGGCCGGGGCTACACGTGAACATATCCCGCGCAGGTGTTCAGAGAGAACGCGCGAGCGACCGCCGGATCCCGTCAAGTGTAAAGCGTAGAAGAGAAGACCGTAGAAATGTGAGGAGAAACGGGTAGATAGCGCAGGTGGGCGTTGGGGGTATATGTGCGCCGATTAGAGCGCGAAGCCAGCAGCCGCAACGACAGCGCCGAGGAGGAGGGCAGGGGTCGTGAACTGGGTCGCCGACGCGCCGTTCTTGTTGCCCTGGCCGATACCGGCCTGGGCAGCGCCGACCGCCTCGAGAGAGGTGGTCGCCTCCGCGGAGGAAGAGGCGGAGGTCGCCGAGGACGCGGAGGTGGCGACACGCGCGTTGGAGGCGGGCGCGCTGGAGCTACTGATTTCATCAGCACATTTGATGGCGAGGCCAGCGCACATCACTTACGTGGACTCAGCAGACGCAGAGGTGGAAGACGCGGAGCTAGCCGACGTCGAGGGGAGGAGGTAGCTCAGGTTGTCAGGGACACAGTCGTTGGAACCGTCACCAACGGTGAGCTAGCGGGGTTTAGGGCATACTTCTGGCGCGAATTTGACTTCTACTCACAATGTCACTGAAGACCTCGTTGTTGTACCCGTCGAGAATGGTGGCCTGGAACTTGGTGCCCGCCGGCAGAGGGATCTGCAGCCACATATCCGAAGCATCATTGACGTCTTCCGACTCGTAGCTGGACTCCGTTTAGACGGGGATTTGGGGGAAGAGGTGGGGAAGTACGCACTAGACGTTGTTGCAAGGGTCGTCAGGGTTGACGAAGGCGATGGAGTAAGGTCCAGAGGTGGGGTTCCAGGTGAAATCGGTCCAGCCACACTGAGAAGTCGTCAGTACAGGTTGCTCAGGAGGGAGGGGAGGGTCGTTGTTAGGGGGGATGGGGTTGGTTCGAAGTGCGCGCTCTCCGTTCCTTGCTCATCCTGACGTCTCGCCGTTGGCCGCAGCTCGCAGGGGAGAGTATTGACTCCCGAACCTCCCCACACCGCCCAAAACTGCTCGTGAAAGGGTGCTCACCGCGGTCGTCTCCGGGCTGTTGATCGTCAGCTCCTGTGCCAGGGCACGGGCAGCGAAGAGAGAGAGGGTAACGAGCGACGCGGCGAACATTCTGTCGGCGAGAAAAAGACAGGAAGGGAGGCCAGGAGCCAGGTGTGGACGACGACGGGAACAAGGAGCTTGAAAAGGGCAAGAAAAGGAGGAGAAAACTCGCCGCAACTTCCCACATGGGTGCGCTGCCAAGCAACGCCAAACAACAGCTCGGCCGGCGATTGGCTGTAGGAGCCGCCGAATCCACCCTTGCACGTGACCCCAAACGGAGTTAAGTGTCAAAGCGTAGGCGGGAAGTGCCGCAGCGTCCGGCGCAACGTCGACGTCGCGCCGTATATATGGGTTTTGGACGTAGGTTTCCTTGAATAATTCTTCTGTGAAGTTTGTAAGCAGAACTCGAACGCGTGAGGGTGCAAGTCCATCTGGCGAGCGAGGGCAGCGCTTTTTTTCGTGCACAACAGGGTTTTCAGTGGTAATAAATCTCTATTAAGGCGATTCTATGCCCTCAATACTACGCGTACTACTCTAAGAGGTCGGTAAGTAGGTGCTGCACGAGGATGGTGACCCTGCGATCGACGCGACGGCGCGGCCTGCTCAACAGGGCCCATGTCGACGCGTCTCTGCGCGAGGTAATGTGGGGGATGGGGAGGAGGGTGTTGGGACGCGTTTCTGAACGCGTATACGCGTCCGGCAACGTCAGCGACGTCGTCACCGCCGCTGGTCGGCCGTTGACGCGCGTCTCAGGCGCGACGCACGCGTACGGGCTGCCCAACGCCCTCCCCCGGCGCGTCCTACGCGTGGCATGCGTGACGCCCGCGTCCTGGGTGAACAGGGCGTGCGTCGACGAGGGCGGCAGCGCCGAGGGCGACGCGGGGTTGGTGGTGGTTGGGAGCAAGGACATCACGGGATCTTGTTGACCGGGGCGAGGCGCCAAACGAAAAGCAATAAATGCAAGGATTAAAAGGATTAATGAAGGAATAATGGCCGCGCGTCCGGAGCGCGTGGCCATTTCCCCATTAGGGGTCACGTGCGAGGGTGGATTAGGCAAGAACTATTGGCTGTTTCCGGCCGGAGTATCAGAGCCGCCATGTGCCTCGAGACTCGAACTGACAGGCGATTTTGTATCCCTGGGCCTTGGCTACCGTAGTAACCATCTGTCCCCTGGCAGGGCATCGAGGACGGTGGTCAGCAAAATTCCTGATTCCTTCCTATGTAGACACCATCGAGTACAGTGTGCTATCCCCCTCCTCGAACCTACAACTTCGCCCGGGCAGGCTTCCCCTTGAATTCGGCAAGCATAGTGCGCTTCGAGATCCTGCAATTCAGTCAGCCAACGCATGCACCCGCCAAGCCATCACCGTCAAGGAAGGCGCGGGCAGCAGACGCCGCACCCGCCCTCGAGACGTCGCATCCCGTCTCCGTCTCCGCCCCCAACTCCTCGACAATCGAAGCGGCAACTCACCCGCCGTGGACAACCGGCGACGGCGTCTGCCGCGGCCCCTTCTGCGCGACGCGCTCCCCGACGGGGGTGTACTCGCGCCTGCCTGGGCCCACGTATATCTGCCGCGGACGCCAGATCTTGACGCCCCCGTCCTGCAGCATCATCTAGCGCGAGCTTCTATCAACGCCCGGGATCACGCGAAGGAGATGCGATAGGAGCTCGCACCTGCCGCCAGTGTGCCAGCCAGCCCACCACGCGGGGCACCGCGAATAGCACGGGGAAGAAATCGAGAGGGAAACCTGCGTGCCACGTCAATTATAGGCGGACAGCGTGCGGAGAGCTGTGGCACTCACCCATCGCGCGGTATATTAGGCCGCTACGGTACTCCAATTCAGCGCAAGGACAAGATTGGTACACTGGACGTACCTCCAGAAGTCGACATTGGGCGCGAGTTTGCGCTTGACGAAGTACTCGTCCTTCATCGCAGCCTGGTGGAGAGCCATTGCCGTCTCGAGTAGTTCATCCTTACCCGTACTGCTGGCAGTGAAAACGATGAACGGTCATCAAGACAGATACTACTTACATCTTGAAAACCTCGTCCGCCGTCTTGCGCACGATAAATGAGCGAGGGTCGGACGTCTTGTAGACGCTGCGCGGCAGCCATCAGCATAACACTCGCCAACTCGCCGTACGACATACCGGTGTCCAAAGCCAGACAATACTTTCTCCTTCCTCTTGACAGCTTCCAAGAACTCGGGGACATTCTCCGGCCTAGAAGTCCAAGATTCAACACCAGAAGACGACATGCATGAAAGGAAAAATTGTACTGACTTGCCAATAGAGATGAGCATCCTGATGACCGCCTCATTCGCTCCACCTAAATCGCCGAGTTATCAGGTTCTATTCGCGCCATTCTTCGTAGTGAACGTACCGTGCAATGGGCCACTAAGCACAATAACGATACATTAGCGACAGTTTCGCCGTAAACTCTGGATGACGCACTAGAGAGACGCGCAACCAGCCCTGCAAAGGAAAACAAGTACATCAGTAAGCCAGCACCTCTGAAGGACAGTCAACGCACGCAATAGCACTATACGGGTCGACCAGCGAGCTGGCCGTCTGCAGCACAGTCGTCGCGCTCGCGTTCAGCTCGTGGTCAGCGTGAAGGAGAAACAAAGTGTCGAGAGCCTTCTCCAAAACGGGGTGTGGGCGGTAGTCCTCTTCGCCGAGGTGGTCCATTTGGTAGAGGAAGCTGAAGGCGTGGTTAGACATTTGATTGGTCATCGGGCTTCAAGATGCCACCGAAGACTTTGGTACTCACGAGCCGGTATAGCTCAGGCCCGTCGGCGGCGTGACGAAGTTGCGGCCTTGGCGGACGCGGTAGGCCATCCTAGATATCACTGTCAGCATGCGCAACGGATGTAAGGAAGTATGCAAGCGTACGCAGCAAGTGTCGTAGCCTTGCCGATGAGGCGGTAAATCTGCTTGTCCATGTTCGCGAGCGAGGCTGCGTCACCCTTTGTGAAGAGTTTCTGGCCTTAAAGAAGTATGAGGCGTAAGCTCGTCAAACGCAAGTGTAGCAGATACCTTGCAACGATGGGTTCGCCTCGCTATAGTAGGATCCCAAGTACGCGAACGCGCTCGTCAACATGGACATAGGGTGCGCGTCGTAGCTGCGAATGCTTCAGTAGAGAGGGGGTGGACAAAGTGGACTCATGCTTGCCGGAAGCTCTTGAAGAACTGCTCCGCGTCCGAGTGCATCACACCATGGTGCAAGATTTCGTCCTCCCAGACCTTGTATTGAAGCGCCGTGGGGAGGGAGCCATAGATGAGGAGGTACGCGGTCTCCAAGTGCGAGGACTTTGTAGCGAGCTGTTCGATGGGGTATCCTCTACGTATGACCGGTCAGTAGGAGGGGTTCGTGGACGGGGAATGTGCATGCCTGTAGCGTAGCACTGAAGCAAGATCAGACTCGTATATGGAAGGGGAAGGAGCCGCTGAACGTACCTCCCGCATCGCCGTCAATGTAGGTAATCTCGCTGCGTATGACAGCAGTGTTCAGGAAGCCCTTGTCTGCTATGCGCAGACCCTAGCACACCCAATCATCAGTTCCCTGCTTCGCTAAGTGCACCACCCCCAACGCACCTTCTCCGTCTCATTCTCCTCCCTCTCCCCCTTCACACGCGGAGCCTTGAGCGCCCTGAAGGCCGTCGCGGGTATGCTATTGTCCTGGATCCTGCATAACGCGTCCAGATCAGCGTCACTCTTCCCCGGATCCCTCGACGCGTCCGTACGCGCCACCGTCACTCACGCGATGTCCACAACCGCCCCCGTCCTGTTATCACGGACAGTCAGGGAGTCCTTGGGCTCGGGGCGCAGGTTCACCATTGTCGTCGGAGGCAGGATGCAATCGGGACATTGTGAATGGAGCGCGTCCTTACATATGAACAGGGCGTCCCGGTCCCGCTCAGCTCGGGTGAAGTGCCAGAGCCGGATTTCACATGCGCAGAGCCAAAGTCGGCGATCGCAATCCATGATGTGCTTTTGTGTCAACGCCTTCACAGCAGCATGGCGCAGTGGAAGCGCGCGGGGCTCATAACCCCGAGGTCACTTGATCGAAACAAGTTGCTGCTATGACTCAAGGGCAGAGTTTTTTTTCTTCCCAACTTTAGGCTGGTCCATCCGATAGATATCCTCCGATCAGCCAAAGGTATTGCTATATCGCTCAGACGATAACACAAGGTATAGAATAGGTCAAGCATGTGGTATTCGCCAATCGTAAGTAGGATAGAGGAGACGACGAGGCCCAAACGACGGTTGCAAAGCTCGATGAACGGTGTAACAGATTCCCAGCGTATTTACCTAGTGGTGGAAGGAGCGACGATGTGGTGGGTGGGGACGATGAGGAAGTCCGAGACGAATAGTAATAACCAAGTCCGCGAGTCCTAGAGGAGTACTTTTGGATGTAGGGAGGTGGTGCGAGTGCGAGACGACGATGATAAACTAGTTCTTGGGCGAGGAGGCACGGGCAGGGGAGCGCTCGCGGGAGCCAGCACCAAGAGGCGATGGCGCGGGCGAGTTACTCCTCGAGCGCGACGAGTTGCCGAGGTTGGCGCGGTCGGGCGGGACGAGGCCAGAGGGGTCACCCATCCCGCTGGGCGTGCCGACAGGCGTGAAGTGCGGGTTGAACTGCGACATTCCGCTCATCTGCGGCATGAGCGGGCCTTGCATCCCACCCATCCCACTCATCTGAGGCTGCATGCCCATCCCGCCCATACCCATCCCACCACCCATCCCCATGCCCATCATCGGCATGCCCATCATCGACATGCGCGGGTCGAAGTTGCCCATGGCGCCCATCTGGCCCATCTGACCCATGCCCGGCTGCTGGCCCTGCGGCGCGTCGCCCGCCTGCGAGCCCGCGGTGGAGAACGCCATCATGGCCTGCTGGTACGCCTGGGCCGCCTGCTGGGCTGCGAACATCTGTGCTGGGTTGTACCCGCCCATCATGCTGCCGCCAGTCATCATGGGGTTCATCATCCCGCCGCCAGTCATCATTGGGTTCATGCCCGCGCCGGTCATCATAGGATTCATACCCATCATCATCGGGTTCATGCCCATCATCATTGGGTTCATCCCGAACTGATTGCCATACATGGACATCGGGCCCATTTGCTCCATCTGCTGGCGCTGCTGCTCCTCGAAGCGGCGCTGACGCTCTTCAGCAGCACGCTTCTCGCGCTCGCGCTCGGTCAGGGTAGCACCGATGCCGCCGTCACGCTTGCGTTCACGCTCGTGCGCGCTGACGGCACCGAGCAGGCCGGTCTGCGGCGGCGGAGGCTTGTTGGGGACGTTGACGAGGGACGCGCCTGCTTCGCGAGCAAGGAGCTCCTGGCGCTTCGCAGAGCGGTCTTCGCGATCTTGCAGCCCAGCGGAGAGCAGACCGTGTGGTGTGAAAGCCTTGGTCATGGCTTGCGCAGGCGGTTCCATCTGCACGAACGTGTCGCGACCCTGGCCCGGAGGCGGCTGCCCATTCCCAAGACGGCCGGGATCGAGGACCTGGCTCCAGACAGTCTGGCGTGCTTGCCCAAGCACAGGCGCCTCGGCTTGCGACAGGATGGGTGTTCCATCCTCATAGTACTGCGTGCCGGTGAACTGATTGGAGACGGTGCGAGGGCGGAGTTGAGGAGGGAGGGGTAAGTTGGTGTTCGAGCCGTTGGGATGCGACCACTCTTCTTCCTCTGTGTTCGAGAAGTTAGTACATATGCAAATGGCATGATCGGACACGTACGATGACGTCCAGGAGGAGGCTGGGGCAGTGTGCGCGGTGGGCGAAGATGGGAAGGCGTCGTGCCGCCTTCACCCGACTGCGAGTGCGCCTCGGACGATGGGCCGCCCCTGAGGCTAGGTGGAGCGCCGCGTGGGGGTCGCGCCTTCGTGGAAGGAGGTGGAGCATCGGAGTCTGCATCTTCGTCGTCCTCTTCCTCTTCTTCCTCATCTTCTTCCTCGTCGCTACTGTCGTTCCACGCGCCCGCCTTCGATCGCCGCTTCCCGTTCGCACGTCCGGGCTTGTGTGCCGCCGCGTACTGCGCAGCCTTCTCCGCCTCGAGCTTCGCTTTCCGCTCGGCTGCGTGTTTCGAGGGCGCGAACGATGATCGGTAGTGTGCGGGAGGTTTCGCAGCCTCCTGAGGCGGTGACCCTGGCGGCGGAGAAGAAGCGTTCTTCGGACGTAGCGGCGAAACGTTAGCAACGGGCGAGGCTGCAGCGGGTGTAGGCGCAGGCTCTGGCGCCGCCGCTGGCTTGTTGTCCTGCTCGTCGTCGTTCGTATCGAGGTACGAGAGCGCCGCGATCACGTCGAGGTCTCCATCCTCCTGCGAGCCAGCCATCAGATCGTTCGCGCGCTTCTGCGGGGGTGCGGGTGCGGACTTGGTGTTGCGGTGCGCGTGGACGTTGCTGCTGGCGTCCGACTCTGCTTCCTCTTCGTCTTCGTCCTCAGAGACGCGATGCGGTACGTTGGAGATGGGAGAACGAGCGGAGGAGGGCTGTGCACGTGCGCCCGAGGGTTTGCGTCCAAGCGGTGCCTGGCGCGAGGGTGACCCTGCACGATCGGCCGCCACGTGCGCCACGCGCTCGCGGCTGGTATCGGTCGAGTACACGCTCGGGCTCGTCGCGCTTGTCGCAGAGTCGGCCTTCGACAGCCCAGGACGGACGTGTGAAGGGGCAGACCCGGTCTCCTGGTTCTGACGCATGTACGACAGCGCGCCACTGAGGTCTCCGTACCCACCTTCGTCGGACGACGGAGGGTTCGGCTGGGGAGCCGGTTCTGGCGCAGGCTGGGTGGGCATCGGCGCGTCCTTCAGGGTGCGACCGACAGGCGCAGGTGTCATGCCAAATTCTTGAGCATGCGCGTGCTGACTTTCCTGCGACTGAGGCGAGTACGGCGAGCGCAACATCGGCGACGTAGCCTGGCTTTGCATTCTATTGAGCGACGTGGGCGTCGACCTTGTAGACGACGACGGCGAAGCTGGGCGATGTATAGCTTCGCCCGCCGGGGGACGACTCGGCGAACCATGATCATAGGATGGTCGCGAGTATGCGCCCGGCCGGCTGGTGTTGACAGTCACAGTCGTGATTGGAGGGCCGTCGTCCTTCGGCGGCAGAGGCTTGCTGGATACCTGCGGACTGAACTGGTGCAGAGGCTTTGGCGACCCGCTGGCAACACTGCGGTTGGCAGCGCTCTGCGGAGACATGCTACGCGCTTGGTCGCCGTTCGTGTGCGGCATGTCGTGGAACTGCTGCATAGGCGGCGAACTCGGCGGAGTATTGGACGATTGCCCAGCAAAGAACGACGATCGCGCCGATGGTCTGCGTCCCAATGAATCGGCGACACTGCGAGCTGCAGAGTCGAGCGGCTGGTGCTGCGATTGAGGCGACTGGTGCAGCTGTTGTGACTGCAGGATTTGTGACGATTGCTGCGAGTGCGAAGACTCCTCCGGGATCATCATCTGGTCCATGTTGAGCGACGTCCGATGGTTGAGGTTGTACTCCGTCCCCGACATCGACCGCGCATGGGTCTGGACGCTGCTGGTCTCCGTGATCGGTGTCAGAGGTGCGCGGTCACGATCGTTCGACTGCTGAGGCGCGTCGAAGTTGAGCGGTGGCAGACTTGGACTTTGGCCGGGAGGATTGCGAGGTGACGAAGACCCTGCACCGTCACTGCTCAGCTCGCCTATGGGCGGGAGTGATGGCGGCGCATCGAGTGAAGGTCGCATGGGACCACTAGCAGGGCCAGATGGACCAGGCGCTCCTGGAGGTCCAGCGGCGCGCATGCGCTCGATCAGGATGTTGAGCAGACGAGACCGAATGACGGATGTCCGGTCTTCTCGCGGGTCCATCGCTTCGGCGGCCTCGCGATCGAGGAATAGGGTCTTCGGGGGATGTAAGCTTCTTGGACGCGAAGGCATGTAAGGCACAGCTACGTACATCTTTGTGCTGCCCGACAGGGTAAGCGAACATGAGCGAGGCAGGATCGCGAGGGTCCCAGGTCCACGCTGGAGGTCGGCCGTACAGCTCGAAGGCGTCGTGCAGCGCTGGAATCGATGTGAGAAGGCGAGCGAGATAGATGCTAGACTATCGCACCTATAATCCACTTCAGCATTTCCGACGCCTGGCCAACGCCGGTCTCCGACTCCGGCATCACGAGTAACCACCCTTCTCTCCTCCGCATACTCATCCCCATCTCTTCGTCGCCCAACAGGCCCTCCACCTTCATCAACGTACTCCTGCTAATCAGCTCCGGGCGCTCAGGATACACTGCGAAAGCCTGCGACACGTTCGTCATCGTTAGCAACGGTTTCTTGCGGTCCTTGTGCTTCTGGCCTGGGTACATATGGATCGTAGGCTTGACCGGGCCCGCCCGGGCGTGGCGGGGACTGCTCGCGCGAGAATAGGTTAGACATGCGCTTCTTCCCACGCGCCGTCGGGGGTTGCTGGCCGCTCGTTATAGACGATGCCTCCCCCGGCGCTTGCGCGTCGGCAGACGAGGAGATGACCATCCAGACGCGCTTCCAGTCAGTCTGACCCGACACGCGGATGCGCACCCAGCCTTCCATACGACCACGGATAAGAGTGCTCGGCGCATCGCGAGTGGGGAGTGTGATGCGGATGAGGTGGGCGGTATAGATTTCTTCGAGGCGTGATTTCTCCCAGGCGCTGAGTCGGAACGCAGAAGCCCAGGAGATCAGCGCCTCAGGGGAAGGACAAGAGAATAATAGGAGGTTGGATCCGGCAGTATTGAGAGTGAGAACGTTGGTGAAGCGTCGCGCGGGCTGTGAGGGCGTGGCGGGGATCGTAACAGATGATAAGACTTGTACAAACTGGAAGACAAGTTCAGCCCCGGCGCATGCAGAGGGTGTAGGCACTCACCGCATCGGTGATGTTGATATAGGTAGGCGGAACTTCCCTCCCGTGCTTATTGGCCTCCTCGATTTCCTGCATATCCCAGACGCTGAGCGTGGTCCCGCCAAGTTGACCCCAGACGTCCTTCCAGCCCTCGTCCTTGGCTGGCGGATGTCCGTCTGGCTGGCGCTCGATGCGGCGGACCATGGGTCCTGAGAAGTACACCTTGTGCGCATGAGCTACCGTCAGCTGCACAACGGAGCGTATCTCTGGGTGCAGTTGAGGAGGTTGCGGCGGCCCTTGCTGGGCTGGCGGAGGGCGCGCTTGCTGCTGAGGTTGCGGCTGAGCTGTCTGCTGTTGCTGCTGCTGCATTCGCGGGGACATCTGGCCAAACTCATTCGAGCGTGTCTTGGAAAGGGTGGCTGCGGGCTCGGTGGAAGAGCGGGTGCGGAAGGAGAAGAATGAGGATGAGCGCCCGTGCTGGGCGGGGGAGCCCGCACTGCCCGGACGGCCTTGCGGTGTAGGTTGCGGCGGGGGGACGGTGCTATCTGCAGAGGGATCCGGCTGGAGGGAGAACTGATGGACGGGGGACTGCTTGCGCATCTGCTGGAGGCGTGTGGGGGAGATGAAGCCGGTGTTGCGGCTATCCCATTGTGGACTAGACGTCGGGGGACCGCCGTTCCCGCCGTTCGTCTGGGAGGCGGCGACGGACATGGTGCTCGGCGATGGCCGAGACTGGCGCTTCTTAGAGCGGAACACGGCGGGAGAGAGGATCGCGTAAGGCTGGAGAGCCTTGCGGCGGCGAGGGGGCGGGCTCGAGCGACGATGGCGTCAGGTAACAATCGCAGACTTACACTTCCACAATAACGGCAAGTCCCCCGCGCTTTGAACTTGTTTTCCTGGGCCTTTGACGCGTGATGTCACGAAACGTCACCAATGGCTCTAGGGGATTCTATGGGCATGCAGCTGGTGTATCTTCCGCGATCGTTGGATGGGAAAACGCTGCAGATCTTGTAGAGATGATGGGACAAGGCAAGCAACTCTCTTTGATTTTCCTCCGCGAAGTTGTTGCACGTGCCTCAGGACGGGATCACGTGGTTTCTTTCACCTGCAGCAAGCCTGAGTGACCTTAGCACTATCCTGACCAGCATACATATCCTTCTTCCTCATTTGAAGTATTCTGAAGTATAGACAAATGCCTCTTTTTCTCGACATGCTTGTTTGGCCCGCCGAACAGCCTACAGATGTCTTGCGGTGTGGCCACCGTTGGCCTTGCCCGCCTGAGACCAGGTACATGATGCATTATGTTCAGAAACCAGGTACTCCTTGTATCACAAAAGTCTAACGCGATTCACGCCGCAAACGCTAAAAGTCATTCTACGATGGTGAGCAACAACAACTCAGTTCGGCAGATGCCGAACCCATTGGCCGACACGCAAACGGAATTTCTGGCACATGTGCCGGAGTCCTCTGCCCCATCTAAAAGTGAGATCTATCCTTCGAGAGAATCTCTCTCGGTCTGAGATACTGGCCCATCGTGTATCGCACACAAGGCAGTATGCGCTTCTGCATGATTAAACCCGTAATAGGATCTGTATGACAAAAATACAGGTTCTAGTCGTACACCCATGTCTTGAAAGGATGAAGTGAAGTCGACTGGCTGAAGGGCGGAGGTTGGTAGACTAAGCGCTCACTTTGGTCCTCGATACCCTGAGCTTGTCACGACGAAGACGCGGTACGTCACGCGTCCCCTCTTCAGACTGACTGCCATGTCGGCATTTCCGGAAAAGATATCCTCTCCATATGTTGCAGCTTTGACCGGCGCGCGCCTGTAGGCTGTGAATCATGGCGGACCCGAAGGAAGAATAGTCATCCGGCGGCACTTGCGCAATCATTCCGGCTACCGCGAGCGCTCTACACAGCTCGCAGCGTCTTCTGAACCCACGTTTCGTCGGTACCCTCAAGCTCTCTCCCCATCGTGTACCATCACTCAGGTACGTCTATACTGATCTTCATGATTGCTGCTCTTATTGGGCGCTTATCCTGCCAGCCGTAAGACTTACGCAGCCCCCATCACCGATCACCGTCGCCGGCCCACGCATTGTGTCCTACCGGGGCTCAGGATGCGCGTACGCACCCCCGTTGCCGACTCTTCAGGGCTGTCCGTGGGGAAACACGAGGGGTATACCCATCGAAGCGCCTGACTGGTCTTTGCACCTGTACCCTCGCATCAGCCCGCCCGGTCCGCTGCCGGCCTACCAATTGACTGACCTACGGCCCCATAAAAGCTAGCCAACGCCTCGCCTCTTCCTTTCCACCCACCACCAGCATCCCATTCCAAGCGTCAACGCATCCAGAGCTTCAGCCTCACCAGCCCTCCAGATTCCAAAGCTCAGCCTCAGGTGAACTCACACAGCCTCCTTCTTGCGCTCTTCCTTTGCTCATTGATCGTGGCACCACATAGATCCCATCCTCACCCTGCTCGCTGCACTCGCCAGAGCTATCGCGCTCGACCTTAACATCGCTTAAAGCCTCTGGCATACATCAGCGTCGTCACCGAACTCATCTGTACGTCTTTTCGCCTGTCTCTTCAACGACTCTCATTAAGCGCCAGCAGGTCCACGCGCCATGGACGTTCACTTTCTACTACTGCTGTATGCCCTCCTACTGCAGCATTACACAATGCTTGTTGCCGACCTCAGCGCCCTCCTCCCCCTCCTCGCCCATCCCATCGACCTGTTCGACGCCCTCGCCGACTCCTTCCTCTTCATCACCACGACCCTCATCCGCCAGCTCCTCGCCACAGCGCTCACAGGCCGCGGCCCGCACCGCCTCGCCTGCCGCCTCATCGTAGTCTTCGCACTCACGGTGACGAGCGCAGTGGCAACGACGTTGTGCGGCTTCGCCTGGCTCTCCCGGTGGGCATGGGGCGCGCTGTGTGCCCTGGTAGGAATCCCGGGAATGGCAGGGCTAGGCATCAGCGAAGTGGTCAGCTTCCTGACCACGGATCATGTCCTAGCAGAGGGCTTGCTTCATTATCTGACGATAGTGACGGCGAGGTCGGCGCGAAGGGCGCCGCCGCCGCCGACTAGGGCGCCTTGGACGTCGAATTCGTCCGAGGCCGATGCCACGACCTTCGGCTCCCACGCTGATGCCGCCGCGCGTGCGGCCCCCGTCACACCTGAGCCGCGCTACACGAGCGTCGTCGACGAGTGGAGGCATGCTGTTTACACCGATGAAGACTTCCAGGAGGACGACGCGGTGTCGACGTCGGCGACAACCTCGAGCGACACACCAGTATACTCCGACTTCCAAACTTCCTCCCTTGCCCTCGTGCTCTACAACGGGTCAATGCGCTCGTCAGCCTCCACTGCGGCCGGACATGCACTTGTGTCTGCCAGCGGCTCCTCCATGCCTACGACACCGTTCCGCCGGGCACAACAGAGCATCACTGCTCCAGCACCGACTCGGCTTTGTGAACCCGTATCAAGGCTTCTCCTCACACCCTCCCCTGCTCATGCTGAGGACTACGACGATGAGGTGTGTACGACTCCAATGTACTCATCTAAGCATGACTGACAATCACTGCTCGCAGACATTCTTCGCCGCAAGTGACAACTCGCCATCATCGTCGCAATCTTCGTCCCCTTCATCATTGTTCGACACAGGCCGGTCCCTGACCCCATTCACTATGCTAACATCTCCGGACTGGAGCCCCGTGAAGCCCTTCGTGAAGAAGATCAGCACATCCGTGGCCTGCCAGACCGACGATCTCTCCAAGCCGGCGCAACTCGACACCGCTGAGCCGGCTGAATCTAACACCGTCGAAAAACCCCGGCCTGCTGTTGTCACCAAAGAAACCCACTCCACCGAGCCTCGCGCAGAGCAAACCGAGCGATGTGGATCGCTTCTGTTCTGTGGCCTCACTTCAGCTCAGATCGAGAGCCTGCTCGTTCGTTCGAAGCCGATACAGCCCGGCGAGTCGAACGACGTCGCTATCGAGATCCGTGTTGATGTCGAGGTGGGTGTCTGGCGGGGACTCTGTGGGACCATTCCTGACACCTGTATAGACGGTCGTGGATATTGAAGAGACCTGCCCGGCGCTGAAAATGGTTGATCTCGGCATAGCCACTGAATTCAACATGCCCGACGCTCCTGAAGCCGTCTCCCCTGTATCCGCCACAAACTCCCCAGCATCCAATCCCTTGCCCAGCATCGCGCCACCCTCCATCATGTGAGTGAATTACCTATACCATCCTTCTCTACGTCTCTGACTCATGTCTTGAAGCATCACCCCTCCCTCTCCGGGCGAGCAGCGCGCGAAAGAGGTCGTCAACGTCCAAGATGAGCAAGTCATGGACGGAAGCAAAGAAGCTTCGGCAACCGCCGAAGTGTTTGCTGCCGTCCCATTGCCCAATGTCACTGTCTGCGACGATTCGCATGCCAGTAACATTCCTGAGAAGCCTGCGAGCAGTAACGTCCCTGAACTCAGGCCTTCTCCGGAAGTATCCATTCGTAAGTCTGTTTATGTCTCAGTGTTGATCAGCTCTGAATCCATGTTGCAGCCATCCCCTCCCCCATCCCGTCCACCAAAGCTACACCATCCCAATCCCTCGACTCTGACGGGACATACACACTTGCTGTGAGTGCGCAGTCTACCGCCGACACACGTATTGTTGACCACTGAACGCAGAACGTTCGACTTCCTGCCCTCGAAGAGCAGCACCTGAACAAAGGATTCGACCGCTTGTCCATCGCTGACGACGGCTATGTGCGTTGCCCTTCCGACGGATGCAGCGAAGAACTTATGTCCCTTTGCAGCCCACCCCGAAGCGCGTCGAGAAGTACCCGCTCGCAGCGCCTACTCTTTCACCCAGATATTGCACGCCAGGACGATATGTAAGTCTGAAAGGGGAGCAGTGGTTCTGACAGCTGACCACGGCCCCAGGTTCCGACGCATGCACTGATGCTCACGTTTGCCCCAATTCCCGCCGAGAGCATGACGGAGGTCGAGGTGACCGAGACCGTCGAGCTCATGGTCACTGAGCCGATCACAACCACCGCGCCCAACATCGCTGCTCTTCCCCAAGTTCTTGCGGACGTTGATGTAGTCATGGTCGCATCGCTCAACCCCATTGTTCAGCAGGCTACCCAGACCCCGGACCAAGACATGGCCCTTATTCAATCTCCGTTGAAGTTCTCATCCATCAATCTCCCTCTTCAGCCGCATGCCCTCACTACAACTGTATGTGCTTTCGAGACTGGCTTGTTTCACGCGCTGACCCTACGGATAGATGAAGCCGTCGAAGAGCGGTCAACCGACGATGTCGCAGATCTATTACCCTGGCTCGACCTCGATCGCCTCTGCTAGTAAGGGGAAAGCCGTCGACCCCGCGGAGCGCCCTCATGCTTTACAAGGAGATCCTCCGCACGCGAATCTGGCTAACTCAAGGCGCTGCGCTACGCAGCAGAACGCTCAACAGCCGAGCGCCTCGCAGGTGTGGTCAGAGCATATGCGCGTGGCGGCGCAGTGTGCAGTCTCGAAATCCAAGCTGTCCAGTCCCTCAAGAGTCGACCGCCGCGACGACACGCCCAGGCTGAAGACGGGACCAATCATCGTTGGCGCAAGCGTCAGCCGCCCTTCCAAGCGTCGTGCTGAGAGTATGGATCGCGCGGACGCGGATGTCGATGTTGTCGAAGAGGGACGGCGGAGGCGCCAATTTCGTAGTGAGCCCTCTTTGCCCTCTTTGCCGACTAAGGCGGTATCTTCGCATCCTATGCGCACTCGCTCTAAGCGTCGAGACCCCCGTCGAGATGCGGTTGAGGGTGCCTGGCAGCGAAGGGTGTCCCACGTACAAGAGTTGCAGCAAGTACCGTGGCCGAAGCGGGCTCTACCAAGGGCTATGAGTGCCCGTGCGGAGGAGACGTCGGCGGAGACGATCGTCAACCCCCTTGTCGCCCCCGCAGTGTTGGTCACGAACACGAAAACCTTATCCAGACGCGACGACATCCGCAGAGCTAGGGCCCTCGCCGAGCCTACTCCCGAGGCCCCTCGCAAGCGCCGTGCCAATCGCATGGAGATCGAGGATGAGCGTCCTCAAAAGCGCCTGAGATTTGTGCCCCTACCGGAGGAGAGTGCCAAGGCCTCGCGACCACAGAAGGCTTTGCGCAGACATCGAAGGGAGCCTTCCCCTTCTGCCTCGAACAAGCAGATCACGAATGGGGTCAGTCAGCCGCCAACTGAAGCACAGGAACGGCCCTCGGTGAGCACACAGCGACTTGCTGACAAGCACTCCCAACCCGCGAAGTCCACTTCCAGCAGGGCCTCTGAGCTTGCGGCTCGTCACCGTATTTCTGTGCACGAGCTTCTGAAGCCCTCCGAGTGCCAGGCAGGCAAGAAGCGTACGGCTCGCGATGCAGGTCTTCCGACCATGTCCCGTGAGAAGGCCTCTGCTGCGGCGAATGCCATCGAGAATGAGATTCTGAACGCTCTGCTGGAAGAAGTCTGCTTCCGCACGACATCGCAGAACGCATCTTCCACATTGCCCTCTTCAAGCTCTCCGCCGCTGTCTCCTCTGCTGGATTTGTCGGCTGTGCACTGCTTGCCATCGCTGTGGACCTTCGCACCGTCCTTGACGTATCCAGTGCCGTCGCTTCCTCGTGCATTGTCAACACTCACGCTGCCGTCAACGTCTGCCCTAGGCCTTTCTTCCCATCGTCACTCGAGCTCTTCCTTTAGCTCTCGGCGCGCCCATCGGTCATCCACTACTCACGGTGGCACGGTTCGCTTGAGCGCTCCAACGATTGAGCCCTTCTCGCTATTTCCTTTTGACTTAGGTGCCCCTGATGAAGACGGTACTGCAGACTTATTCGTAGATTGGCCTGCACCGTACAGCGAACAGCCTGACGACAACGGGCCTGTTTAGTGATGTGTTCGTGTCTAAGAGTCAATTCAAGTGTACATTATCTTCATCGGTAACCTTGGGCGGATGTGCGACTGATAGACCTCAATCAACACCCGAAGGAAGCGATGCGCGCTCGCGTCCTAGCCCTAGCCTGCAAGATCCCAGCTTCAAGCCCGACACAGTGTGGTCTAAAGCTACACCCATCAAGAGTGCTTAAGGTCGCCGTGTGTACTGGGCGGCTGCGCATGCTCGCTGCTTCCCCAACCAGGTATGAAAGCACGTGTACGATATCTCGAGGCCGAAACTGACGATGACGCTCACCTGCAGAATCTGCAAGTGAGATCTCTTCCGATGCTTATGGCATTGTCAAGTTGGAACAGAGATGCGATCTAGGTGCATCGGAATCTCTCTCCTACCAACTGACGCACAGGATCGACGCGCCATGGACGATTTCGCGACAGCGAAGTGTGACAGCGTGCCATTGTGACAAGACTTAGCTCACGTGCATAGTTGGTTTTCTGTCACGAACTGTCATCATCTCATTTTGGAGCCGTTTGTGGCCATCGTTCGCAGCCCCGAAAGCAGCTCACACCCTCAGAAGATGGCGACCGAATTGGCCACTGACGATTGGCATACGATGTAAGTATACTCCAGCATACCGGCTTTGACGAGCTTTGGGGTTAAGCGTCTCCCTTGCCAGCGAGCTACGCATACCCTTTGTGTCTGAGAAGCACGCGAAAATAGCGAAGCAAACACTCGAGGTAGACCGAGAGCTGCAGCCGCAATCTGTGAAGCGCATATTGGAGGTGGACGGGAGGTACCTCGTCACGTAGGTGTTCCTCAAGTCATAAGCGCGATTTAGGGAAACTGATCCTCGCACATCAGAACATACAAGACTCTGACTGTACGGCTGGCGAGATTAACAGCGAACTCATTTCTAGAAAATGTAGACCTGGTCGTCCGCACATTAGGGGAGTTCGGCGAGGAAGCGGAGCGCCGACCATAGCGAAGCAGGCAGTCGAAATCGAATGAACATGTACTTCTAACCCAGAACCTTCATCGAGGCGACACTGAGTGAGCAAGAAGACGACTGACTTCGGCTACATACACACAACATGTTGACGTTATTCAAGTACAAGGAGTCCTTGGTGCGTACACTCGTACAAGTACATATGCACATCGCACGGCGCCTTTCGCGACGTTCCAGAATGCGGCTTATCATCACGCTTGCACTCGCTTGCGGCTTACGCCGACTCCTTGGTCTCCGCCTCCTTCGCGGCCTTCTTCTTCGACTTCTTGTTCTCGCGCAGCCCCTTTGCCAGCAGCGCCTTCAACTCTTCGTCCTCGAGCTCCTTCTCCGTCTTGACGAGCTCGGGCTTGTACCACACGGGCGGCTGCGTGATGAGTGACGGGCCGCCGGGGAGGAGGGCGATGGTAAAGTGGTAGGTGGCGACGAAGGTGTTCGACGGCGTGTAGCTGGGGCGTATGGTTCAGTACTCAAGGCTGGGAGATGTCTCCGAAGGTATACTTACACGACGTCGTACGGCTTCACCAGGCTGTGCTGGACCGCCTCCTGCAAGCCCATCCGCGCGCGCTTCTCGTCCTCGAGCACGCGAATGTTGAAGGGGAACGCGCCTGCCTTCTTTTGCACGTCGGAGAATACGGCACGCGAGGTCTTCATCTTGAGCTGGTACGTCACCGTCGACTCGCGCTGGTAGACCGTGGTGCGGGTGTCCTCGACGCGTGCCTGTTGATGAAGGACGGAAGGGGAGAGGAGGAAGATCAGGAAGCCATTCGGATGGGTATGCGGACATAGAGTACCTTGCCATCTTCGCTGGACGAGATCAGGATATCGATGCCCCAGACCTCACCCTCATTGAAGGTTGCTGCCTCAAACTCGCGTTTTTGCGACTCGCTCGGGTTGAGGATGATGCGCTTCTTGCCGTCGATGACATTCTGGGTTTGTTGGCAGGAGAGCATGCCTGGCGAACGCAAGATTAGGTTGCTGGGACGATCACGGCGTAAAAGAAATTTACCCTCAACAGGCTTGCAATTCCATGTCGTCGCAGCGCGGTCGACCGCCTCCGTTACTGCCCAGTTCTTGTTGCCGACCTTGACAGTGCGCATCGCGACCTCAGCAGCGGTCCAAGCAGCTTTGAGCACATCCGCGCGACGGCCAGTCACCGGGTTCTCCGGAGACGCGCCGACGACGACGGTCTCTGCGCTGATGGACGCAAAACCATCGATGTGTGCACCCAGATGGATTTTAACGACGTCGTCCTTCGCGAGCGTGAGCTCAGACTGGGGATCGGAACTGTAGTCGCGTTAGAACGCGCGGCCGGTCAGTCGGGGATTCTCGCGAGATGATCGGCAAGGACGCACGCGAGGGGGGAGAAGTGAGCGACGCAGTTGTTGACGGAGATGCAGGTGGGGAAGGCGATGCCTTGGGCGATGTCTGAGTACATTTGCGCTCTCAAAAAGCGAAGTACCACGCACCCTTCGGCGTACGGACGCCCTTCACGGGCTTGTTGTACACGCCACCGAGCCCGGCCTCAATGAGCTTGTCACCCTCGAGGCACAGATCCAGAACCTTGGCGCCCTCAACAGCCAGCTCAACGAGCTTCTTCTGCACCTGGTGCACGATATCTGCCGCGGTCTGCACATCGTCGTGAGCGCGGCGTCGCGATGGGCGATCGGGAAAATCAGCGCGCCTTGTACTTTGTGAGATCGGCCTCGAAGGTTGAGGTCTTTTTCTCCTCAACGGGGGCGGGGGCGGCTTCCTTGTTTTCGGCCATTGTGGGTGTGTGTTAGTTCGTTGGGTACAGTGAGAGATCCGGAAATAAGACGCGATGGGGAGGTGCGCGTCACGACGAACTGCTCTTGCCTTTTGTGGACACAAAACTTCGGAGCGGGTCAGCGGTGGACCTACAAGAGTCAATAGAAGTCAAATCTCGCAAGGATTATGCACTTACCACAGGCCTTGACTGGATACAGGACAGACCACACGGCATGTATACGATCCAAGTCAACATCCAAATACGATTGGCGGTAGGTATTCGACATGCATTGCATAGGGCGTATGCGATGTAGGTATCTTAAATAGTTCCGGACGATGGTTATACATGCGTGTGCGATCAGCAGTACGACAGGCGAGACGGAAGAGATGATATGAGATATCTACAAGATCAGCTAATATCCACAAGAGACAAGAGTGACTGAGGTCCAGAGAATGGGTGCGAATACTAATAGGCCGACAGTGGTCCGCGCCGCGCGGAAATGCGGACTGACACACACCTGGCCACGATGTATGTGCAGCTTTGTACATAGTGTAGGGAAGATGGATGGATGAGAGACGAGGATGAGGATGAGGATAAGATGGATGAGGAATGGCGTGCTAGGACACCAGGCATGTAAGGTAGTGTCGAGTCTAACCAAGATGGAGCATGTAGATGATGCATGGTGGTAGAGGATGAATGCAAGAAAACATGCCAGACGCTCATCGATGCGGCGTCGCCAGCTTAGACTGGCTAGGCTGCTTCGACGGGGACTTTGGTGGGGGTGCCGGAGCCTTCCCCGGAATCGGTGAGGGCCTCCGCGGTGTAGGCGAAGGTGCAGACTTCGGCGGTTCCGATGCGTGTGTGGTCGAATTGGCCGGTTTCGGCGGATTAGAGGCAGTACCGGATGTGGGCTTAGGCGTGCTGGACGCAGCCGCCGGCTTCGCTGGTGTAGATGGTATCGGTGAGGATGCCGTTCTCGCTGCCGTTGGCTTTGCTGCGGTAGACGAAGTTCCCGGCTTCGCTGGAGTTGCTGGTGCTTTAGAAGGAGTAGGCGGAGCTTTCCCGGCGGAAGACGCAGTCGTGGTTTTTGCCGCGCTTGACGCAGCCGCTGCTTTGGAAGCATTTGCTGCTTTCGATACAGTCGCGTTCGCTACCCGGAGCAAACTAGGCGAGCTGACCGCCCGCGACGGTGTTGGCGCGCGCGCAGACTTGTTTGGCGTCGGGGAGCGCGCAGGCTTGGGATGTTCGGGTGTTTTGGATTGTGGCCGTGGCGTTTCGGGAGAGTGAGATCTTGGTGTTGGTTTGGTTGAATTGACAGTAGATGCAGCCGACGTGGTCGCCTTCGACAACGTAGACGCACTTGCCGGCCTTTGTGTACTCGCCACATTCGACGGACGGGGCGTATCGGGAGTGCTCGATCCGTTGGTCGACCCCTTCGACGTTACGGCACTCGCCACCTTCGCCGGGATCGACAGATTACCCGGCTTCCCCGACCCCTTCGACAAGCTCCCTAACTTGCTCGACCTCGCCGACCCCGATCCCGACCCCGACGACTCCGCCGACTTCGTCGAATTCGACGAGCTGCCGGGCTTGCCATCTTTCTGCCCCGATGACAGCTTGCTCTGCAGCGGCGTCGACGGCACGGCGGGCTTGATCGCCACGAACCCGCGCATGCTGCGGCAGAGCTCCGTATTCGCCTGCGATGCTGCAGCACCCGACGACGCGGCCTTGATATCGAGGTTCGAGCGCCACACGCGCCACTCGGGGCGCTCAGTCTCGGGCTCGGACCACGCGAACTCGCGCTGGAGGAGCCGGCGAGAGCCGATGCGGTCAAGCATGTCGTTCTCCCAGCTCGTCCAGTCTGCTTCGAAGGTTTCGCGCGAGGAGGAGGCTTTCGAGCGGCCGCCGACGACGTTGAGCACGGGGGGCAGGTCGTCGTCGTACATCCGCTGGTACTCTTCCCAGATCGCTTCCTTGCATGCCGTCGCCGTAGCCACGCACCGCGCCAGATGCATCGGCGCCCAAGCGCTTGTCGAGGTCGTTGGAGGCGGCTTCGAGAGTTGTGAATTACCCGTCTCGCCACTCCGTCGGCCAGTGGAAGATGAAAGTGCGAATACCCCAGGCTCAAATCCGCTCCCGACGGAGGAAGTATGCTCGTGATGCCCTCGGCCACCATTCGCAGTCAATGCGCGAGAGTTTGGAGGGATCTTGATGAGGAGCGGCGCGTGCGTCTGCACGTCGTCGAAAAAGGATGAAAGGTAGAAGGGGAGGACGGTCGTGAGCTGCGGGGAGAGGAAGCGACGCGAAAGCATCGCATCCCAAGCAGCCAGTAGCTTCGAGTGGTCCTGCGGATGCGGCGCCACATCCATATCCAAGTCCTCCAGTTGCGAAGACAACGACCGCGTATGCAATCGCCTAGCCAGCGGCGTCGGCAGTATCGAGGATACCGGCACATCCGTCAGCGGGAACACGATCTCGTGCACGGGCGCCAGGCTCGGCTTCGCCTTAGTGTGCTGCTGCAGCGTCAGCGGCGGCGGATCGTCGAAAGAGATACCCCATGGGGGATTATCTTTGGACGAAAAGGTGGAGGGCGCCTTTGAGCTTGCGGTCGTCGGTATTGAGTCGAGTGATGGCGGTAGGTCAACGGAGATGGGCGGCGGCCGTGGTCGCGGTTTCGGAACTGGACCGGTTGGGAAGATAAGGTCCTCCTCGATGATTTCGAGAGTACCGCGGGGCTTCATGACGCGGGCGACTTCCTGGAGGGGTGTAAGCACGGTGCTGAGGGGGGTGCTGAGGAGGGATGGAGTAGAGGAATGGGAGGGGACTTGCCTCGAGCACATACTGCCACTATTGCGTCGTCAGATTCGTCATATGATGTGGGTGGCGCGCACTTACCTCGTCCTCTGGGACGGCGAGTCCGAGCCCAGCGATGCGCACAAAGTCAAAGTAGTCTGGTGGGAAGGGTAATCCGTCCAGTCTAAGGAGCCTCTCGTCAATACACGTTCCCTGAGGGCGGTGAATGAACGCACAGATTCCCATGTACCCATGTCACTCTCTGCCAGAAGTTCTCCTGCCGCGGGTCGATGTACTTGTTCAGTCGAGGCTGAATGTCCTTGATGTCGAAGCCTATAACAGTGCTATTCTGGTGCGTGGGTAAGTATCAGCACTCACGGGGCCGCGTGAGCGCGCGCGCAGAATACACACCGGCCATTGCTTTGCTGCTTCCAATGCCCACAGGCCGCCGCCACAGCCCAGGTCGAGGACAGTCGAGGGGGGAGGGTGCACAGCGCTCATCGTGAGCCCACGAAAGCAGCTGACGAGGAACATATGGTTCCAATTATCGCTGCACGGGCGGTGTCAGCGCTGCAGATCGCTCGGGTGGCTGAGGACGCACAAGGATATCATCTCGTGATTATACTCGAGGGGGTAAATGACCTCTCCTGGGCGCCGTAGCCTGGGCCGCTCCTTGAGGAGGACGGCCTCAACGTCTTTCACAGGGGGAGGGTCGACAGCCATAGCAGTTAGTGGATGAGTGCTGGTAGTTGCAGTATGGAGTGGGGGACTGCAAGGGCATATATAGTATAGCAGAAAAGAGCGCGGAGGTTAGGGGAGAGGCGAGTTTAGATACGAAGGGCTCGCTGCCGGACACAATGGGGAAGCATGACAAGCCGTCTGGCTGCTAGCCCTGAGCAAAAAGACTCCGAGCGGCGGCCAGGGGTGCTTTCCATAAGGGGATACCTGGACCCCTGGATCACGGGCTGGCGGAGGCGGCGAGCGCACAGAATGGCGACCAAAAATCAGCAAAAACATCCGTATATACTCGGAGGACATGGTGGAAGTACGAGGACAAGGAGGACGCCGCGGAGGCACAATGCCTCATGTCTCGCCACGGAAGAAAAAAGATTAATGCATGCTGGCCCGCGGGCCGCAAGCACGCGCAAATACCGGCAACTGCCGTCCGACGCGCGAGCTCCCGATTGCAGGCCGCCGTCACTGTCCTCAACGATGAACACGGCCATTCTCCGTCGCGCTGGTGGCGGCCGCGCTCTGGCGCGGCGCCTCGCTGCTGCCCCGCGTGCCGCCCCCGCTGTTGTCAGGAACTACGGCGACAAAGCAAAGTCGACGGAAGAGCTCTTCGAGACACCGCCCCTCCCGCTCAACAAGCAGTACCGCGCGCCGAAGGGCTGGGACGACCCGCAGATGCGTCGCAACTTTGGCGATCCGGTGCGTAACTCTAGGTTGTCTCTATATCTGTTCTGACACCCGCACCTCCAGATGCACGAGCAGGAAGAGCTTGTGTCAATGTGGGGTCCGGATATCCCTGTCATTGACCCCTCCATCGCCTTGAGGCACTTCACCATCGCCTTCAGCATCTTTGCTGGCATCTACGCCCTCTCTTGCGCCGCCTCCCCTCAAATTCCTGCCATCCGCCGTGAATACCCGCATGATGGCCTGAAGAACGCTTTCGGAGGCTACGATCAGGTGCGTACCAATCCCTGCATTCCTATTCGCCCGAATTTGACCCCGCTGCAGGCGCGGCCAGAGAGCATTGAGGAAGAAGATTGAGTAGCATGCCATCCAATGCAATACATCCTTTTCGCACTGCTAGAAGCAACGCGGCGCGAAGTCGCACTGGAAGCCCGAATATTGTCCTTTCGCGAATGAACGTTCTTTTACCGTCCTTCCTCCCCACAATCTGCCTGCGAGGGTATCGGGGTCTACGCAAGATAATATGCCTGATAGCCTCTGCTCTGTCCCTGGATCGTGACCAGACGTTGACTGTTGCGGTCTAGTTTCCGAGCGAACTCTTCATTTCAGTGCGTCGCTATCGCCGAGATATGGCTGACTCGTATGGTCAATCAAGGGCCTCCTCCTCGAGCAGTACAGGGCCACAGGTAGCGCCTGTAAGCGCCTGCTCGAATGGACTTGTAGCGCTTAAGAGAACGTCGTGGCTTCCTGCTGACGATAGACGTATCTTCTGCTTGCGCATATATATGCACCCTCGGACCAAGTGGAGTGCGTTGACCCCCATGGCCTCAAACTCAAGTGACTTACCCGTCCGCCTACTGCCAGAGGACGTTGTCTTGTGGCAATCCACTCTCTTGCAGATTGCGGTCGAAGCTGTCTTCTATGGTGCGGAAATGCTCAAGATCAGGTGCACCAGCCTAACAGGACATGTACAGGCATGCAAGCCGCAGTCTTCGTCGCCGCGATGATCGCCTCCGCGTAGGTGTTCACGACCTCGTCGGGACAGTCATCACATATTCAATGCTTCTCCCCTCAGCCGCCAAGAACGCCCCACACGCTTCATCACCACGGTCATTGTCATCCTCTTCCTCTCTTCCACCATTGGCATAGTCACGGACATCCTGTTCTACGTCTACAACACGCCGGTGATCATGGACCGCGATCCGGCTGCGAGCGAGGCAACGTTTTTGGTCCTCGTGATACTCACGCAAATGTGCACGCGGTATAATGTATGTTCACGGTGTAAATCCTGGTCTCTCAATTGTTTTTACCCTTTTCAGGTGCTCGTGAGCGACGCCATTGTCGTCTGGCGAGCGTGGATATTGTCTCAAGATAGTCGCCTTGCAAAGGCTGCCCTGTCCCTTTGCATGCTAGGCAGTCTAGGTCGGTGTTCCTCATTTCTCACTGTTAACAATATCGTTCATCAAGACATAGCCGGCGTCATCATCGAATGTGTATGGTGGGCGCGGGACAGGGCCGTCACCAATGGCGTAGTGGTCCGCACGCTCATCATGGACATTCCGCTCCTGTCAACGAACGTGGTCGCGACCGTACTAGTGGGGATGCGAGTATGGTCAGTCGATGATTGATCTTTTTGTCGTTCACAAGATGGCGCCGTTGCATTCAATGACAGCGTGACACTGACACTCACCTGCAGGACCTACCGCAGAGACATCAAGGTCCACATCGGCCCGTGGAAGAGCAAGACGCGCGTCGAGAGGGCCTTGATCCTGCTGTTAGAATCGGGCTTCGTATACTGCATCATATGGGTGAGTATATCTAGTCGTGAATGTTTCTGTCGCGCATGTCATACATCGTCCTCACAAGCATCCCTCACTGACATGTCCTCCAGATAGCAAGCATTGCCATCGACATCACTATGGGCACCGGCAACCTGTACGCATACCGCGCGATCGGTATCTCGTACCACAGCATCGCTGTGAGTCTTTGTCACTTGCCCACCATCGCTCCATGCGTCTTCTGCACACCTTGAGCTATTCAGATGACTGACATTCTTACCCACAGGGCATCTATCCCACCCTCATCGCCCTCGTGGTGGCCTTACAACGCTCCGCCGCGTCCTCTGTCCTCCTCAGCACACAAGTAAGCCGCCCATTGGCCTTCGCGGAGGCAGACAGAAGACAACAACAGCCTGGCATGCGAGACAGCGGCGCAAACTTCCAAAACAGTGCCGTAGACGCTGACAGTTCGCCCATTCTGCCGGCACAGGTCGCCTCCGATATCGAAGACGAGCAGTCAGTAGGACAAGTAACCGACATCGCGCAGTCGAGCTCTGTCGGACCTCAGGGCCGATGAACCTGGCATAGCCGGGATATGCAGCGTCCGTGATCGTGTGGAACAGGAGAAGGAAAGAAGTTTATACTCTTTTGAGCCTTGAACAAGGCCTCTCGGAAGTCTGTTTTTTGTATAGGTAGCTCTCATCCCTCGTGTTTCAAGCAGCTGAACCATCTCCACAATTACAAGCATACACGACGACAATTTACGCCGAAAAAGCTCACAATTCAGTCTGATTTCCGCATTCCTTCTGCCTCCTATCAATGCCTTCGCACACATATCAAGACGCCTCTGTATTCGCTATACTACGCCTTACAGGTCTCGGCTTCGGCCGCGGTCGCGGACGAGGCGGTGTAGCATCACCTGGCGAGAAGGGTGCATCATCACCTCCATCGCCTGCATAGTTATCGTCCGAATCATCATCTTCCTCTTCCTCCTCGCTTAGGGTCCGCTTCTTCCTAGCCTTCCGCACAGGTACCTTCTTGGCCTCAGGCTTCTTGGTTATGCGCTTGCGGGTGGCTTTCGCGGTTTCCGCGTCCTGCATTTCCTCCCCTTCTTCCTGTCCCCCTTCACCGACCTCGCCCTCATCCTCCGCCTCTGCCTGTTTCCCCTTCCCCTTCCTTCCCGCTCCCTTCCCTTTCGCCTTCGTCGTTGCCGTCCTCCTCCTCTTTCGCACTGGCTCTCCATTCTCGGCCTCTTCGTCGTCACCCTCAGCCAGGCCCGCTCTCTTCTTTCGAAAGTCCGACACAACTTGCTGCAGACGCCTGCTCGCGTACGCCTGCCGCTTGCGTGGCGCGTGCGTGCCAGTGCCGAGGGATACGTCGAGGAAGCTATTGAGGGTGCCTTGCTTGTTCGTCGTCTGGGCCTTGAACAGAGTAAGGCGATCCAGTCCGGCAAGTGGTAAACAGCAGACACTCACCTGGCCACGCTTCCCCATCTTGGAGATGATGGGCAGCAGGATCTCGTCAACTTTGTGTTGTGACCAGCCGAGCTCGCCATTGAAGAACCTGTGGCAGTCGAGTAAGTATACAGATTTGGCAACGAAAGTAGACAGGTGACTGACTCTCGCAACCCATCTAGGTCCGGTAGTCCCCACTTGAACGGCTCCTCGGACTCGTCGACGGTAGGGTGTAAATATGCGTCCCTCTGCGGATTCCTCGTCAGCTTGACGCCGAGTTACACTTCTTCAATTCACTCACCACCGCCCCATTTGGCCAGTCCGGCGGCAGATACAAGTCCTTGAACTTCTTCTTAAACCTCCTCCTAAACGGTGTGTTACTCTCCTCCCCATCCCGCCCCATCTGAACCCTTCCCCACCACTCCCTAAACCTCTCGAGTCCGTCCTCCCCCGGGAACTCTCTCAGCAGTTCCATTGCCATGACCGGGCCCACCCCCGGTAAGCCCTCAGTGTAGTCGCTGCCCAGCAAATACGCGAGACGGATAAGGACACCGCGGTCCAAACCGAGCTCGCGCTGAAGGTCGGCGGCGAGGAAGCACTCGACGGTCTTGGACTGGTTGAACATATTCTTGAAGACGCGCGCGGCGCCGAATAGGAAGACGTCGGAATCGTCGGTGATGACGCCGTCGACGAGGTTGAGGGAGACGAGGGTGGCGCACTGGGCCTCGGCTTCCATGGGCGCGGTCATGTAGGGGATGCCGAAGAGGCGGAGCATGATCTGGGTGGGTCAGTGGTGAGAAGGGCTGGGTGGCTGAACGAGGGGAGCACATACCATGATCTGCGCAACCATCTGCTGCGTCACGTCCTCGGCCGCGCGCATTGCCGCCGTCCTCTGCTGCCGCAGCGACGTGATCTCGTCGTCGATCTCGCTCCTGACGCTGGCGAGGTCGCGACCCTTCACCTGCGAGAGGAAGCGCGCGAACTCGCCCTCCTCTGCTGTCGCGTCCATCTCGTGTGCGGCGTCGAAGTCGTCGTGAGATTGGTCGGGTTGCTCCTCTATAGGCTCGCCATGGTCCTCGCCGAGATCATCGACGGGCTCCTCATCCTGGTCCATGATCTCTCCACTCCCTGAAGTCGTAAGGGGCCCGTTGCTGCCGTTGGAAAGGTCCTCACCCGCGACAGGCGATCGTGGGATGAGTCGCGGAGGTTCAGGGAAAGGGAAAGGAGGCTTTTCGGCCGTATGCGGTGCAGGACTCTCTAGCTCACGGACAGGGGAACGCGAAGGCAGCCGTTGTGCGTATGAGCTGAACGTTCGAATCGGCGACGGCGATGGCAGGGGCGAGGCATGTGGCATGGGCGCCGGCGAGTGGATGGGCGAAGGGGATGGGAGAGGTGACTGTCGGATGGATGGGGGCGATGGTGATGGAACGGAGGCGTGGCGAAAAGGAGAGCGACGGATAGGAGAGGGCGAGCGTATAGGCGAGGGAGAGGGCCTGCGAGTGGGTTCAGCGGAGGGCACGGGAACCTCCTCCATTTCGTCATCCTCGTCGGAAGACATGAGTTCTATGGTAGGAGCAACGGTGGGTTCGGCAGGGGGAGCTTGACGTGATATGTCCATAGTAGTTAAGGGTTGCTCGCCTATAACTGAGGCAGCATTCTCAGCCACCTCGGGTTCCTCCTGCTCAAGGTCCCCGAGCAGTAAAGTGGGCATCCCGAACATGCCAAAGGAAGGAATCGCTGCAGACGTAGACTCTGAAAGTCCCGGTGTAGATACGGACGGTCGCATGCTGTCAGTCGACGCTTGCGAAGGCCGCGTCGAAGAAGACACAGGTGGTCTCGCTGAGGACGATGGCACTCGAGAGGTAGACAGCGGAGGCCTTGACGACCCTCCTGGCGTGCTAGAGTACCCGCCAATGCCGATAGCAAGCGCTGTCTCCAGCCGACTGGGCGTCTCCGATAGTGAGGATCGCCTAGGCGCCTCCGTTATGGGTGGCTCGTGTGCCCTTGAGGTAGATGGCTCGTGCCGTTCATCAGCAGTATCTAGTACTCTCACCGACGATGTCTGTTCAAGCGACTCCTGAATCGCGATCGCCAGCAAGTCATTGTCTTCCTCGATGAGATTTATCTGCTCGTCCTCGAAGTCGTCGCCATCGAAGGTGAACAACGCCTGGTTGGTCATCGTCGGCGCTGCAGCCTTCCCCTTCCCCTTGCCGCCGCGAAAAAGAGCCTCCTGCTGCCTGCGTTCGATGGCCCCGAGTGCGTTCTCCGCCTGATATGCGCGCAAGTCGGAGTCCATGGATGCGGCAGCCTGGGTATAGGCATCGTCGCTGTAAACAAATGCATACATCACTACACTATTCGCAATGGAAGGATGAGGTACTAACATTTGCACCTCCTCCATGTCTTCGTCGTCGTCCAAGTCGGATTCCACAGCGACAGGCGGGGCCACGACTTGCGACTGAGGATCGACAACTTCGGGCTTCACATCTTCGTCCTTGTCGATCTCGATAGGCTGCTCCGCCGAATTCCCTGTCGTGTCCCGAACACCCAGCACCCACCCCCCTTCGGCTGAGTTATTCTTGACCAGAACATACTGCTTATTCCTCTCGCTCGCCACCCGCACCGGAATCGAAATATGTGCCGACCCAATCGTGTCCGTCGTCACCAACAGCTGCTGCGTCAGCGCATTCCGCCGCTGCAAATTCGCGATCTGCTGCTTGCTGAAATCCAGCGGCGTCTTCGAGGCCTGCAGCATGTTCTGCAATCGCACATAGCTCGTCTGCCGGGACTTCAATCGCAGGTCCCCGACGATCTCGTACTGCACCTCGGTGGGCAGCTCCCGGAAGGCGGGCGAGGTGACATCAAGGTCCTCGGGGCGCATTTCCTCAATGAAGGTGCGCAGCTCGTCCTCGGTGGCAAGGCGGGGGTCGGGAAGGACGCTTGTGGACGCTTTGGCGATGGCGGCTTCGAGGTTGACGTCGGGGAGTTTGTAGATGTCGTGATCGCGGAACTTGGCCTTGGAAGCGGAGGCGCTCGTCTTGTCGGCAGACGGTTGGGTTTGGGGGATAGAGGGATGAGGCTGCTTGCGGGCAGGGGTCTTCTGCATGGTGGGGTCGATGTCTTCGAGGTACACAACGTCTTCGTCTTCGGCTGGGGCTTTTCCTTTGCCTTTCCTGCTGCTGGGGGAAGATGGTGTGAGGGAACTGCGTACATCTTATAGCAGCAGGCACGCACCTTGAGGATTGCGCTTGCTGTACCGCAGCCTGGCGGAGCTGAGCTGCAAGCAGTCTCTCCGCTATTCTAGTGTGGCTCTCGGTGGCGTCGGTCTTGCGCTCCCTACGTTGGTTCTGCGAGACATTCAGCAATGAGCACACTGCGAAACAGCAAGAAAACGCACCAGAGTATTCCTCTTCAGCGCCGGCGCGCCCCCATCGAACACGAACACCGGCTTGATCCCATAGAACAAGAGCTTCGTGATGCGGCGCAGGAAACCCAAGACGTGGGCGTTCACGAGGACGCGTCCCTCCTTGTCGCGCATAGTCGCTTGGAATTGGTAGATCCATATACTGGAATCAATCGCCATGGTCTTGCCTTCCATGTTCTCCAGCCTACATCTCAGTGAGATGGAACCTCAAAGTACACGATGGGTATCACTTACTGTACAGGACGCCCGACCGGGGCGAGAAGCTGCCAGAGGGACTTGACACCCATCGTTCATGAGAGTTTGGGAAGAGAAAGGGAGTGTCTGGAGTACAAGGTCACCCATACATGAGACGCTCGACAGAGGACAAGGTTGATGCTGACAAGATGTTGACGAATTGCGACAAACTCTGACCGTCGGTGCCGAATATTCCCACCATCATGCGGAGAGAGGTTCAACTTTGGCAGATTCATTCCAGCTATCGGAGTGGATAGTATTGATTCTTCGTATGACTCCTTTCATAGCCTATACTTGAGGTATCTTAGACGGCGATTCGCCCGGGAGTCGCTTCACTTTCCCGGCGTATTCGGCCTTTCTTTGGGCGGTTGTATCAGCAGATTGCCTAAGCTGCCAGAGAAGTCGGACTCCCATTTTCACAATGGCTTGCAGTATAAAAGCAGCTAAATGTAGCGAGATCCTACATCGCTATATCCTTGACCAACCAAGGTAGTAAGTCATGACGCCAACCAGAAACGGCGAAGTGATCTTCAGCGAAAAGATCTCGTCTGGTACGTTACTTCTTCAGTTCGTACCGCTTTCGGGTAACATATATCGTGTTCCCTCCTACAGGCTACCCAGTCCCAAGCAAGACCGTCACATACGACGACACCGAGACAATCGATTTGGACAACATCCCTCTCGAAGGCGGCGTCCTGATCAAGACCCTTGCCCTGTCTGTGGATCCTTACTTCCGAGGCCTCATGGCGGAGACGACGGACGTGGTAGGTACACCCTGAGTATCTATCTCCACCAGATGCTGAATCTGCTACCTTGAGCCTGGGTTTGTACTTGGGCAACCGTGAGCCAAGCTGCTCTACACGCTCGAGCTGCAGAACATACTCACAATTTGCCAGCCTCATAAGCTACGGTATTGGCGTCGTCCTCCGCTCAGACAGCCCTGAGTGTATACCTGGTGTCCATGTGTATGGGATGCTACGTGAGTTTTCAGTGGTCCCTCGTTTACACACTTATCCTGCACTCGCTTCAGCTCACCATGACTACGCCCTCCTTCACCCCTCTACCATCTCCACCCTCCGCAAGATCGTCAAGCACCCCCACTTATCCTGGGCCACCTACCTTGGTGCCGCAGGCATGCCTGGGCTGACTGCGTTCTCTGGGTGGATGGAGTATGCGCCGAGGAACGGGGTGAGTGGTCGGTCGGTCGTACCGGTTCTGGGTGGGATGGCTATGCGGGACAGCAGGACGGGACAAAGACTGCCGAGGCACGCGGGCGTTGAACGTCACACTAACTACCCCGCCCACAGAAAGGCCTCACCGCGTTCGTCACGGCCGCGAGCGGGCCCGTGGGGTCCATGGTTGTTCAGCTAGCCAAACAGGACGGTTACAAGGCGAGCATTCACTTGATCGTCTCACTGTCACGGCACCGACATATAGGCGCTAGATAGTCGACGCCCCATAACTCCCAGCGCAAATGAGCAGACCCTGACTCATGAACTAGGTGATCGCGTCCGCCGGGTCGGACGACAAGGTAGACTTCATCAAAAGCATCGGCGCGGACGTGGCGTTCAACTACAAGACGGAGGACACGGAGGACGTGCTGAGCGAGCATGGGCCAATTGATGTGTGCGTGTTCCTCACCTTATGGTAACCAATTGCGTCCTCGAGACTGCTTGTAAATTGTGGCACGGACGACGGGGACACGAGCCATCTCACCGTCGGCCCAAGCGAGATGAGTACAAACGCGGACTGACTCGCAGACCAGCTATTGGGACAACGTTGGCGGCAAGACGCTCGAGAGCGCACTGGCAAATGCGAACCTAGGTGCGCGGTTCATCGTGAGTTTCCTATTCACTGGCACTCTAGATGTTGAGAGAAAACTCACCACCTTCACAACGCACAGGAATGTGGAATGGTTTCTGGTTAGTGCTCCGTGACAGTATTGATTAGTGCATGAGCCTACATGCTGAGCATCCCTCCAAGGATACAACAGCGAGCCTTATGGGGTCAAGGTCAGTCGCTTGCTTGCAGTTTCGCCGGTTCCTCGCTAGAGCAGCGCTGGGGTTGGCTTTGGACGCTCTGCAAATCTCACAGCCTACTTTTCCAGAACCTCCGCCTCCTCTACACCAAGCACATCACTTTGTACGGCTTCACCGTCATGATTCTAGGGGAGAAGTACCTCGAGGAATTTCTCGCCAAGATCCCACTTCAGCTGGCCAGCGGCCAACTTCAACACAAGGAAGACCTCACCTATGGCCTCGACAAGGTCGGGGACACGATACTCGCCGTGCAGAAGGGAGAGAATAGGGGGAAGGCGGTGATTGTGGTAGCGGAGGAGTGAGGGTGCAAGTGGGGAATGAGTGAGGGGCGAAGCAGGTCAGGATGACGAGGGCAAAAAAGTGCGCGGATGGGGCGAGAACCTAGCGGTGGAGCGGCGTTGGTGTACGAGAGTGAGTAGTGGATTAGAATGCATGGAGTCATACATCGTTGCACGCCTACATAGACTATGACGATGCTTCCTCCTTGCGCTCCTCGTGCTTCGGCGCGTGCTCGTACTGGTCGAAGCCCAAAGAGTGCTGTACCGCGTCGTCTGCAGCGTCGGGCTCGAGCTGCCCGTGGGCATTTCGCCGTGCCCTATATCAGGAAAATCACTGGTGAGCGAAAGCATCCAGGGTTTGTAGGGGAGAACGAACCTGAAGAACGTATACGACAACACGACGTCATCGACGTGCCGACATGAAGGGTCTTCCAACATATCTTTGTCGATGAAGAACAGAATGGGCATGTCGACCTCCTCGCCCGCCAGCAGCCTTTGCTCCTCGAAGCAGAAGCACTCCACTTTCGAGAAGTACGGAGCGATCTAGGAGGGCCCTCGTCAGTCCTTTCCCTCTCCCTCTCCCTCATCCCGATAACCACTCACCCGATCCGGTGTGACATTATACGTCGCAATCCCGATGATATCCTCATTCGACACATTCTTCGCCTTGTAGAACGCCAGACTCGTCTCCCCAGGCAGCACATTGACGAACTTCTGCTGCGGGATGAACTTCCAGGGTAGTTGCTCGGAGTGGTCCGCGTTGAAGTGCACGCGGATGCGGTGGGCGTCGTCGACGGGGACGAGGCGCTCGGGGGCGAAGCGGCCGCCCTGGCCGACGTTCGGAGTGCCCGCGAAGCCGGTGGCGGCGCAGAACATGCGGTAAAGGGGGACGGCGGCGTAGGTCACGCCGACGGCGCCGATGATCTGAGTGGGGGTGAGATGGAATGAAGAGGTGAGAAGGAGCGCTACTCACCACTGCGGTAGTGTACATCAACAATGCCCTATTCTTCGCGGTGTACTTTTCCTGCCGCTGCCGGGCGTAGGCTGCCTGTGCAGCGGAGACACCTGGTGGCGGAGCTTGCTGCTGCTGTTGTGATGACTGTCCGGCCTTTTCCTGCGCCCCCTCCGGCTGCGAAGACATGCGCCGCTTCCACGCCGCATGCCGAGTGGTGTTCACGGCGCATCGTACAGGGAGCGTGCGCGCTGGCGATCTAGCCTGGATCAAAACTCAATTGACGATGACTGCGAGGAGAACACCGCACTGACGGCTGCTAAGACATGGCCCGCTCTGAAGCAGCGGATGGCGGACATGGAGGGCGGAGGAGAGCGCGATCAATGGGCCTGCCTCGCCCGCCGTCGACGATGTCCTCCGCGGGGGCACCGGGATTCGGAATACGGCCATTCAGTTGACACGTGCGGCTGGGCGCTTGGACTGGCGACTTGTTCTTGACCTCGACCGCCACCATCTCGGCTGCGCGTGCTTGCAGCTTGCGATGTCTGCTACTGCGTCGACCTCAAAGGCGAATACCCCTGCGGCGCCGGACCTGGCGAAGGTGGAGACGGAGGTTGAGAGGTTGCTTGCTCGAGAGGCGACTGCGTTCCAGCGTGATGTCGAGGTGGAGCGCATCCTGAAGGCTTTCAAGCTCAAGTGTGTAGACCGGCAATGACACACGGTGTTTTCTGACGGCCCTACCCTCCCAGCCCGTATGACATCTTGGATCTCGAGGCCTCCTGCTCGACTGATGATATCAAGAGGAAGTATCGCCAGCTTTCCCTCTGTGCGTTACCTATCCCTTTCTCGCCACCGCGCCATACTGACCTTATCCGAAGTCATACATCCTGATAAGGCCAAGCACCCTAAAGCTCCGGAAGCCTTCGACATCCTCAAGAAAGCCGAGGGCGAACTCTCCGACGAGAAGCGGCGCGACGATCTTGACGCCACCATCCGGCAGGCAAGGATAGTCGTGCTCAAGTCCCTTTCCTTGCCTACCAATACCCCGGACAACGATCCGGCGCTTACGTCCCTTAATCCTTCCTTCAGCGCACGCTTGCGAGCGCAAGCAAAGGAGATGCTGATAGACGAGGAGGTCCGGAGACGAAAGTGCGTGTTTATTGCCCGGCCATATATCCTGAAAGTGGACTAATTTGCGACCGCAGGGCCATCAAGCTGAATCTCGCAAATGAAGGCCGAGAGGCGCGTCAGAAAGAGGAGGAAGTGGCAACGAAGAAGCGCAAGGCCGAGGACGACAAGGCATGGGAAGGTCGGTGGTTTTCATCTCCCGTTGCTGCATGTGGCTCACTCCATGCAATCAGAGCGCCGTGAAGAGAGGGTTGGCTCGTGGCGGAACTTTGCCAGCACCCAGAAAAAGAAGAAGAAATCGAACAAGCCCGCGCTGCTGGGATGAACTCGCTATTGCTTCTGGTAGACTTTTGTACTTCTATGTGTAGGATATAGACGGGATCTTGGACTTTCTCGACGCTCGCAGCTGCGTCATTCCCTGCCCACATGCCTGTGGCAGTGTCGCCCTTGCTGCGGCAACGAGGACAGGATGGCAACGGGTGGCAACTCAAACTCAATTCAGCATTTAGCACAAGGGTCGCCACGCTGAATCTCGATCACGTGTCCGTGACCTCTTAAAGCGCCTTTCTTTCAACCGCCACCCCGACGCGTCCAACATGCCCATAACACTGGACCAGGTCCAGGGATGGTTTACGAAACACTACCCCAAACCGTCTGTCGACCCTCAGTGGCTCCAAGAGTGCTTCGAGTGGGTGCTCGACGCGGAGAAGCCGTCGACACTCCAGGACGCGATCGCCTCAGTCGAGACGCAGCTACTCTCGTCCGACCTGCAAGTCTCTATGCTCCCTGGCACGGGGATACCCATCCACCATGACCAACCTGATACCTGGACTCTTGCGCCCGGAAAGACACCCGGCGTGCTCGTGCAGATCACCGCGCTCACGGAGATCGGGCAGAGCGCATGGAGTCTCAATGAGGTGCGCGTGGCGCGCGAGGAGCGCATGCGCGGCGCACCTACCGTTAATCAAGACACGGAGGACGACGGGAATGTCGGGGCGGACGACGAGGATGAGGGCCCTATGCCTAGCTACCCGCGATCTATGCTCAAGTTCGAGGTGTCCGATGGGCATGTCACGATGCCGGCGATCGAGTACAAGCCGCTGAAGGACCTGAAGCTGGGGGACACGAAGCTGGGGTTCAAGGTGCGCGGTCAGGTGTTTTTGAGAGAAGTACGGAGATGCTGAGCGCGCGCCTATGCAGATGATCTTGAAGAACGTCCCTGTCAATCGCGGGATCGCGTTCCTCACTCCAGAGTCCGTCACGCTGAAGGGGTACCAGGCGGAGGATCTCGAGGAGCAGCGGGAGGTGGCCTTTGCGCGTAGTCTGCACGCGCGTATGCACCCGTGAGCATGTCCCCTCGAATACCCGCGCCACACTCACACAGCGACAGGGACGAAGATCTTGATGCCCAGGACGGTGCGGGCGCACCCCCACCACCGCCCCCGGCGCCAGCACCCGCCGTGCGCTCCCCCCTTCGCGCCATATCGCCGCCCCCATCACCTCCACCCATGCAGGTCGATGAGAACTTACCACGGCCAAGGCGACTGCCCGCCAATCACACGCGTGGCCACTCCCCCGGACCTCCCATACCTGGGGAAGATGGGACGCTGCCCATCAAGCCGTTACCAAAGTCGCGCGTCGCGTCGATATCGTCGACCTCGCAATACTTTCCCCCTTCATCGTCCTCCACCGCTGTCGACCTGTCGCTATCGCCGACACATACTGCGTCGGGCTCGCGACCTCCGCCGATACCGCCGAGCGCTGTTCCACACCAACAGACGAACGGACACGCCGATACACGAGCCTCGAGCGCAGCAACCGAAAACACGCTCCGCAACACTTCAGCGCGGCCACCCTCGGACAGCGAGGACGAGTTCGACCTGATGTCGGACGGCCTGCTGAACGACGAGGTTTTCGCGATGGTCGACGCCGTCAGCCACGCCGCGCAGACGCAAAGTACGACCCAAGCAACGACCCAACCCACGACACGCCTCATGCCCGACATAATTGACGTCTCGGACTCGGAGGCGGACGAGAAGGAGAACGTTCCGGTGGAGGCGAAGCGCGCACGACGGCGAGTCGACGCGGTCATCGACATCAGCGACTCAGAGTAAATGGGCCGCACGCGTACCCCTTCGTCGCGCTCGACGCCCTTCGTCTTCCCACATACCCCTTCTCACACGGCAAGCCACTCTAGGTGACTTCGATGCCGCTGATATACGGACGCTTGTACCACCTCTTGTCTGACGTTCTCTTGCTCTCGACGTTCACGCTATGCAACCATCTTGTACTTCTCCATACCATATTATACCTATGAGGAAAGATAGTCGGGAGGCCTTGGGGCTATGATGGATACCTCAGAATGATGTTTGACTCTATTGTTGTCATGCTGACTGCCTCGGCATTTCGAACGTTGAAGGTCTACCTAAGCCTCAAGACCCTTTCTCTTTTTCCTCCAAGTTGCGCAAGACCGCCAACACCCTGGGCTCTGCTTGTTCGACCTAGTGGGATCCTTCAAAATTGGGTGAGGCTTGATCAGAAGTTGAGAAGCTGAGTGTTGTTGAAGCGAACGGGGATATACGTTTGGTTCCGATCAACCGCTCTACCGTGCAGATCGTCGCTCGATGGCGTTGACGTTTTCTGCTCTTCTCCAGGTGCTAAGGACGCCTCTGGGCACGATGAGCAGCTCTGAGCCTTTGCCCTCGACGAGCACATCATGAAGCGGGGCAATGCAGGGCTGGGGCAGGGCCATGACCTGTGCGATCAAGTCGCCGACAGCCGGCTCAGAAGACGTAAGAGAACCAAGTTCTATCTGCCGAATGCTATCCCGGACGAGCGCGCGGATGCCTCGTATTTTGCCTCTTGCCTCCTCTCGCTGGATCTCCTAATCGCCACGAACCTCAGCGCCTCCTGAGCGTCGGCTCTCCTGACGAGCCACTTCTTACGCCTTTGTGATGACCGCGCTGCTCGCCCAGCGCCTCGACGAGCTCGCGCTTGCGAACAAGGATGGGCTGCTGAGGTGTGTGGTGCTGGAACACCGGAGATGTGTGTACTGACGGCGATGACAGTGACGATGAATACCGCTTGCTGCGCCAGAGCGCGTTCGAGCGGTTCACGCAGGATGGGCAGGCCGATCTCCCAAAGGAGGCGCATGTCGTGCCCGTTATGTCCCTGCAGGTCCCTCAGCACAGACCGCACGCGTCGACCTCCCTCCCTGGTGTGTACGAGCCCGAATATCTGCAGAAGATGCGTCTGATCGCCCCGTATGCAGAAACCCGCGCACCCTCCCCGCATCGCGTCGAGTTCTCCCCTCATTCACCCCGCCCGCATTCGATGATGTCCATGAAGAGCGATGCGGTGCTGTCTGCTAGTGGATCTACTCCAGGCAAGCCGGCAGAGAGGAACAAGGTCGCAGGCCTGATGCGCCGTGCCACCTCGCGCAGGCGCCTCAAACCTGATCAGCCACCGAAAGACGATGACGGCAAGAAGGGCTCGCGCTTCGTTTCCGGACTGACCAAACTGCTCTCTCCACGCAAAGAGCGGCGCAGCAAGTCAGTCGATCCTGGGCCACGGCGCGGTCCGCCAAGCAGTGTCAGGACGAAACGCGCTTCCTCGCCTGGTAGTCCAAGCAAGGCATCCCGACGGACGGCAGGTCCGTCGGAGCCAGGGAGTCCCACGAGCCCAACATACCCAACATCTCCTAAAACGCGCCCGTCGATATTCTCCACCTCCACGCACGCCTCCTCCAAGGGCTCCCTCTTCTCCCTAGGATCGCCTCTGAAGGCATCCCGCAAGCCTTCCTTCTCCCGCAGACCCTCCTCCTCTCGAAGCAAACCCTCCTCCATCGGGCTGTTTTCCAACTCCGCGTCTACTTCTGCCTCGAATGGATCTCCGACAAAAGCCATCTCCTCCCGCTCGACCGCCCTCACCCCCGAGCTGCTCGCCGCCCTCCTGACCGACGAGACGAATCTTGCGGAGGCCCGGCCTGCGGAGATCCGCCGCGCGATCGACGGGGTCGAGGAGGAGCGCCGCGTCGTGCTCGATGCGTTCGAAGGCCTCGAAATGAGCGTGCTGGCCAGGATGCAACGGCAGGGCCATCTCAGCTCGCACGCCGGCGCGTGGACGGCGGAGTGGGGTATCCGACGGACGAGCGTGCCGCAGAGCGCGAGCACACCCCTCCAGCCGCCGGCGTCGCCCCTGCGGCTGTCCGTAGCGGCCCCGGCCAGGATGCGCGCGAATTCGTCCCCGAGGCGGCCGACGCATGCGAGGGCGCGGCTGGGGTCGACGGCGGGGCAGTCTTTTGTGTCGACAGCGGGACAGTCCTTCGTATCGACAGCGGGGCAATCATTTGTGTCGACGCAGTCACATATATCCGCGTCAGCTACAGGAATGCCGCGTCACTCCAGGCAGCAGGGCTCCATCACATCTATGGTATCCTTCAGTGCGCCCTCTGGCGATGCGGAAGAGGATGACCGTTCAATGGACGAACTCGAGGACGTGCGCCGCCGCCGAGGAGAGGTCGTCGCGCGGTACGAGGCGCGGCTGGAGTACCTGAGGGCCCTGATGAGGGGTGCGGAGATCAGGGAGCGGGTGAGGAGGTAGGTTGGGCATGGAGGTAAGGCGCTGTTGTGCGGTTCGCTGGACTTGGTATACCCACAGCGTACGACGCTGTTCGTCGATGACTGCAACGCCTAGCAAGGACCAGCGCGGTCATGGACGCTTGACGATACGACATGCCAATACGGACTTGCGTATACATGTACCACAATCGCTTTTGAAGTACTCGTACGGTTTCTGATAATCACTCTTACCTTATTTTCCGGCTCTTACTACCTTATTCACCCAGCTCTAAAGTATAGCGTTACGGACCGCGTAGTAAATAGTCAACTCTTGTATGTATATACACGCAACACAGCAATAAGTAATGCCAGCACTGATCCTTTACATCGAGGATCTGCTCGGAGGTCTACTCTAGGACCGGCGGCGATTCGCACAGCGTCGGGCGAGTACCATAAGTAAGGTATCAGCGATAATAAGAGGAGGTTATCTGGTCTGTTATACACGCATCCGACGACAGCTGCACACCTCGAGCCCCAGGTCTACTCCAACGTCGAGCCCCTGCCCTTGCCGGGAGAGATCCTGCCAGACTGGCCGGCGGTGGGCGACGAGGTGCGCTTGAACGCGTTCGTCGCTATCCGCTGCCGCTTCGTCGCGCGCTTCGCTTCCTCCTCCAGCATGTCGTCTGCGGTCTCCGGTTCGTCTATGGGACCGACGACGGGCAGAGCGTCATCCTGCTCGGAATCGGAATCGACGGGAAGATGCTGGCTGGCGAGCTGCTGCAGCTGTTGTTGTTGTTGCTGCTGCTGCTGCTGCTGCTGCTGCTGCTGCTGCTGCTGCCACTGCGCACTCGCTGTCGCTTCGATTGCGATCTCCTCCTGCCGCTCGGCCTGCACGAGCTCCCTGTACTGAGCAATGACCTCCTCCGGGTCCAGCTTGTGAAGCTCGTCGGAAAGCCGATCGTTCTTCTTGAACGCGCCCTTTTCCTTCTTGCCCCTTTTCAAGATCAGCCGCCATTCTCGGTCTAGCTTCCGATAGTTACGAAGGGACGGTGGTTTTGGCTTCGGATCGTCGTCGTTGTCGTCGTCGTCATCTCCGCTGTCTGTGATATCCTCATCGGAGTTCTCATCAGAGTCGTCTTCATCGGAGTCGTCTTCATCAGAGTCGTCATCGGAGTCGTCCTCGGAGTCGTCATCATCGCTCCCATCGTCTGCATTGCCATTGTCGCCTTTCGAGTCGTCTCCGTCGTCTCCGTTCGCGGCTGGCTGCGAATGACGATCAAGCCAGTCCGTCAACGCATCCTGGTAGACGATCCACTGTTTGAGCATCCGCCGATACATATGGACCCATTCCAACAAGGGCGCCGATACGGAATCGGTGAAGGCAAGGCGATACCGACGGGGATCTCCCGAAAGTGACCGAGCAGAGGAAGTAATCGTGCCGAAGAAGCTCCTCTTCCCGTCGCCACCAAAAGGTACTCCATCCGGATTGAACTCGTACTGCTGGAGGACACTGTCGACAATGTGAAGGGCGACCTTGCGATCAAAGGGAAAATAAAGGATAATTATGAACAAGGCCACCCAGAAGATGGACTCCAGATCATCTTGGACGTCGTGGAGCTTGTGGTGGCCGAGTGACAAAGTAGACATGAAAGCCCAAGTTCCCTAGTCAAGAGATCAGTCAGACGTGATTACGCTAATGGGTAATTACTCACCGTACGGTCGGGCGGTCGCCCAGGGCCAGTGGGTAGCTGGGCCATCATGTTGATGGTGGGGTCGGTTTTGGATGCACCTGCGGGGGGCATGGGTGCGCAAAGGTCCCAATCTGTGAGGATCCCTTCTCCAGACTTTTCGTCCCACAAGATGTTCCATGCACTGAAGTCTCGATGGAGCTTGCGACACCGTGAAACGGCTTGCTTATGACCTGTTGGGGTTGGTTAATCGTTAGGCCCGTACAAGAATACGATCGTCGTCACTCACAAGTGAAGACATTATGCAATATCTGAAGCAGATGCTTGGAGGACTTGAACTTCCACAGCGGCTGACCGTAGTTCATCGCGATACGGTGGTGTATACGAGGATGGTGGACTTTATGATGTCCACGGTTCCACTCCGCGGAAACATACGCATCCGTGATGGTCCGCTGGTCTGTGAGGTCCCCACCGCAAATCAGCTTAGGGGCGTACTTCACGCGCGCGCGGTTGAGTTCCCCAATGACGTCCGCTTCCGCCAGCGCGTCCTTGGTGTTGGAGCGCCAGGCGTCCTTGATAAAGATGACCGTCTTGGTCCTCGGATCCCAAGCGGGATAGCCGCGTGTGGCACGCGTCCGCAACCCGGTTGTCTTGATGACCGACGGTTTCCAGATGTAGAACCAGCGAAGGCCACCCTCCTCCTCGGCGCAAGGCACACCCATTTGGCGAATGGGCTCCTCAGAACGCTCCTGCGTCGACTCGTTCTGTTCCGGAGGCATGTACTTCGCCAGCGCCTCCCGAGCACGCGCGACGTTCGGATCGTTGGGCAGCACGTCGCGAACGGTGTCATCGAAGCCCTGGTCCTTTTCGGAGAGGTGATCGAAGCGGTGAAGGAACTCGGTCAGAGGGTTGGGTGTAGGCGCGTTCGGTCCCGACCACGGGGTGCTCTTCGTCACGATCAGTCCGTCGCGATCAGCGCGGATGATGCGGAAGGAGTCCTTGGAGATGAAGAGGAAGAGCGCGAACATGCGATGCTGACGCGCATGCATCTCCTCGACGTAGCGCACGACCTGGCCCACCGCATCAGCCATGCTGACTTGTCCCACTTTGGGTTCGAAGAGGCCGAGCTTCTCATCGTCGTTGAAGATTCCCAGTAGCTTCTTGATCTCCGCCCCCAATTTGCCCTTATCGAGTTGCGTGCGACCCTTCGCCAGGTCGATGAGATACCCGTACATCATCAGGTCTGGCTTCATCTGCTGTCCGCGAGACGCATTCCTATCGACGGTCGCGCTGGTGTCGACGACGACAGAGTTGGTGGCTACTTGCATGACCCCTCGGATCTGGAAAAGCGCGTCAGACAGGGTATGTTCTCAGCAACTGTGGCACTCACCACTACATCCTCCAGATCCTTCTCGCTTTTGACGTGGTCGACGGGGTATTCGACCTTTGGCGCGGCTACGTTCGTCTCCGGGACGAAGTCCCCCATAAACTGTTCCGTAGGCATAGGGCCGACCCAGTATCCAGTGTTATCCATTCTCGAGTTAGTCCGTGCCTCTGGAGCGTGTATCGTCTTCGCCGAATGTTTCGCGACGGATGTGTTCAGCAGCGTGCGTGGGGTCGACTGGAAGGTATGGAAGCGGTGGCCTGCAGTCGGAGTGCGAGGAGGCCCGGAAGGCGCAGATTGAGTGATGGGTGCAAATAGACCTGGTTGATCACTGTCACGAAGACGCTTGTAACCTGACGTCGGGGCGGTCCCTGAAGTCATGGTGGCAAGCGCGTCAGTGGTGGGAGGAAAGACAGAGATAGAGGGATGCCTACAAGTTCGCGGTTATATACGCGCACGTCTATCGAGTAGATGGCCACGCCACGTGCAGAACAAAGGACGATCGGGGAATGAACCTACACCGGGTGATGGTAGGAGACAGGTTGGCCTTTGATGCAATTTCCGAATTGGGCGTCGGGCCAAAATCACGTGACTGCCACGAGGTGAAGCGCCGACGCCCCGCGGTGTAGTTGGAATTCGGTCGCACCACGTTATCCTTGATTGGCCGCACTTTCCGTAGGAATACTCAGACAAACGTCAATTAAGGACATACCGGAGTAAGCAAAGCAGCACTCTCAGTGGCCTCTTGGCTTACTCACTGTGTATGCGGCTTCGTACTAGAGCTTGTCCCAGCCATCAAAACTGCGCAAACTCGGCGCAGAGACTTAAAATAAAGGCAAAGCGTCCATTTTCCAGTCTTTGAAATACGTTGCGAAGACGCAGCCGAGGCTCACATTACCCTATCACGCGGGCTGGCCTTTGCTGGCCTACAGGATGCCACATGTTGCTCTCCATTTTCTTTCACTTGATCTTCTGGTACAAAGAGACGGCAATCAAATAATGTAAAACATTTCTCCGAAACATTATACTCATACGCGGCTGCCAGACACGCAGCAGCGCAAAACCTTCCCAAAAGGGTAATCTTGGAAGAAAGCGCAATCACCCTTCTGAAATGCATCAGTCCCACAGCCCGGCCTTTTTGACGCATTGCACATGCAAGTTTTGTCAAGGTTCATTGCGCGCGGGGCTCCGCCGTACGTACCACATGAGCAACACAGGCTTCGGGCGGACGACACGTGCCACATATTCCAAACTCTAGCCACTGATTTAACTCCCCTGACTAGTTTAACGACATAGACGCTGTGAGATAGTCATACTTTCTGCCTTCCACTCTTATAGCACTGACCTCCTACTCGGTCAGCACGGTAAGACGCTGTCTTTACCTATGATTGGAGAGACAGTATTGATCGGCATTCCCCGTGCTCGCCGCTTCGCTCCCAGATGGACGCGTATACACAGTCTTGTATATACTGTGCCCTGCAGTGTGCAGGAGCACCTGCGCGATAAAGTCCAGAATGGGATCACGCCGTGTGTTGCCACAGGAAAAATCGTGTATAGCTTGCGAAGGTCATGGGTACTGTCCTGCTCAGCTGTTCCGGGCAGCGATCATGCTTTGGAGCATGTCATGAGCAACGGCGCCCTGCATGGAGCCGGCCGATGTTGAAAGTCTGGCGGAAGATATAAAAAATCTCAGTAACTTAGCAGCAACTTGTTTCGATCAAGTGACCTCGGGGTTATGAGCCCCGCGCGCTTCCACTGCGCCATGCTGCTATAGAAGGTATTTCTTGCTTTGCTTATATAATCTCTACTCTCAAGTCGCTGTGGCCATCACCGTTCCGTTATCTCGAGTTCATCGCTTCATGGGAACAGCAGGAAGCGAACGAACAGGACACCGACAAGCCAGTGTGCTCGCAGGAAGGTCCACCCCTTGGCGGATTAAGGAGCCTGAAGAAAGCCACAGCCTATCATTTGCCACAACCCTGCGGCGAAGCTTCCAGCGTAGCTGACAATGCCATGACGGATGATGCGATGCTAAGAGGCATATATTGTCCTAGCTAGCTATCCGTCCGCGTCCTGTCCTCTTGCGACTCATGTCACCCGGACGGCTGCGAAGGGGGCCACTTCCGTTCGCGCGACGTTGGAACCGATACCATGAATGATGCAGAGCGGCCCGTCAGCTCATACCAACCCGCTCCCCGCCATCCGCACCGTATCCCCCACAGCCCTCGCCACCCCGCCCCAAGCGCGCGCGAGCAGTCCTGAGCCGTCATCCCGTAGACGGCGGCGTACGAGATCGGCGGTCCCGGCTGCGGCAACTGTACCTGCAGCTGGACCAGCATTAGCCACTGGCATCCTTTGCTTCACGAAGGGAGAAGACAAGGAGAAGAAGGAGAAGACAAGGAGAGAAAAACGTACCTGCAGAACCAGCACCCGCTATCCTTGCCCTCCGCCGCCGCCTCAGGACGAACGAGATCAACGGTACCAGGACGAACAGCACCGCGAACGTCCACGTCGAGTACGACGTCCGCCATGAGCCGAAGTACTGGGAGAGATACGCGCGGAGGACTTCGAGGGGTCGTGGGGCGGCGTTGGTCGTTGTGGCATCCGTCGGAGGCGCCAGACTGGCCCGTGCAAGGGCCAGGCGATCGCGGGATGATGTTGGCTGACCGCGAGAGGACGTCGAGCGCGCACGATCCGAGTTGGAGCGATCCGTGCCAGGCCGACGAGCAGAGGAGGGGTATAGAGCGCCATTGGGCTTAGCGGTGCCATTCGCTTTTCGTAGACTGCCGTTGGCGCTTCCCGACTTGGCAGGACGAGCGGTGACCGTCGAACTAGCTGACGAATTCCGCCGTGTGCGTGCGGGTGTCATCGCGGAAAGACCATTGACGTTCCGACCGCGAGGGACGACGGTGTGCGTCGAGGTAGTGGACAAAGAGCTTGACGAGGAGGATGATGAGGGCGCGGGTGAATATGAACGAGGGGACTCAGAACCAGAGGGTACTGGGGGAGGCGAGGGAGACGGTGTAGGGAGAGGTGAAGGAGAGGTGGGACGCTGCGATGCAAGCTGGTCGACTAGGCGCTAGGGAGGGGTTGGTATTAGCGCAGGATATGTGGATAGTATGGCGATCGAACGCACCTGCCTCGCTGCCTCTGACAATTCCTGCTCGTACGCGAGGAACTCGGTCGCGTACTCCCATTCACCTAGCGCAGGAAGTACTTGTAGTACGTAGACCTCAATGATCTGAGCATATCCGTCATCTACACGCCGTCCTCCCTCTTCGTCCACCCGCCGCCTCGCCAGCCATTCCTCGATCATCGCACGCCCTGCATCCGCACACCCAAGCTTCAAGCTCGAGTACGCCAGCGTAGCCAAAATCTGACTCGGCAAGAACGCCGCATCCGGCCCCGCTCCCGCCGCGCTCGGCGTAAACAGCACCAACGACCGCTTGTACATCGCGTCTACCGCCGCTGGCGCAGGCAGTGCAGCGAACTCCCTCAGCGCATCCGGCAGGGTGGGGGACGAGGCCGCGTGTACGGTGGTCTCTAGCGTGATGCGCAGGATGTCCCACTTCTTGCGCTGCGCCTGGAGGGCGGGGAGCGGTGCCACGCTGACGGGCGGGCCGAGGATGGCAAAGGCGGCGTCGAGGAGGGAGTGCGCGAGGGGAATGTCGCGCTGGAGGAAGGCGCGGGCGGCGCGCGAGTACAGCCCCCGCAGCGAGGCCTCCGTCGAGGAGCCCGGGTCGGTTGTAGTATTCGGAGCGGAGGGTGCGAGTGTGTTGCTGCTATGTGAAGTACTGCTGTTACTGGGTGCGGCCTTTGACGCGGGCGACACCAAAGTCATCTTTCCCTTCGAGGTGGGCGGTAGGAGGGGAGTGTGGGCGTGGGCGACGACGGTGTGGGTGGCGGTCGGCATCGTGGTCGCCGTTTGGAAACAAGAGCTGGCGGTTGGCTGCCGGTGCGCGCGTCATGTGTTTCTTCCCCGGCCCAGTACTAATCGTACCAAAATATTCGACGGTCACAGTTCGTCACAACCTTTCTGTCAATGCGATTCTCCATTTGCATGGCAACGAATCACCTCCGGCTTTTGCTGAAGTAGTAGGAGCAGGCGAATAAGATACAGGTAAGTACGTGGCGATCCGGTCGGTAGGTACGAGTGCGTAAATTGGTTCTATGCGTGCATGAGTGCGTGCGATACAAGGTGTGGGGGGACAACAGGTGGCGCCGGGAGGTGCTCAGTAGGTATGTGAGACCGGGAAACAGTAGGTATGAGCCGAGAAGCAGTAGGTATGAGCCGAGGAACAGTAGGCATGCAAGACGGGAGACGGTAGGTATGCAAGACAAGAACACGGTACGTATGCGGTAAGTAGGAAGTAGAGAGGATCAATGTAAGTAGGTATAAAGATGAACTAAAGGCTAGCAAGTTGCAAGCATGATGACGCCATAAGAGTAAGAGGCCATAGGTGAAGATAAATCAGGGCACACCATATGTGGGGAAAGATAAAATGAAGTGGAAGTTCCGATTGAAATGATAGGTCTAAGAATCCAGTGGAAGCTCAACCTCCTGATTGGCTGCAGCCTCGAGCTGCGCTTCGGCTTCGTGCCCATCTCGTGCTTGCGCTACGTGCCCATCTTGCGCTGCGTTCACCTGCGACATTCGAAGTTACGTGAGCAAAAGTTGCCAGAACTTTGACTTCATACATACCTCACGCTCGACCTTTGCCTGCTCAACTTCCTCATCCACTTCGTCCGTTGCTACAGCTTCTCCCTCTCGCCTCCTCTTCCACTCCCGCTCGTCCACGTCAGCATCGGACGGCGGCCCCTGGCGCTTGCGTAGTGACGGGTTGGACGAGGTTCTTGGTAGCAGCGCGGACGAAGGTGCCGGTGAGGCCGGCAAAGGAATGGATGCTGGTGATAAGGGAAGCGAAAGACTTGAAGAAGGCGCAGATGGCTGGAGTTGCGGCGCTGAGCACGAGAGTTGTGGTTGCGACGCCATGCACACGGCTTGTAGTTGCGGCGCCGAGCCCGAGCGTTGTGATTGGGGCGTCGAGCACGAGAATGAGCCTCCAAAGGTCGGAGGCAAGGCCACGGTCGGCGACATCGGCGGCGAGGACAGCGTCGTGCAAAGCGAGGCCGGCGACGCGGGCAGCGACGAGGACGTCGAAGTCGTCGACAACGCGGACGAGGCCGTCGAAGATGTAGATGCCATCGACGTATGCCCGGGGGTGAACGTCGATGATCCGGGAGGGCTGTTGGCATAACCGCCCTCCGTCGAGTTCGTCACCTCCGCCTCCGGCTGAACCTCGCCCCTCAACTCGCCCACCTCCCTCCTCAGCGCCCCATTCTCCCCCTCCAACTCCCTCACCCTCGCCTCCAGCTCGCCCAACTGCACCCGCTTCTTCCGCGCCGCCGCCAGATCGCTCGAGTAGCACCCCAGCAGGAACCGCTGCTGCCGGTCGCGCGCCCTCAGCTCCTCCAGCTGCGCTTTCTGTTTGTTTATCTGCGCGTTCTGCTTGCTGAGTTGAACTTGCTGGTGGTCGAACCTTGCGCTCAACCCCTCCAGCTCCTCCACGCGCGACTTCAAGTTCGCCAGCTCCGTATCGCTGACGAACAAGGCGCAACGCAGATCGCGCGCGTCGAACTGCGCGTCCTCGAGATCGCGGTACGCGCCCTCGAGATCGGCGTAGGACTCGTCGATCTCTTGGTGGGCGTCGGCGAGCTCTTGTTGCGCATCGGCCAGCTCCTTCTGCGCGTCCGCTAACTCGCCCTCAGTGCGTTCCAGCTCGCCTTCGACGCGTTCCAGTTCCTCAGCCGCGGCGTAGAGCTCGCATTCGCGCCTGTTCAGCTGCCGCTCGACGCGTCGTTTGGCGCGCCTGGCACGGCCGAGGGCGGCGCTGAGCCTGCGGATCTCGGCCTGGGCGCCGGCGAGGGAGGAGGCGGGAGGTGCGGGGAGATCGTCGAGGTCGTCGGCGTCGGCGAAGGGGAGGTACTGGAGGTCGCGATAGGGAGATGAGGTGGGGATGGAGGGAGGAGATGTTGTGGTATGTCGTGGGGAGGAGGAGCTGGCGACGGAGGATAGGGACCGTGTAGTTGAGGAGCTGATTGACCTGAGGACCGGTGTTGCGGCCGGTGTGCGGATCGTGGTTGAGGCAGACTTGTTGCGAAGCGGGGTACTGAGTGGCTTGCCCGGGGTACCACGGAGTCTCGCTAGCGTTCCGTCGAGCTTGGAGGGACTGCGAACAGCCTTGGCAGGAGTGCCGGCTGGCTTGATAGGCGGGCCAGCCACTTTGCGGGGACTGCCGTCCACCATCTGCTCCTTCGCATCGGGCGTGTACATACCAAGCGACGTCTCCAGCGCCGCCAGGAGCTCTTCGATCGAGCGTGCAGCTCGGAGACGCGCAACGGTCTGTCCCAGTTCGCTGGCGAACCGCGAGTACTCGGCCCGGGCATGCGCTAGGGTAGCGGCGCGCCAGGCGTCATCGTGCACTGGGTACGCCTTGAAGAGCGCGTCACGGGTGGCGCGATAATTCTCGAGGGCGCGGTAGTAGGTATTGAGCAGGTGGCGATAACGAGAGGCGAGGAAGACGAGTAGGATGACAGTGGCCAGGCAGAGCCCCGTATTCGCCGGAGTGGATAATAAAGTCCGTAGACTTGAGATTAGAATCGAAGGGAATGAGGATAATGCGGAGGACAATGACCCTGTCCAGGGCTCCAGCAGCTTGGGTGGCTGCAGCGTGCCGGACGCGACGTGCGGGAGGATCTGGTTCATCGTGCGTTCGGCTGCTGTTACCGAGATCGTGAGGAGTCGTGATTGGCGAGAGTGTGTGGAGGAGAAGATACAGAGAGATATGAAGACAAAAGCCGGCCTAGGAGACGCGACCGTGCCGGCCAAAGTCAACGAAAAAGCGGACAGGGGCGCTGGGGATCCCAGGATGTGGCACGAGGCAGCCACGAGGTGATTCAGATCGAATGCGGGAGATGCCGAGTCGTAGTTCAACTTCAGTGTTGCGCTCGTGAGGTGCTTGCTGTAGGATAAGAGAGTCTGAGTAGGGGGAAGATGGGGTTTTGGGACAACGTACTGTGCGGACAGCAGGGCATGACGAGTCAACGGCACCTAGTTCGCAGGTCGGAGCTTGCTAGTTTGCATTCGGTACGTCTGGACCGTCCGACTCCATGAGCATGGCCCAAGGATAATATTCAAAGCAGCTGTTAAGTAGCCTAGGTAGATTTCGATGCTGCAGATCACCTTGCTTGCAAGGTCTTTCCCGTGTCTTATTGATCCCATCAAAAATGACCCCATGTGCGTAGCACGTTCCGAAGACAACATCAATAAACGCGCAAATATCTTCGTTCAAAAGTCCTGTGGACCTGTACGGCACCACACGACGAGCCCTGCCAGCGACAGCAGAATTCAGACTCACGCGCGGGATGCAAGCAAGGTATGCGACCGGCGAAGCCGGGACTTCCTCTAGTGAGATGTGAATAGTAAATTTCAAGGCGGAGGAATCGACAGGCTCGTCAAATACGCGTCCGGTCTCCTTCACAAATGCCAGAAGGGCAGCCCGATTCTTGGCGTCCCCAAGAACGCTCGCCCGATCGAGCCTCCTGCCCCGAATTGTAAGTCGCAACCGATGGCGCGCTTCTCGAAAACGTCGACATTCGAAGATTGCGAAGACACTGATATTGACGATAGTTTCAAGCAGTTCGCTTGTTAAAGAGCCCCGAAAATCCCGTCAGAAGTCTCAGTTGTCATCCCGAGGTCTTGCTGTTATCGACGTTACAGGTGTAAATACTTATATAGAAGTCGACGCCCTCGTTGCTTGTGCGCAATCATGTCCCCGGAGTCGCCGCGCCCCCGCTGAGTGCACACTCACAGATAACTTGTGCGCGCCTCACCACCACCTGCGGCTCTTCTTTCCCCTCCCCGCCACCACCGCCAACCTTCACCAGCCCTGGAAACACCGTCGCGCCCACCTGGCACGCCCCGCCCCTCTCCGACGTCCCGCACCGCTTCACCAGCTCCATCTGCCCCGGATGCAGGCCCGCGCCCACCTCCGGCACGAACGCCCGATAGAACGCGTCCCCCGCCGCCCCGCCGTGCAGCATGCGCGCGAAGTCGAGCGCGGCGATGAGGACGTCGGCGGGGAGCGGCGGCGCGAGGGGCGTGTCGCCGTCGGCGGGGGTGAGCGGCTTGTTGAGGAGCGCGCGGGAGAGGGCGGGGACGTGCTCGGCGAGGATGCCGCGGAGGACGGTGGGGGTGTAGGTGGTGACGGCGGCGGAGAAGGTGAGGCGGCGCCAGGCGGCTGCTGCGGGAGGGGCTCGGGCGAGGAGATGCGCGTGCAGACGGGTGAGCTGGGCGTTGGCGGCGGGAGAGTTCGTCGGCGCGAGGGTGTTTAAGGCGCCCTCTGCGACGGCCTCGGCGAGTGCATGTCTGAGTAGCGCATGTGTTCGCAGAGGGGCCGCATCCGTAGCCAGCGAAGCTGACAGGTCCGCAAGGACCGCTCGAGCGAGGTTATTCTGCGGACATGGAGGTGCACGAAGAACATCTGACGCCCAGCGGTTGATGAGCTTGTCGAGATGCGCGGCGGCGCTACGAATAGAGAAATCGTCGACAGTGTTGCCGGTGCCATTCGCCGGGCCGGTTGCCGGACCGCCCTCGAGGAGCGCGATGCGCGCGCGGAGGGCGGCGACTTGGCGCTCCTGCTCTTCCAGCTGCAGTCGTTGTTGCTCGACTTTCTCGTGGGCGATGCGCTAGATGGAAAATGGGATGTCAGGTGTAGGTAGATGGCCGATCGGACGTGGGAGAGGTAAGGGGGATACGCACGAAGTTCGTGAGCGCGTAGCGATACTGCTCTCCGGATACAGAGTCATTTTGAGGGGGTGGGGACTGCTGCTGTTGGGGAGGGAGTGGTAGAGGCTGTTGAAGACCAGGTCCTTGAAGCCAAGATGGCTGTTGCTGCTGGAAGCCTGGCGCAAGCTGCTGTTGAGGAGGTCCCCCGTATTGTTGCCAAGGCTGCTGCATAGACATTGGAGGAGACTGCATCGTCGAGCCGGAGGACGTGGTCTCTGTCCTTGAGGGTGTTGGGGAGGGCTGTAGTGTCTGCGGCGGGGCAGAGCCCACCACGCTCTCTCGTTTCTTGCCAAAGAGTGACCGTTTCATTGTGGCATGACAAGGATCTATAGACGATGGCGGCTTTTAGAGGGCGTGCATGATAGGAGACGGTGTATGCCGAGCGAACGAGGCATGATAGCTGTGTGTATGCACGGAGCTTGGAGGTGGGAATCGAGTCTCCTCGCGCAGGTGAAGGTCGTGTCCAACATTCTTTTGACGACGTGCGTGAAGAAGGGGAGTGGAGTTACGATCCTCGGACATCCGAGGACGGCTTTCGGCATTTGCCGAGGTACGGACCCTGCCGGACGTGCCGAATTCACAACAGATATCAACTTGATTCTGACCATCATGGCCTTCCATCTGCAACTGTATACAAGGCTTCCGCGCCCATCCAGAATACAACAGATGCCTAAAACCTCCATACATCTACCTTCGCGCGAACCGCGTTACCGCATAGCCTGAAGCAGCCTCGCGGAGCTCCTTGCTCAAGTTGACTTCTGCCCGAAGACCGAAGATGGCGCTTCAGCGGGTCGGTCCGCATCGACATTGCGTACTCGCTGTACGGTACCTGAGATGCTTTATCTCGCAGCATAGCAGGTTGCTTGAGGTAAGTGACACCGACCAAGCAACTCATAAAGCCGCTCTACCGCTTTATGACCGTTGTTCGGAAAGGCTCGATTCGTACTTCATGGACTACACTACGTCGCAGTTAAGAAGGATGCGAGTGTGTGCGTACCAATATATAGAGCGAGGGGCGCGTATAGTGAGCAGCATTCGTCTCTTCTTTGCCCTTCACGATAATGCCGGCCAACAAAGAGTACGACATCATCTTCGCTGGAGGTACGTCGCGAGGCAGCTTGTAATTGCTCGTCCATCAGATTGATTGACGCTGTAGCTGGAACTGCTGCCTGTGTCGCGGCTGGGCGCCTTGCTGCCGCTGACCCTACGCTCAGGATCTTGGTGAGTCTCGCGCATCCCGCGTACGTCTTTGACTATATACTGAAAGCTCTCTGCCCAGCTCCTCGAAGCAGGCCCGCACACACTTGGCCTCGCCGCACACATCGAACCCTACCGTTTCGTCACGCACCTCGTACCCGAAAGTCTGACAGTCACTCCCTACGCCTCCACTCCATCACCCGCCGTAGGCGGCAGGTCTATCATCGTGCCTGCCGGACACTGCGTTGGTGGCGGGAGCTCGGTCAACTGTGAGTTGAACCTTAGACACCATTAGTGGTGCTCTAAGTGGCACATACTGATGCTACACGCCAGTTATGATGTATACACGCGCTGCCGCGTCTGACTACAACGATTGGGGTGCCCCGGGGTGGACTGCTGACGAGCTACTGCCGCTCTTGAAGAAGGTGAGTACGTAAAGGCGCTATCGAAACTCGTGCTTTTGCTTGCACATACATGCTGAACACTATCAACCTCCAGACAGAAACCTACCAAGAAGAGCCCAACCAGCCAACACACGGGTACAGCGGTCCCCTCAAAGTGTCCTACGGTGGCCAATTTATGCAGATCTCGAAAGACTTCCTCGACGTGGCGGCTGTTTACGATAAGGAGCGCAAGGCGTCCGCTGATATTAACACCCTATATGAGTGCGATGGGTATGGGGTACGTCAATGCGCGCTCTTCGTATCAGTTGCGTATTGGGTCGTTGGCTAACCTGTGTTTCATTATCCGTCCTCTCATCTTTTTCGGCTTACAGCGATGGCCGAAGTGGATCGACAAGGAGACCGGAAAACGCTCGGACCCCGCGCATCACTATATCTACAACAAAGTCGCGAACACGAATCTGCAGGTTGTAGCCGGTGCGCGGGTAGTACGAGTGTTGTTTGAGTGCGTATGACCTTTCCAGTGTCCACACATTCTTTTCTATTCCCCTCGCTAACTACCGCTCGTCCAACGTACCACTAACTGGTATTCCTTGCAGAGAAGACCGCGCTCGCGGCGTCGAGTTTGTGACAGAGAACAAGCCTGACTCTCCCGTCAACTCCGTCTACGCATCCCGCCTCGTCGTTCTGTCCGCAGGCAGCTTCGGGTCGCCGGCGATCCTGGAGCGGTCCGGAATAGGGAGCGCAATGCTCTTGGAGAAGCTAGGCGTGCCAGTGAAGGTGAACCTACCCGGGGTTGGGGAGAATTATCAGGGTAGGTTGAGTGCTCGCGTAGACCTGGAAGATGTTTCCTTGCTTTTGGCAGCTAGAGCAGCTTTTTCCTGATTGACGATGACCTCCACAGATCACCATCTCATGCACGTCACCTATCACGCGTCGGACGAGACGGAGACATTGGACGACCTTCTCCTCGGCGAGCCCGAGGAAATCGCGTACTGGCAGAAGATGTATGCTGAGGGGAAGGGGTTGATGGCGCACAAGTACGTATGGTCTCTCTTAGCCGCAGATGCTTTCTTTTTTTTCCTTGCACCTCCTTCGCTCTGTATTTCAATACTGACGCTCATGCAGTGGCATCGACGCCGGAATCAAGATCCGGCCCACTGCCGCCGAGCGTGCGACTATGGGTCCCGCCTTTGCAGTGTACTGGGACGAGTTCTTCGAGCGCGCGCCAGACAAGCCGCTGCTGGCGATCTCGTGCTCGGCGAGTCCGTGCGTGATCCACTTTGTGCTTGTTCATCTGACGAGACATGGTATTCATGATGTACAGGGTGCTTCGCACGGACCCTTCATTAGGGCCCAAGTGTAAGGTGTTCAAGATACTGTACTATACGGTAAGGCCCGGTAATTACTTGGCTCGCATCTTTACTGACGATCTTTACCTCAACAGCTCTACCCTAAATCCGTTGGACACACTCACATCTCAAGCGCTACTGATGCGCATGCGCCACCGGTTTTCGAGTCGGGGTACTTGGAGGAGTAAGTGCACACTCCCTCACTGTTTACCTTATAACTCATTCGCAACCCTTCCTATCTTCTTCACCAGCTCCGGCGCCGACGTCGCCGCCCTCGTGTGGGGCTACAGGCGTTCCCGCGAGCTAGCGCGCCGCCTTCCCGCATACCGGGGCGAGCTGGCGTCGACGCACCCAATCTTCGCTGCTCGAACGACCGAAGGTCCTACCGTTGGCAGCTCCGGCGTACCGCTTGTCAAGCTGGCGCACGAGGACGTTGCGACCGACGCTGACACGGAGCTGGCGAGCAACTTGGCAGCGACGCCGATGAAGGATCTAGGAGCGAAGTCAGCGACTCCTTCGATGGAACACTCGGCGACGAACGCCGCGACTAGGGGCCCCTTTGCTGGTCGTGCTACGGGTCCTGTCCCCATCGACGCCCCAGATATCGCGTACAGCGCGGAAGACGAGAAGGCCATCGAGGAGTGGGCGAGGAGTTTCGGTCAGTGATCCATCTTCGTTACCTATCGTCCAGCGACTAGTTTATTAATGCCGATGGCCACTGACACACCCTCCGCAGTGCAAACGGCATGGCATTCGGTGCGTTGTTTGACTCAATCTGGAGGTGAAGTAGCATCGTATCCTGCCGCTGATTTACACATTCCCGCTAGCTCGGCACCTGTGCCATGAAGCCTCGCGAGGACGGCGGCGTCGTTGACGCGAGGCTCAACGTGTATGGCGTTCATGGTCTGAAAGTGGTTGACGTCAGTAATCTGTTTTTTTCTCGATCCGCTTCTTACTCTCGTCTTGACGTCCTCATTCCACCTTCCGCGCCACAGCTCTCTATCGCTCCGCTCAACGTTGGCGCCAACACCTGCAGCACCGCGCTCGTGGTGGGAGAGAAGGCAGCGATGATCATCGCGGAGGACCTTGGAATTAAGGGCGTATAACAGAGATATTCACTGGCTTGGTGGTTTGGTACACGATTGTAGTGCTATGCTCGAGGCGGCGTTGACGCATTACGTGACTGTCACGGTTGATTTCCCAAAGCACGTGCATTGTTGACTGCCGGCAGCTGCCGAAAGACGAACCTATCTCGCTTTGTCAAATTTCGCATCATAATCAGGATTACCCAGACGCTGCATCCGACTGCCACGAAGCTGTCGCTTGTTCGGTGTCTGCCATCTAGACTCCATGCACCCCGCGCAGTATTTCCTCCAGTTTCGATGGCGCATACCCACGACGGACTACTTTTCATGGGATTTGGGGGTCTGTTTCCTGGCGCCTCTTTCTGCACGCCGCCTTGCCTCGGGACATTTCGCACACGCGTTGCCCATCCAGACAGATCAAGTGCAAATATAAATATGCAAATAATACAATGGTGGTATGTCAATCGAGCTTACACGACGATCTATTCCCGATGCCGAGGAAACGCATCGACCGCACGCGGGAGGACAGTGCGCCACCGCCGCTTAGTTGGGCACACAGACAAGGACGCCGCTGCCGTCCTTGTGGCAGACTGAAATTCGGCTCGTCAACCCACGATCAAACTGGCATGAAGGATAGATACTCACTGCCCTCTGCGGTGCCGTCGGCGCTCTTGAAGGCGCAGTCATGGCCCTCGCCGTAGTGATTGCTGCCGTTGCAGGCGTCAACTGCGAGAAGATGAGTATCCCGCTTGTTTTACCCAAACTAACGAGCTGGCTCACCAGGGTTGTCAGCGAGCAGAGTCGCGGCGGATGCCTGGCCGAAGAAGACGGCGGAGGCGGCAACGATGGCGACGGCGAACTTGTACATTGTGGTGGATGTGGAGAGTAGGTGAGTGCCTCTGAGAGATGGATGTGGAAGCGGTTGGTGCTGAGGACAGAGGACAGACTCGCCAGCCTATATACGGCCAGATTCGCCGTCCATCCGGGAGGGGACGTAGGCTCTCTGATGGTACTCTGCCATTGGAGAAGCGCCTGTCTCTGCATCGAGCGTTGCGACTTCAGTCGTGGAGTCGGAATGTATGCCATCATTGCGGGCAAGACGTTGGGGTAGATTCAGGTGAGGGGCCGTCCATACAAAGAGCCACCCGTGGTTGACTGGTGAGGTTAAGCCGCTTGTTTCGAGACGTTGCATTGCACCCTTGGCACGACGGTTGCTCGTTAGAGGCGTCTCTTGAAAGTCTTGTGGGGCCCATGATCGGCTGCGGAAGCGAGAGGGCGGCCGGTTCATTCGTCGAAGGAGTCATGGCCATCCAGTTGACGCGGTCATGGCCACTTAGTCCACAGGTGAGACAATCCTCCGCGCCACTGTTCAGAGCCCACTCGTAGACGCGGACAGCATCAACCACCGTTTCATGCCAGTGAACTGAATTGGTGGCAGGATAGATGTGTAGGGCTTCCGTAGAGATCATAACTCACGTTTTCTAACGGCGGAAGTTATGCATAAAGTAATCCTTCCTTTCCCCCGCGATTCAAGCTACTCGTCACCAACCTCTACAGAGCGCTCGACCTGCTAGCGACCCCGCCGATGGGTCTGATTGCGCCGCCACGAAAGACGGCGTCGCTTGCTGACAGCGCCCATTTCTTGCGATGGCCACAACTACCCAGCGTCGACCCCACTTGGTTGATGGTTTCAATATACTTGGTCTACCAACACGATCCGAAACATGCTTCCCAACACATCCTATATCATGGAGACCCTTCTCTGTGCCCGCTGATGTGACAGAGAGCATCACTGTGGAAGGCCGGATGCGTAACGGTAGTCTACGACACCCGACCGATGCATCTAGTGTCACGGTTGATGTCACGCGTTGCGTTTCGAGGGCTGGCGCCGACAGTGGGTGTGTGGAGCGAAAAGTGCGGGCTATAGACTCGCATACACAGCCAGGTGGGTGATAGAGATGAAGGTAGGCCGTTGGTCGACTTTTGCGCGGTGAGTTCGAGGCGGAAAAGTAAGTATAAATACCGGGTAGGTCGTCCGTCGAGTTCTTCATCAGCCTAACGCCTCTTCCACCACACCAGCCAACCAGCCTCCCTTCACCCCTCTCATCCGACAATATGTACAAGCTCGCCGTCGCCATCGTCGCCGCCTTCGCCGTCTTCTTCGGCCAAGCATCCGCCGCGACTCTGCTCGCTGACAATCCTGGTGAGCTCGTCAGTCTAGAGCGGACTAGCAGGATACTCACCTCCTCACAGTCGACGCCTGCAACGGCAGCAACCACTACGGCGAGGGCCACGACTGCGCCTTCAAGAGCGCCGACGGCACCGCAGAGGGCAGTGAGTATCTATCCTTCTGACGAGTCTGATCGTGGGTTGACGAGCTGGATTTTAGTCTGCCACAAGGACGGCAGCGGCGTCCTTGTCTGCGTGCCCAACTGAGCGTCTTGTTGACGACGACTGGAGCGGGGCATCCCGAGGCATTGTAACGTTCTGTAAATTATACATCTATCGCATATCAAGCAGCTTCTTCTCCCCGATGTTTGATTGGTGACCTACCTCGTACTCTCCGCAGTGCCCATCGACACCTGCGCTTCTTGGGGACTTCAGAGTGTACATTGCGAGGCCGGTCTCGCGATCTGTCATTCTTGAATGACGCCACTGACATCGTAATAAGTTGAATATAGTGAGGGACAATACGACGAAGAGCGTCTTGTGCCCCTCCGCCATGACGGGCGAGCGGCACTTGCGGCGAGCGACTTTGCGCTCGTGCGAGAAGTCGACGACCACACCCGGTGCTGCACCAGATTGTGCGAGTCGGAGGCCCTGCTAATCATTCGCTCGGTGCCCAAAGTCCCTGACGGCTTGGCCTGTCGCCCCTTCCGACGCCCCCTCGAGCAACCTTTCCTTAGCCTCGAGTGATTCTTCCCTGGCGGGTCAGTGATCGACCAGAACTACGAAGTGGGAGCTGTAACATTTGGCGAGTGCTGTTTCCGAAGCGCGAGACATGGGGCAAGACGTAGCGCGGGACATGACAATACGTAGCGCAGCGCAGCGATAGGAAACAAGGCATCGCACAGGGTGCGCAAGGTGCTTCGCCATGACTCGCGCAAACTTAGTCCGCTGCCGACTGGCGCGTTCGCCGTCGATTGGATAGGTCCTGTTATTGAATCGAAAGAGTCCTGTTGTCGAATCGGATGGGTCCTGGTTTTGAGCTCAGCGGTCCAGCGATCGTATTGGCGACGATACAGTAACTTGCTGCCTATGATGCTGAGCCGAAGGTAGCCTGGGTTCAGGCGGGTGAAGGATCCATTCTGGGATGGTGACGTCGCAGCCTGCGTGTCGAACTCGCATCCGGCGTACCGTAGTCGCTACTGGATATCGAGGTTGGAGGCGGGATGTTTGAAGGCAACGCCCAGTTCGCCGGCAGGATAGTGAGGTTGTCGTCGAGGATGCAATCCTTGCGATCGCAGTTAGGCCTAATTTGTCGCGATAGGCCAGTTTCAACTCGCCGTAGACGGTATAGTCAGGCCACAGTTTGGGTTTGCAGGGAGCGAGGGGGCCGGCAACGTCGTGGGGTTGGCGAGCTTTGCACGGTTGAAGTGTTAGATTCGGGGAAGGAGAGGGCATGATAGATAGTTGAGGGGGATAGGTCAGACAGGAGTGGCGAGAAAAAGACGTTTCTTGCGAAGGGTGGTAAGGGGTACGAGGGCAATAGAGAACGAGGCTGCGCGGGGAGAGATGAATGATGTGGAATGGATAGAAGGGATGTTGAGGGAAAAGAGGGAGGTGCACTGGGAGACTGGCGGTACGGATGGTGGAAAAGAGAGGGATCAGGAAGTGGGGGATCGAAAGCATCGAGGGAAAGGGAGAGGGAATGGGGAGAGGGGAAGTGGGAGGGGGATGAGGCTAACATTCCCCCTGTGATGCACGTTTATATACGCTTGCTGAGCGTGGCTGTGCTGAGAGACATGCTGTAGAGTAATAGTCTAAAGCGCGATCGAAAAAGGTATTGTGTCTTACTCGCGACATAAAGGGGGAAGCTGTGGAATCTGAGTCGCGAGAACAGCAATGACCGTAACGGCAACGTCCGCCAGGCCGATCACTGGGAATAAGCGCCCGCACGTGACCGCATCTCTACGTGTCCTCTTCCCCCATCCCCCCTTTGCGCCTCCCTCCCCCCCGCGCGTCTACATATACTCCTGCACTTACACTCATTCACTCCTCGCTCGACTACCTCTTGTCTGCATACATCACAGAGACCTATGATCCTTCTCTGGTGGGCACTGCTCGCCTCTGCTCTCGGCCTCGCGCTCGCGGCGGACCTGTACAAAGTCCTTGACGTCGACCGCTCCGCCTCCGAGCGCGACATTCGATACGCGTACAAGAAGCTCAGCAAGAAATGGCACCCGGACAAGAACAAACAGGAGGGCGCAGAGGCGCGCTTCATCGAGATTGCGCATGCGTACGAGGTGCTGAGCGACAAGGAGGTGCGGCGACCCTACCCCACTACGTTTACTCAATCTGACTCGACCCCCTCCAGAAACGCGCCATCTACGACCGCCACGGCGAGGACGGCCTGCGCGCGCACGAGTCCGGCCAGCACCAGCCGAACCCCTTCGACATGTTCTCCAACTTCTTCGGCGGCGGGCACCAGCAGCACCAGCAGCAGCGCCGCGGGCCGTCGTCAGTCACCGAGTTTGAGGTTACGCTGGAGGATATGTATAAGGGGAACAGCATAGATGTGCGCGGTCGTTTCCCTCCTCGATCACTAAGTCCGCTGCACCGCGCCTATCCTTCTATTGCGTTTTCCTCCCTTTCATGGTGGCGCGGTTGCCGTCCCGCTCCCAAATCTCTCTCCCCTCCGCTCTATACCTCGTTAACCCGAACTGACCCCCCTCCCCCAGTTTCGCGTCAAGAAGAAGGTCCTCTGCGACCACTGCCGTGGCACAGGCGCCGCGTCCGACTCGGATATACATACATGTAGCCAGTGCGGCGGGAGTGGGGTGAGAGTGGTGAAGCAGCAGGTGCGCGTTGGCGAGTGCATATATGCGTTCCGTTCCCTCCCATGGTCTTGATGAGAAGACGAACTCAACTAACCTCATCCGTCTCTTGCAGATCTTCCCCGGCATGTTCGCGCAGCAGCAGATGACGTGCGACGCGTGCGGCGGGCGGGGGACGGTGGTGAAGAAGGTGTGCGGCGCGTGTGGGGGGAAGAAGGTGAGTTAGGAGTTTTAGATATTGCTCTCTTTCGTCACTCTGCGACGATACCTTCGGCTTTCGCATGCTTTCGAGCGCGATGTCAGGCTTGCGCGCTCGTCACTGGACCCCTCCCCCCGACGAGAGTTTTGTCGGATTACGAAGGTACACGAGGATTGCGAAGGTACTGACCCCGTATCCACCAGATCCTCGACCACACCGCGCACTTGACGCTCGATATCGAGCCGGGCACGCCGGAGGGGCACGAGGTTGTGTTCGAGGGGGAGGCGGATGAGAGGTGAGTGGGGGTGTTCTTTGCTGCCTCTCATCCTTTTCATCTTCATTTACAATGCTAATCCGATTTCTAATTCTACCCACCTTCGTTCTCAATGTACCCACTTTCATTCACAATGCTGACGAACACCCTGCCTCACAGCCCCGACTACGAGCCCGGCGACGTCGTGCTGCGCGTGCGCTCGCGGAAGGAGGCCGGCGGCTGGCGAAGGAAGGAGAGCAGCCTGTACTGGCGCGAGGTCGTCGGCGTGGGGGAGGTGAGTGGGCGAGTTCTGTGTATATCCAATTGACCGAAACTGTCAAGGCGCTGCTCGGCTTCGAGCGCAACCTGACGCACCTGGACGGGCATGTGGTGACGCTGAGGAGAGAGGGGGTGACGCAGCCGGGTGAGTGGATGCATATAATTTCCTACGGTCGTCTCGCCGAGGCCCTGACCAACCGAGACCCTGACTCTCCGGTCGTGTCCTGCAAGGGTACTGACCCCACCTCTAGGTCACATTCAGACCATACCCGGCGAGGGCATGCCCATCTTTGGGAAGGAGGGCCCGCCGGGCGACACGCACTCGCATGGAGATCTGTACGTCGAGTATGCGGTCGTGCTCCCGCAGGAGGTGGATGGGAAGTTGAGGAGGAGTGAGTAGAATCGTTTGATCGCTTTTGTGAATAGGGATGGAGGGGGGCTGGATAGGGAGGGAGGGGGGCTGGATGGGGATGGAGGCAGGCTGGATAGGGATGGAGGAAGCTGGATGGGGATGGAGGAAGCTGAATGGGGATGGAGAGAGGCTGAATAGGGACGGGCAAAGCTGACCATGCTTTGCAGAACTCGAGGAGGCGTTCGAGATGGGCGAGGCGGCGCACGACGAGTTATAACCTCGGTGGGCGTCGGAGGGGTATCTGGCTGCTCGCATGCCGTGCAGGGGCCCTCGCGAGCAGTCCTGCCTGAAGGACGCAGGAGTCGTGTCGATGGACGCCGGGGTCGTGTCGATGCGCGCGAGGCCCGAACGTGGGCTGTGTGCGGAGGGTAGCCGCGTAGGAGATCCTCTAGACTAACGGGGGCACCAGGGCCGCGGTGCGAGGGCCCTGCGACCGTACGAGGGCCCTATGACTGTACAAGGGCTCGAAGACAGAGGTTGACGCTGTTTAGAAATAGTGTACGTGCGAGGATACCATAAACACCGGCATATCATTATTCGCTTTCGGTCTTGGTTCGCTGCCGCATACCTATCATTGTGCACGACGAAAGGCAAGACCGCAACGTACGCTTCGACCTCCATCGCAATGCTTTGACCACAGCCGCAACCTACGTTTCAACCAACGCCTTGCGCACATCAAGCCAGGTCATGCTCAACTCGTTCTCGTCGAACTTGATAAGGGCGAGATTCGGGAAGAGCTGGTGTAGGAATGTCGTCGTCTGCTCCACACAGTCCTCGTCGAGCGGGGAGTCGCCAATGTAGAGGCGGGATAGCGGGTGTGAGGGTGGACGAGAGTTCAGTGCGGACGGTGGCGACTTTGGCGACTTGAGCTCGGTGGGGATGTCCGGGACGCTACCGCTGTGCACGGTCACAGGGATAGACAGGTCTCGAAGCCTGGGGCACAGCCGCGCGTAGTGCACGAGCGCCCCAAGCGTCGCGGGCGTGTCCACCGTGTACAGCGACAGATCGTACACCGTCGCCGTGTTAAACCCGAGGAGCTCTACGTTAGGCCACCACCCCGCGACCTGCTCGTGCTCATCGTCTGTGAGCAGCACGCCGAGCGTGGCATTGAGGGCGACGTGCGTGAGATGGCGGAAGGCGGCGAGGATCTCAATGTGGTGGAGCTGCAGAGGGGAGTAGCGCCCGATGAACGGGCGGATGAGCAGCTGGCGGAGCGTGTCGTGGGGCACGTGGTCGTGCAGGGCGAGGAGGATGGCGTGCAGCTGGTCAGCGTCGGCGCGGAATAGCGGGAGGGCGGAGAAAGTGCGCAGGAAGGGGAAGCGCCATGAGCGCAGGGCACCCATGAGGGCGGGCGCGAAGAGGCCGTGCAGGCCGAGGTGCTGCAGGGCCAGAAAGCAGCTGGGCATTTGAGAAGGGGTCACGTCAGTGAAGTCCAGGCTGCGGGCCCTAACGCTGAAGCGCAGGTGGAGCGTGCGCAGGGTCGGGATGTAGGCGAATGTGGCAAGCAGGTCTGTATTCCGTTTGTCGCGGATGAAGAGGTCTACCTTTTCGAGAAGGGTGTAGTGCTGTGGGATGGCCATCAGAAGCTTCGAGCCATGCGTGTGGTAATCCTCGGGGAGGATGAAGGTGGATTCGGTCACGACGAGCTCGCGGAGCGTGTAGCTGGTAATGCAGAGAGGAGACAGCAGCAGATTATACAGTGAGGTGAAGGCAGGGCTCAAGGGCACCATAGGCGTGGAACGAGGGATCTCGAAGCGCAGGCAGCGAAGGTTCGGGAAGAGACAACGGGGTGGAGGACACCTGGCGAGTGCCTCGACGACTGCTTCGGCACAGTCCGAGGTGGGATCCGCGGGGTCCTTCGCAGTGATGAGGGCCTTCACCAGCTGAGCTCGACTGTATACGGTGTCCCAGTCTGTTCCCAATATTTGTCGACGCAGTGACTGGGTAGCAAAAGTCTGACTTAGATACCGAAGGTCACGGCGAGCGAGCGAAGGTTCTTACCAAGCGCGTCCCTTGGATTCCTGTTGTTCTGGGTTCCAAGTGCCATGCGTCACAGGGGAGCAGCCTGAGCAACGGCTGAAGCCCGTGCATGGTTTCCCAAAGCAGCGGAGTAGCTGCATCATGCCAGTCCCGCGATACCCGCGCCAGGCGACCGAGGTCGCGCTGGGAGATATCTTGATCGGAAAAGATGATATCCAGAATCTCACATGGTAGACACACGGGCTCATTCGGCACAAGGGACATGGGAGATGTAACCGAGGCTCAGGGTGATGGATCGGACTGAACGTGGGGGCGTGTCAATGTACTCGTGAAAGGCCTCGGCCGCTGCCGATCTCACGTGCTCATGTTAGGTCAACCGTGACCGTCACGTTTCAAGAATGGGTTATGCCTTGTGTCATCGTGAAGCTGACATGCATGAGCGTTGAGAGCTGTATATACGCGAGCCATCCTACGTATCTATTAGACATCACGCCCCCTTCATTCCCAGATCCTCTGCAATCAGCATAGCGGCCTTCTCCCCAATCACGAGCGCGGTGCTACACGTATTGGCGCCAACGTTGAAGGGTGCGATGGAGAGCTGGCATAGCGTGGGTTTAGGAGATGATTAAGGAAAGTTGGTTCGGCGATGATAGTGGTAAGGTAAAATCGAACATAAGAGAATTGCGGATAATCTATGGTAAGCACTCACATCGACTATCTTAAGGCCCTGCACGCCGTACACGTTGAGCCGGGCGTCAACAACGCCGCCTTCCGAGCGAGGCCTCATGGGACATGTACCAAGCTGTGGTAAGCGAGTAAACGTTCAGGCGGATGCATAAGTTGTCAGAAGAGTGGGGACCAACGCACCGAATGCCACGTCGTTTGCACTGGGGGATAATGGCTCAGCTCAGCCTCTCGCTGCATTGGATAGTTCAGCGGTATACACACCATGTTCTCTCGCCCAATCTTCTATCGCCTTATCGTCTTCCGCGCTGTACACGATGTTTGGCGCGTCAATGGGGACGGGACCCGGGGCGGGGCCTGCTAGGGGACTTGTGAAATCTTTCTTCGTTTCTGTATGCCTCTCTTGCTGGATGTCGCGGTTTCCTTGCTGGGCGCTAGCAGTGGGCGGCTCTTTCGCCTCACTTTCGTATTCCAGCTTGACAAGAGGCATGCTGCTGATACCGACGGTCGGGCCCTCGGAGGCGACGGTCGCGTCGTCGGTGGCAGTGGTCGTATCGACGTTTGCTCTTGAAGACACGGCGGCCCCGCAACCCGGGAAGATCGGGTGTGCCATCGCGAGCTCGCCTCTGTATACCGGCATCCGCCGCGCGAGCTCTCGGGAGTGCTTATAGCCCCAGACGAGGGCGGCGAGGTCTGCGCCGGAGCTGATACAGGCGGTAAATATGGCCTTTTGATGAAGACCAGGACGAGAACACTCACTCCTCCAAAAACCCCGACTCGAAGGCTGGCGGCGCGAACGCGTCTGTCGCGCTGGTAATATGGGTGCGTCCACGCGATTGAGGGTAAAGCTAGAATGGGTTATTGAGAGATTACTCGGAATATCAGCGCAAAGTCCCACAAGCACCGTGTAGAACGAGATAGCCAGGAATCTGCTCTTGTGATCAACGGAGGGGGTGGCGCCAATCCTGTATGTGCGGAGGTCAAGGTGGCGGCCGTATTATGAGCGATAATGGCAATGCAAGAGTGAGGTTATGAAGATCCATTTTCCGAGGCAAGCAGCTACTCACGACACTGCAGAGCACGAGATAGCCAGAAGCGGCTTATCTGGCGCGCTCTCGAATACTTCGTCCCAGTAGGCCGCGAAAGCGGGGCCCATGGAGGCGCGCTCAGTCGCAGTAGGGCGGATCTTGATGCCAGCGTCAATGCCGCTAGAGGGTGGGTAAATGTCAGATGAGGGTAATGGCCAAGATGACGAGCAGAACATGCAAGGGAAAGAGGATTCCGGGCCAACAGCGTGTGGGAAACCTGATGAATATAGTAAAGGCTTACTTTGTCGCCTTCAACCCCTTGCCTTCCTCTTCGTACATCTTCGACCAGTAGGCGATTTCCTCCGGCTCTCCGTCGAGAAGAGCGTCCAGCGTCTCCATATCATCGTCCGCATGGTATCTGACGTGCATGAGATGGTGATCTGCGGGATTTGGAGTCAACAATGAAGTATTCCACTATGTATATGAACAGGAGACAACAAGCGTGCGTACCCTGATAACTCTCCCCCACCCCAGGAAGATCGACCACGACCGGGATAGCGAGCTTCTCCAGCAGCTGCGCGCCTCCTATTCCAGACCGCTCGAGGATCGCCGGTGTGCCGAATGCGCCTGCGGATAAGACGACGAGCTTGGCTGCGTATACGGTGCTGATCCCAGAGCCTGGCTGGTTCTCGCTGACGTACTCGACGCCGCACGCCTTCTTATCTCTACCATGAAATGGTGAATCAGACGAGGGTTGTACTGTAGATCGGGAGGAGGAGCACCGTACGTACTTGAACAGCACTCGGACCACGCGCGCGCCAGCAATGAGCCGCAGATTCGTGTTCGCGGCCTGATTATAAATGTAGTGGTGCGCGGGGTCCGAGCGCCTCCCGCTCTCCTTGTCGATCCACTTCGGCCAGCGCTGCGAGTCCAAATGATCGTACGTCAGAAGGAACGGTGGGCGCCCATTGACAATCGGGACAGCGGTCGTCTAGTGGGATCTGATAACGTACCGCATACTTGTCGCACTCAAATAGCGTGTTCATGTCCGCGGTGATCTCGCGTTCCTTGTCGTACGCCGCCGCCACGTCCAGGAACTCGCGCGCAAAATGCAGGAAATGACCGCCGTAGGACACCTTGAGCAGCCCGTCGTACCCGTGTGTGTCTTGTCGGGGCGAGTCCTCTTGATAGGTCTCTGACTGGAGGTTGGGAAAGGTTCAGCATGCTGACGCCAGCAGACTCCGGAGCACAAGTGTCGAACGCTTCAGCCGCCATACCTTCTTCAACAACGGGAGTAGCTCCTTGGTAGTCCATCCAGGAGCGCCCCAGTCGTCGTAGTCGGACGCCGCGGCGCGAGTATACATCATGACTGTCGAGGTTTGATTATGCCGCTATCGCGTCAAGCACCGAGGAGGTGGCTACGCACAGTTGACCGAGCTGCCTCCGCCGACGCAATGCCCGACAGGGACGACGATAGATCGATTGGCTAGGGCGGCGCTAGGGGATGAGACATAGGGCGTGACGGTCGCGCTCTCTGGTGCGAGGTGGGTGACGAAGCGGTATGGCTCGACGTGCGCTGCGAGGCCAAGGGTATGGGGACCGGCTTCAAGGAGCTGAAGGTGGGATTAGCGTGATATGAATGGGAAGGGTACAAAGACGTACCAGAATCCTGAGAGAGGGATCAGCAGCGGCGAGGCGACCGGCTGCGACACAGGCAGCAGTCCCAGCTGTAGATGATCGATGTAGTTCATCAGAATATGCAACTCGGAGGGCAAGAACTGTATACGGACCCCCGGCGAAAATAATATCGTACTCCTTGCGCACAGACATTGTTGCAAGGGCGAGTGCGGAAGAAGGGCGCCCCGAGTATTCCTTCGAAGACAGCTATATAGGCACCCTACGCGGCCGTAGATCGCTGCATGACATTGCGGAGGCTGTCAACTAAAATGAGCCAATGGCTATGTAAGCTATGTGTAGTGCACGGTGTACTGTACTCAAGTGGACTACAGTCCGAGTTGTGACCGAGTAGCATGGTAGATCATGCTCAAACCGCTCGGCAGAGGGAGTCTGTCGTGCACGGTATCGAGCGCTAGTGAGACTTGTCCTCTTCACGCCGTAAAGAATTTGGTCCAGCATATGCTCGAGAGTACTGACGCGCCTCCCTGGCACATTGCGATGAGCGCCGGAATATGAAGCGTACTCGCACGTCAGACAAGGGATGACGCTTATTGCATAGTCTGCAATTGGCAGTACCAATGAGCGTTCAAGGGCCCATGCGAGGTGTTTGACTCCTGGAGAGCATGGCAATTTCGACCAAGTTGGTCCCGTTCAAGAGCCTGAAAATGCACATATCGTTCCGAGCCCGTATTTGCCTGGAAGAAATAGACCAGGAAAGAGGTTCTCTACCGAGTTCGCAGCAGAGTCGACCTGGTGTGATGGTTGAGAGCAGGTTCAAACGCGGGTGATGCCGACCAATGCACGTGGTGATTATAGGGCAAGCGCGCGACGCGACGGAACGCGTCGCGTCACGCGATCGTGACATCTCCTCTTGTCTCCTCCCGCGACCCGCCCTCCCAAATCATGTCTCTCTGGGTAGACCAGGTGCGTCTTTTGTGTCTGGATTACTGCCTTTATGCTAACTTGTGCATCAAGTACCGCCCACGCTCTCTCAGCGAGCTCCATTACCACCAAGGACTCTCGAAGCGCCTACAATCACTGGTTCGCTATGCAAATGGCACACCCTTTCCAAGAAGCTCATGTACAATAGGCTTCTTCAGGCGACTTTCCCCACATACTCTTCTATGGGCCGTCAGGAGCAGGGAAGAAGACCCGCATCAGCTGCGTTCTGAAGGAGCTGTTTGGACCGGGGGCAGAGAAGGTGCGTCGTGCCGATCATTCCGTACAGGCGCAGTAGCTCACGATAATCGTATAGTTGAAAATCGACCAGCGAATCTTTCTGTCTCCCTCCAAGCGCAAACTGGAGATCAACCTCGTTCAGAGCAACTTCCACATAGAGATCACGCCCAGGTGCGTCTGTGATAACCCATGCCTCAACACCCTGCTCATACTATGTCAGCGAAGCCGGGAACTATGACCGAGTGGTCATACAAGAACTGCTGAAGGAGATCGCGCAGACGCAGCAGGTTGATCTCAACGCGAAGCAGCGCTTCAAGGGTGCGTGTTCACCTCCCCTTCCCCATCCACTCCCTTACCCACTCCCACCCACCTAACTTTACCCACCCCCAGTCGTCGTCATCAACGAAGCCGACGGCCTCTCGCGCGACGCGCAGGCCGCCCTCCGCCGCACCATGGAAAAATACATGTCCAACCTGCGCATCATCCTCTGCGCGAACAGCACCAGCCGCCTCATCGCCCCGATCAAGAGCCGCTGCCTCCTCATGCGCGTCGCGGCGCCGAACGCGGGGGAGATGATGAGTGTGCTGGATTATGTGGCGCGCAGGGTGGGCTTCGATTTGCCGCCGGAGGCGGGGCAGCAGATCGTGGCGGACTCGGGCGGGAATTTGAGGAAGGCGATTTTGGTGCTGGAGGCGTTGAAGATGCAGTCGTGAGTGGATTTTTTCTTTTATTTTGTTTTTTTCTCTTTTTCTGGGTGGTTCCGGACTTTGGACGATGCCAGAGTGCTGCGAATGGCATGTTTTGTTGTGATAGTGGGCAACGAACGCACTTGGTAGTGGTAGTGGGCAACGAACACGCGGTATACTAACCCCCAACGAATGCGCGGTATACTAGCCCCCACCTCACACGGTATACTAAAACTCACCTCACAGACCCGACCTCACCGGGCCCCTCGCGATCGCCAAACCAGACTGGGAAACATACTGCCACAAAGTCGCGGACCTGATCGTCGCGGAGCAGTCGCCCGCGCGCGTCATGGAGGTCCGCGCGAAGTTCTACGAGCTGCTGAGCCACTGTATACCGCCGACGGTCATTTTGAAGGTGCGTAGCCCGTTGCTCGTGTTCGTCGTTCGTTTGTCCTCGCTCGGACGTTCGTTGGCCCTCGCTCGGGCATTCGTTGTTCCTCGCACATAAACTCATTGTTCCCCGCTCATACATTCGTTGGCCCTTGCTCACTCGTGCGCCTGTCTCCGTCGCTCCTTCATCACTCGTGCCGCCTCTCCGAGCGAACCGTTTGCTCGTGGTGAGTATGTAAACTGTACATGCGATACTCACCCCGCCCGACAGACAGTCGCGGAACGCGTCGTCGAGCGCGTGGACGAGTCGCTGAAGGCCGATGTCATGCACTGGGCGGCGATCTTTGTGAGTTGTTCTCCTATCTGCAAGCCTGGTTTTCTCCCGTATTTCGAGCCTCATTGTATCTGACCTCATATCCCCCTCCGTCTACAGGAAAACCGCATGCGAATAGGCAGCAAAAAGATTTTCCACCTAGAAGCGTGGGTCGTCAAGGTTATGAGCTTGCAGAAGGTGAGTATCCGATATAGGTCGGCGCTTGGGCATGTTTGCGCACAAGTCGGTGGATGGACGGACACTAACGCCTACGCCTACAGCACTTTTACTACGGGATGGATTTATCGGAGTTTGACTAGGGATTTGTTTGTACTATAGTGCCGGCCCTTTTTGGGTTTTGTGAGACGCAAGCGACGACTAGCAGCGACTGTCAAATATCGTCTGCGAAGACTTGTAACATAGCTGGTGGCAAGCCATGGAAAGCTCGCTTGGACCAAGCGAGCAACACTGGAAGCTCATGTGGAAGCCTGCACATCGAATTGCGCTTTGAGGTCTGAAGCTCAGCACTCCTTAGAAAGTCAGAAAATGAGGAAAATGATGTTGCGGTTGTGACCGTGCAACGTGCGCCTGCGCTCACGCAGGCGGTTCGTGCAGCGGCCCCGCAGTGCTGCGTCCTAGCGTCCTGAGCGATATCACATCTCTTCCGAGGCATGGGACGGTCTTCACTGTGACCTCCAGGGCTTTACTGCATGTCCGCGGTGGATGGGTGATTGTGGGCGTGCGTCACGCCGCGAACGCTGACGCGTGACCGCGTCGCGGCGCGCGGCGCGCGCCTGCTGGCGCCTACACAATGACGTCACTTTCCGCGATAACCATTTTTTGTACTTGTTTGGCCGGACATACAGCCCTGTTCCTCGTGGGTTAGTCAGTGTTGCTCGCTCCGCCTTTCCCTCCCTCGCAAGCTCGGGGGGTCCCTTAGGCGTCGCTCGCAATTATCTACTACTGAATGTGCCCTGAAGATCGCCTACATAAGTACAACAGCTGCCTAATGCGGATACGGCTATTGCCGGGCGGAAGCATATCCTCTGATGCCTCCGTTTTATGGACTCGGACTCCGTGTGTTGCGGCGCTCGACATGTCGGTCGATGTGAGGTACTGTCTAGCGCGAACTTTATCTACTAGCTGGCGCTCTGACCCCAAGAACCATGAGGTGCCTTCCCGCCGCTTGTCGCGAACGTCCGTGTGCGTTGTTTCGTTTCCACGCCGGTCCTCTCTTCTAGCTGGCGGGCATATCCGATGATAACTTTCATAGGCTGTACCCTTCGCCAATTGCGAGGGCCTATCCTTCGTCGATCGCAAGGCAATCGCGGGTGATCAACCCATGTCGCCCGCCTCGGTAATTAACGCGCTCTCGGAGATGTGGGAATTTCTGAGCGATGGCGAATGGCAGCTTACTCCCTGTATTCTCGGGTGAATGTACGCAGTCTAGCCGGCCACAGCGCTGACAAGGCTAGGACTCACGGAGATCACTGGCCATGTTATGGTGGGCTGCTCCATCCCCCAGCGCTGTCTCACTCGAAAAGGTATGGTCTACTGATGTGGCCATTCAGTAAACGTTCGCGGGAGAAGCACCTGGGGCCACGAGGCTAGCTACTGCAGCACCACGAGGCTACGCGTGGACCCTGACCCTTCCATAAACCGCAAACGCGGTGTCCATCGTCCTCAGCACACGACCGCGATAGACTGCGCCAGCGCCGGGCGATCCTCAGGACATACACGGACATGCGGCATACCTCGGGCTGCGCTATTACGCGTGGATTGCCCGTTACAGATGTCAGGGCGAGGATTAGATGTCGGGCGTCCGCCCTGGGCGCGAGAATAAGCGCCTGTTTTCAGGCCCGTGGGTCATTCAGCGTGAGCCTCCCCATCGAGGGGTTCGGGCTTCTCGGGGGTTTGGGTGACATCTGTCCGTATAGCCTCTTGCGACTATCCATATAGCCTTTGGCGAGTAGGGGGCAGCGGGGCGAGGCGGCAAGCGTAAATCCCATTAGATGGAGTAGTCAGTAGTACACAATACGATAAGTTCAGCGCGAGTCCCGAGATATATGTTACGATAGTAGAGTCTGTGGTTCGTGTCCGTGCGAGTGTGAGTATGTATAGCGACAAGTGCAGTATCCAAGAACACGGACGTGCGAAGAAACAAGCTTGGGAAGAGTAGAAAGAAAGTATTAGATCATGAAAGCGCCGCCATAACACCCTGCGTCGTACTGGCTAGCAGTGTACGTCGTGTAGGAAGGAGAGGGTGCGTATGTTGAATGTGATGAGGAGGCGTATGTCGACGCTGGCGAGGGCGCGTGCATAGACGACCCGGACTGCGTATAGGCTGAGGGCCCATCGAAGGAGGAAAAGTTGTACTGGGACCCGCCGCCGTGCGGAGGATGGATACCGGTCCCCTGCATCGACTCGAACGCCGGCGCTCGAGTGGGAGGCGGCGGAGACGATGGGAGGACGCACTGCGAAGAAGTAAGGTCACGATGATAATCGTCAAACAAAAAATACATACCTGCCAATCGATGGGCGCCACGGGTTGCTCACGGAGGGGCGACAACATCGACATGGGGCCCATGGGCGCAGGCGGCGGTGAGTAGTAGAAACGATGAAGGACTGACACCATGGGACTCCCATGCGCGGCCGCGGGATGTTCACGCGATGTCGCGCTATCGTGTGTCTGCCCGTGGTCCATGATGACGTTCTGCAGCACACGGAAGTGGCTGGGATCTGTCAGGCCGTCAGTACCGTGTCGCGACCAGGAAGAGGAGATACTCACGACGACGCTCGCAAAGGACTTGCCAGATCGCGGTGGGGAAGGCCGCAGTGTAGTGCCAGAGCAATTGATCGCGCTCCTGCGAAAACCCGTAGAACGATAGCGGGCAGGCGGCGCTGAGGAGCGGGAGGATCGCGTCGCCCTCGAAGATGGTGCACACCGTCTCCGAGAACAGAGCACCGCGAGACGAGAAGCAAAGAAGTGGCGGTTCGCACATGTTGGGCGAGAGGAAAGTGGGCGCGTCGTACATGGCCCTGTTGTTGAGATCGATGTGCATCTCGGTCTCGTTCGCGAGGGAGTCAAGACAGAAGGTGTGGGGGAATACGACTTCTTGCATCGCCGACGCTGCGCGGTGGATGCGCTGGCTATCGGATATGGATATACAAGGGGGTGGAGGAGTGTTCGCGGGAGGCGACGACCCTTCGGAGCCATGGGCGGAATGGCTCTGATTGTACGCATCGAGCTTTAGTTTCTCCAGGACTAAAGACGACGGTCAGAGGGGACAGGTGCTAGAAGCGACAAACGTACTCTTGTCATCCTTGCAGCTTTCCTTCAGCTGCTGAAGGCGACTGCTGACTTGCTTCGCCGTCCGCCATTCGCCGGTTCGTTGATAGATGTACTCAGAAATAAAGCGATTGCGTCGTGGAAACCGGTTCAATGCCTTAGTGGACTTAGTGTCGGGCTCGTATGCAGCGAGACCTGAGCATTATAGTCAGCGACCGCGCGAGGCGGTAAGGCTCGAAGCTTACCCTTAAGTAGAGCCTTCTCGCTAACGGAGAGTGAGCATAGACACGGCAAGTTGTGAGACGATACTCACAGATGTGGAGGCCATACCGCTTCGCCCTTGCCCTTCATCGTCTTCCAGGCCTTCCGGCCAGTGACGCTGAGCTGAGTGATATCGAAGTCGGCGGTACTTCGCGCCTGTGTGCTATCGTCGCGCTGCATCGAGTAGGGTGAGAGGGAGGATGACGCAAAGAGGGTGAGTCCGGCAGGGGAAACTAGGTGGAACGCACTCAGCATCGCTGCTTTTAAGTGAACGCCGTCGGGGTCCTTTGATGCAGAATAGCTCGCCCGCCCGCCCGTCATGAGCCACATTCGGCATCAAATCGCCAACGACCGAAGATCCAGTTGGATACTATACCCCGTTTACCTCTGCGCGCCGCCATTACGGGAGCCTCACGGAGCGGTCCTGCCTTCGCCTGTCTGACAAGCCGTGAGATCGTCACCGTCGCGCACGCCGCACTCGCCCCGCATTCTGTATTGGCGCAATGCGCATCGATCGCTCTATTCATTCCAAGACGGAAAGGTGGTTACTTGCTAGATCTCGGTGTGCGCAGCCAGATCAATTGAGGGCCCAGCAGGGGGTATGGTCCGCGTTTTGACATACGAGCACGATGCAAGGCGAGGTGCGGCGTCTGACGTCGGCTGGGTATGTCGTGGGTATCGGGCAGGAGGAGAGTCAGCGCGGAGGGGGTGCTTGCCGGACGGAGTAGGGTGCCGATCAGGCGAAGCGCCCTCGTCGAACGGCCTCTCAGCGAACGCCGACAATAATGAAGCCAAAAGCGGAGTTTGGAGTCTGTCCGCTGTGGCGGAGTTGATCTGGAATGCAAGGTAGCGCGTCCAAGGCGAAGGCGCACCACGGTAGCGACCGAAGTTGCGATGGCCACCGACTTGTGTTCTCATTTGTAGTCGATGTCCTTGACGCTCAGTATGGCATACGAAGAGAAGGGCGTCTCGCATAATGAATTAATTTTGAGAGAGCTTGTTGGCCTTGGTCGTGCCCGGAGGCAAACTTTACCCCGGCCAGAGTCTATGTGGGCGCCGGCGAATCGTCCCTGCCCGCAGAGGACGGAGAGCGCATTCTATGGCTTCGACCTGAGACCGGCTGCAGTTGTCAGTAGTGGGAACCTTGAGCGCGGTCCAGAGATGTGCAGGACTCACCAACAAAAGCGTGTCCTATTCAGCCAGCGTGGAGAACTCGGAAGGAGCAGCGCTGCATGCGGCTGGTGCGCTCTCGGATATGAAAGGGAGGGGACAACGCCTCATTGCTGCCAAGTTGTCGGATGATTCGAGTGGATCATTAGATCCCAGATCGTTGTGGGGTGGTACACAAAGCCGTCCCCACGGTCGTATCTATACCTGTTCGGCATGGTGGATCTGTGGTCGAGACTGCCGCTAGCCACAGTAGGCGATTAGATTCCCGAGAGGAGCGCGGTCCTTTGACCATCGGGAGAAGGGGCTCCTGGAGGTCCAGACCGCCTGCACCGAGCCCGAAATGCGATGTACGGCCACAGAGCGTCGCCCGTGAGGCCGAGAAACACGCGGCGTGGAGAGATAGGTGCAAGAGATTCAGTGCCATCCGCGCAAGCGCGCTCCAGATATTGCAGCCACATGCCCGGTCGCGTCCACGTAGTACGACCCCGACAGAGGGCCTGGTGGGCGAGGGTGGTGACGGTGGGTGACTCAGTGACGAGTGATTCAGTGACTTGAGTGACGTAGGGGCCACTTGTATTCCAGCGTTCCCTGTGCGGCCTGAGACGACAAGAACAACCAAAGAGTATGCCCTCGCAGGTAAGGGGGACAGACACTGTTTGCGTTACCGGGAAGGACTTCGCTGATGTCTGTATGTGAAGGCCTGTATACGAGCTACTACCGGGCTCCGGTAGAAGCATTCAGAAACAGAGTACATCTGACAGCTGGACAAGCAGTGCAATCGTCGACGGCGCACTGCGGGTCTTGAGTAGGACTGGAGCGGGCGTTGAGTCGATGCTCCAGCACACGCTGAGAACACGTTGTTTGGTGCACTCGCCTGTCATTGCGAGCGCGGTGACTCTTGTGTACTCATCGCTCGTTGATAGCTTGATGCAAGCATCGCGAGGCCTTGGTCCCAGCCTTCCACATAGAGAATGTCTCCATGGGATATTCCTGTGACGTTGAGGGTCGTTACGTGACGAGGCTACGTCACGGTTGAATGTAACACCCCTTTTGATGGACAATTGGGCGCCTCAAAAGCGAGCAGACTCTCGATGAGTCTACTTATCCCCTTGTGCGCCATTGACGCAATAACGAGCCACGATGGAGCAGTGATATATTTCCGGTGTTGTAGTCTTTCACTCACAACCGCAGCACAGCTCATTCGTACTGAAGCATGACCATTGCCAGCGCAGTACCTAATCCTCTGGCAGCAGAGCCCGCTTCTTGTACTTCGCCTGGTCTTTCAACCACTGTATCGACGTGTGAGTCTAGCACATAGAGCCTTAGAAGAAGATATTTTACCTGCCGATACTGGTGTACGGAACCAATCTTCTCGCCTGTAGATATTCACTGTCAGTCAAAGCGAGGCCCGTGCAGAAGAGGAGGGAAGTCCTATGATAGCAAGACGCCTCACGCACCATAGTAGTCCGGAACCGGCTTTGTCGGGCTCTGAAGCTCAGCTGGAACGCGGTTGCGCGCGATGTGCTCGAAGAACTCGCGGTCGCGGGCGTCGATGAGGGGGAGCTGGGGGCGGGGTTAGAGCAGACCCGCTTCGCATCTTTGAAGCAAAGAGGGGGCGGGGCGTCTTTCCAACGGTATGTGGGACTGCGTCGAAAGCTAGCCAACGCACCTTTGACTTGTGCGTCAAACGCCAGAGCGCGGTGCCAACTGTCGGTCCGAAGAGAAAGCCGATACCTGGTACGTCCGAGTGAGTGGAAGAATGGGAGGTAAGAAGATAAATGCTCACCCATGCACCCGGCCGTACAGATGCCATAGAACATGAAGGGGTCGAGGCCCTGGCGAGCATGATTAGTATAACATGTGGGGCAGGGTGTGGGGGCGGGGATGTTAGGCGGGCAATGGTCCTATCGTAGACGGGAGGAGAGAGTGTGTGTTGGATATGACGGAGTGTTCAAAGAGAATTCAGGCAAAGCCAAACTTGAAGAGTAGAGGCGAAGGAGATCGCAGGACGTAGAACGTAGAACGTACCATGATCGGCTTCAATGGGTCCGTGTCCAGCGAGCCAAAGTACAAGGCCCCTCCAGCGAGACCGACGATACTTGTGGGTACTGTCATGATCTATGTAGAGGTATCAGCATCCAAACTTCTATTTCTGCGATATGGGAATCGGGCAGACGCGTTCCATCAACTCCACGGGCCGCATCGCATACTTTCTACTCACATTTTGCCATAATCGCCTACTCCTCCGTATCTTGAAGTACTCCGCCCACCCCAGCACCTCACTGTCCCTCAGAACATGCGAGTTCTTCGGTAGGTGCGCGTGAGGTGCCTGCGCTTGCGCGCCCGGTGTCGGCGCCGCCTTCGTCGCCTTGGCGCGCTGGGCTATCCATACGAGTGCGCGGGGTGCAGAAGAGGAGGTAGACGCCACGAAAGCGCGTTGGTGGGCGAGGAGCCCGAGCTGGGGACGCAGCCGGCACGCATGCATTGTGTGCGTGATCGTCGAGAACAAGCGGGCGATGACGCGGGAAAGGCCACGTGCGTGCACAGATCGGGCGGGCACGCCGGGCCGGATGTTCGACTTCGTTCCGTCCATGTCTCCGTCGGGCGCCAGCCTCATGTCGTCGTCAGGCCTCTGCACTGAACGCCACAGCTAACGTTGCGCGACGCTCCACGGCATGCGTGGTACACGAGGCGCGTGTATATACCGCTCCCCAGGACTCCAGGGGAACTCGTAAACGCGCAAACACCGGTTTAATGAGAGGAATTCAGAGAATACAGTGGTAGACATCGCTGGTGTTGAGCAAGCTCTTGACCTAACTTACGGCGGCGGTTGTGTAGGCTGCTATATGGCGCCAAGTCGACATACGCAGCCGATGATCAACCTCGGCGTTGGGGACGATCGTGGTCGTGGCATGAAGGCAATCTGTAGTTTCGTTGCGCCGAGTATCCATTTGGAAGGTTAATGAGGAGGCACGGTTTATCTGAGATCGCAACGTCGGCGAAATGGGCTCGCGGGTGATACAGTGTCCCCTAGTTCGTCCCCGTCTGCTCGGAGCCAGCCCGACAACGGTCCCAGGCCTGCATATGAGGGCCGTTATCAATCACAGAGAGAACGGGTAGGTCTTATCGCTACTTAACTCGATGCAAGGAACTAGGGCAAAGGAAGTCGCAGAGCTTGATGAAAAGAGGCCATAAAGTAGGACGGACGTTGCGGTGGGCGCCTATGGGTGCCACCGGCCCGTTATTGCCGGCCGCGCGGAGCACGCTTCGCCAGTCCGACGCCTCGCATCTGCAGGTTGGACCCACACCCCATCTTCCGAAGCCCATTCTACCAATGAAAGAAACTCACTGCCATCTACTGTGCATTTTCCGACCCTTTTGGCCTCAAGCACGCTCGAGGAGCACCCTGCCGGTCCCCTCGGCCGATAAGATAAGATTAGTCTTCGGCATCGACCGCCGAGTTGGAACTGCCGTGGTCGTCGACGTCCTGCTCGTTGTAGCTCGTGTGCCAGCTCTCCTTCCCCCGTCATGGCTCTGCGCAGACTCTCCTTAATTTGCTTGATTATTGCAGCCCTCGTCGCTGCGACGGCAGCCAACAGCACGATCGCGTACATAGACAAAATCGAAACGCTGGAGGATGTGCGCGTCCTGGTGAGTCGTGGCGCGTCGCATATTGGTGCACACATGCTGACCGCGTATGATTGTACGATAGGAATCCGAGATCATGCAGACCGCGCCTGTGCAGAAGCTGTCGCAGCTGCAGGCGGCGCTGAACGCGGAGGAATCGCCTATCATGCGCCAGGTCTTCTCGGTGTTGTTCCCCTTCGGTCCGGCGCTTAACTCGATTTTGGGCACATTCTACATCAGCTCGTGCGTGTTGTTCTACCTTCCCTGTAATGACACTTACTGATGCTCTTTCCCCCTACAGCGTCCCCAATTTCATCCTTGCCTTCATCCCCGCCGAGATCCATGGCGACACGTTGAACACCATGACCGCGTTCGCGGTACGCGCTTCATCCATCACAACGCTCAATCATTCATGCTACTCCTTTGTAGACGGGAGGCCTCCTCTCCGACGTGTTTCTGCATCTCGTGCCGCAGTGAGTATTCGTGCATGCATCCCCTCCCTCCCTTGCGCTCGTGCCACACTCTCCTACCATTCGAATGTGCATCCTTCACACCCTTACCCACCCCCCCTATCATCCATGCTGCGTCACTGACAGGACACAGCTCCTTCATGGGAGAGCACCAGGACGACGACGTGCACCTCGTTATGGTTGAGCCGAAGCGCAACATTCTCGTCGGGTGCGTATAGCTTCGTCCTGGGTTGGGAAACCGTATGCTAAGCATGCTTCCGCTACAATCTTCCTCCCTTCATCGATGCACAAACCTCTGCAACTCGATACAACCTCAATGTCACTCCCCTCCGTCCTCAACACTCCCAGCCTTGCCATCTTCATCGGATTCGCGTCGTTCTTCTTCATGGAGAAGACGCTGAGAGTCCTGAGTGGCGAGGAAGGGGACGCGCACGGTCACTCCCATGCCCACGGACACGCGCATTCGCACTCGGTGAGTCAGTCATTCGTATCCGTCCCTCATCTGTCGTATGTGACCTCCACCATCTCTGTCACGAGTCTTTCTCCCACCCTTGTTCCAATCTTGACCTACCCCTGCACCTCCTTTCATTTACCTACACCCGGCCTTTTGCTCTCACCCTTGCGCGACCTTACACTCACACTCTCGTGCAAAGGATGCGCAACCAACTGCAGCCGCGTCGGGTGTTGCCAGCCCGTCTTCGGGGGTGCTTCGCGCGCGGGGGAAGACCGGAGACAAGGACGCAAGCGGCCAAGCCAAGGGTGTGGACGGCCAACTCATGGGCGAGCTCGACGTTGGCAAGGCAGAACATCCAGAGGCGCACACGCATGAGCACACGCCGTCTGCCGGCCCCTCCAAGCTATCCGCATACCTGAACTTGTTTGGCGACTTTGTGCATAACATGTGCGTGTTCGACATCGTCTTTGCGATCTGAAACGCTCACCGCCTACAACAGCACCGACGGCCTCGCCATGGCCGCCTCCTTCTACGCGTCGCCGCTCATCGGCGCGACGACAACCCTCGCGTGCTTCGCGCACGAGATCCCACATGAGATTGCGGATTATTCGATTTTGGTGAGTGGGGTTTGCTTGCTTTTCGGCGTCGACAGGTCTACCTCGATTTTCCTTCTTTCTTTTGTTTGATTGCATTGTGACTCGGGGGCGTTCGAGATCCGGTAGAAGGACGCAATTCTCGCGATGCTTTCGGGGTCTTCGTGCCCGCCGTTATCCAAAAGACATTGTTCTCGGTGACTCGACGAATTCGAAGCCGCCTTCGCGGCCAACTAGCGTATCTTGTCACTTGTCCCAAGTCCGGCATAGTGGTACCTTCTTAACGAGCCTGTCATCGCGGCCTCCGAGACCTTGGCTTCACGGCCTCTCATACCGTGTAACCACCCACAAGGGAGCAGTGCGTACGGCACAAGGCGCTGTCAAGCAGCGACCTTCTTGTGACGGAGCCGGGAGGCGTTTGGGTGGGTAGAGATGGGGACTCGTGGACGGGAGAAGGATTCATGGGGCGGCGAAGGAAGCGGTCAAGCGGACGAAGGGAGCCAATGGGTAAAGAGGGTATCAGCCGGACAAAGAGGGTATCAAAGGAGGTGAATGCCCTGCGGAGAGGATGTCAGTCGCACGGAGGGGGCGGACGCTGGCAGAAGAACATCTCTGACGGAACCGGGCATGTGTTGGACAAGTGGCAACGGGGCGTTTGTATTTCGCGGGGATTCTGCCTTTTGGCTGACCCTACTCTGACTTTCGTTACGCCGTTTCTTTCTCCTCGCTTTCACCGCTATTGTGTCCTTCGGGTGCAGTCTCATGTCGTTTCGCACACTTTTTGGTTGTCCCTCATTGTTCCACGTCACTACTATCCTACCTCTCTACGTCACTACGAAATCCCATCCACTGACACCCTCCCCTCATGTAGGTCCGCAGCGGCTTCACCAAACGCCAGGCTATGCAAAGTCAGTTCCTGACCGCCGTGGGCGCCTTCGTAAGTGTCGAATTGGGTACTGTATGTCGATTTGTAGTGCTAACGCGATCCGTTTAGGTCGGGTATGTATTTTCTGCTTTTGGTCGTGTTCTTACCACTTCCGTTCCATCTTCTCGCTTCGGCCAACCATCTCGAATCGCCCATCCCATCCATCCCATTCGCACCTCGTCGTATCGCATCGGTCATCTCTCCATCTCGTTCACTCTTGTCTTCCGATCTTGGAGCACCTGTCTTGCACGCTTTCGCGTCCATCATCGCTCTACTGCTCCGTGTCATGGCTGGGTCTCGACCACTTCTTCTACAAACCAGGATCGTCATCTGGACTGAGCCCCACACGATTCCTGACACCAGTGATCCTGGTCTTTCGGAGACGAGGGCCTCTGTGCGCGAGTAGATGAACGTCTATGCGCCAGTAGTTGGGCGTGTGCGCCAGCAGATGGACGTCTGTGGCCGACGTGTGCCCTAGTACCTACGCCCTGTCGGGGTGCATGGGTTCCTTCTTCATCTATCTGATGATTTTCCGCTCGGCCATTTCGAGTCATGCCGTCTTGCTTTTCATGATCTAATTCACGTCTTTCTTCTATTCCTTACGTTTTTTCTTTTTCCATTCCCTCCGTTTTCTTTCTATTCCCTTTCTTTGTCCCGGTCTCTCCCACGTCAGCTTTCGCTAATCTTTCCTCCCAGGACCTTCATGGGCATCGGTATCCACCGCGCGACCGCGACGGGCGAGACAGGGAGCGAAGCGATAGATCTGGCGGCTGCTATCAGGTGCGTGCTATTCGCGATGGCTTTCGGGGGCTTCAGAGTACCGGGGTGTCGTATCAGACCACTCGCGGGCGTTGGCAGGATGCTCCAGAGGGTTGGCGGTCATTGTTGGACTCCTGTAAAGGTTTGGCGGGTTGTTCGACAGACTTTGTGGCCGAGCAGAGCAGGCGCTGCCTCAGGAGGCCGACCGCAGCAAATGGAGAGCCTGCTGAGCGGCTGGCGCCTCGGAATGCTGCGCCCTGGGCTCGGAGTTCAGCACTCCCGATGAGGCAAAGGGACGCTCGCAAACTGATGATGATGCCTCATTCCGACGAGCGCAAGGGACACCCGCCACTTCGGCGCCCGTTCTCGCCACAAGCTACTTCCCCCCTCCGCCACAAGCCACTTCTTCTCTCCGGTGCTTGTATCTCCGGGTCGAGCGTTAACTGACGTGCGCCTTCATCGCAGGCAAGATGCTCCTGGCCTATTGGGGACGACGGTGACGCCGGGTGATATGGTGAGTATTTGATCCTTCTCGTCGTCTTCGAGATATATTCGCGGCGCGTCTACTTCATCGCAGTCGCGCTCCTCTTGAGTCCGGCTACACTCGTTGAGATGTCCCGAGGATATTGTCGCTAGCCAACGTCCATCGTTTCGATCTCGCGATTCACGCTGCGGTATTTCCGCCCACGAGTAGAGCACATTACCTTCATCTCCGCACCCTCCCCATCCTTAAGCCCTGATTCGCAACTGCGGCGAGGGGCTCGCCCTCGGAGATCATCCCTCCCATGGACCTCACATTCAATTGCGAGAGCGTCTGACCCCTCGAGTCTACTCTGCCCTTGCGCGTCGCCCTGAGGTCTTGCTATACGATGATCACTAACTTCCCATTCAGGTGATCCCCTTCGTTGCTGGTGGTTTCCTGTACATTGGCGCAGTTGCTGTCTTGCCAACGCTGCTCGCAGAGAGCAAGAGCGCCGCGCAGGCGGTGCGGGAGGTGAGCGTCTCTTTATGATGTGAGCGAGGGTGCATTCTGACTCTTGTGCTTGTAGTTCCTCGCTATGGCGCTCGGGGTGATCTGCATGTTCCTCGTTGCGTGAGTGGCTTTGCTCTGTTCATGTTCTTACAGCGTTGCTGACTTGCTCGTAGATGGAACGAGTAATTTATGGCTGAAGTATCGTCCCTTTTGCTGCCTTACTTGCGCAGGCCATAGCTTGGACCTCACAGAAGGCCGCGTGCCGCTGTCGTGTAGACCTTCTCAGCCAGATGCTATTGAGGCTGCTTGCTTTGTTTTTGGCGACCTTCTACTGGTCAATACACCTCTTCTGATCACATTGCATCTCGGCCTGTGACGAGTGATGGGGTAAGAAGACGTAAGGCGGGCTTCGCGCAGTGACCCTTCATTTTACATCTGTCGAAGCAGAGCGCGCGTAAGAAACATGGCTGGAGGCTGGCGTTGAGCTGCCGTGGACTCGGAGGCGTGGTTGCGACTGTTCGGGCTGGCGACTCCGGATGGGAAGCACGCGAGGAGGAACGCGGCCGGGCGCGGCCCGTCGGCTGCCATGCCGAGAACGCGACGAACGTGCGTACGCAATGTAAATTTCGACCGCCGTGCAGTCAGTCAACATCGAAACCATCTCGTCACCGTCCATCACGACGAACAGCACATCTTGTTCTCCCCCCTCACCGTCGCTC